>NW_017300210.1:65330-168835 GCF_001594075.2 Trachymyrmex cornetzi | reverse complement strand
TTGCGTATTCCATTTACAAAGGCAGCTACTGGAAACTGGACTGTAGACTGGATCACCCGACGAATATTTAAAATTAGCCAGAGGCGACGTGCTATTTCGGCTCACCGAGAAAGCACCGCGCGAGCACGAGCTTGTGTGTGCGTGTTTATATTTTACTCCGACATGTAGTAATGTCGCGGAGACCAACCTGGGTATTCCAGCTTGAAACCAGGGCGCCTTGCGTAGCTCGGCCTCCTCACTTCGATTATTCAGGCTGTCTGTTCTCTCGGGCAAAGGCGGCGGGGTTGGCGTGGAGCCATGAGTGCTTCCGTCAGCGGGTACCGAGCTGCTCGACGTGCTAATTTGCGATCTTCTTTTCGACTTGAATTCCGCCTCCGTACCCGAGTCCGGGCAATTGTGCCCTATCCTGGAAATGAAAGAGCTGTCGTTCACGATTCGTACCGATCCCTCGTCGCTACCGAGAAGGCGAGAGAGAGAGAGAGAGAGAGGCAGAAGGAGGGAGAAAAATGGAGAACGGTCCGGCTATAAACTTACCTGTTGTTCTCGATGTTGAAATTCTTCACGTTAGTGATGGACGCGTTGATGGTGTTATCGAGGCTCTCGGACGGTGGGATCTTGTTGTACGATGGCCTCGTACCCTCCGAGTCGATGATCGCCTCGTTTATGTAGCCTCCGGAATGGGGTCTGTTCGATGGGCTGGTCGGCGTACTGCTACCGCTGACGAGCGGGCAGCTGTCATCCTCACCGTTCAACCCAAGAACGTCGCGTCCACCTGTCAAACCCATCGCCAGCCGCTTTATCAGCGGCGGCTTGTCCGTTAGCCTCTTGTATGAGTTCAACTCCGTTGGCGAGTTGCTCTCATCGCTGCTCGGCGTGCTCTGTTGGGACAAGCTCTTTGGCTCGTCCACATTCGTTATGGGACCGAGAACGTTCGTAAACGACGGCCGTAGACCTGGGATCGTGTTTGGTGCCTGGAATTATTCGGATTCGTCGTTTAAGCGCGACCAAGCGTTTCACTTGTCGAGGTAAACGTGTTCTGCAAACGCGTCACGCGAGAAATGGATGGAGCCGCGATATTAAAAGAGATACTACGTGTCGCCTAGTCGGGATGACGCGGCGTTCTACGAAGTTAATTTACTCTAAGTTGCTGCCAGGCTGGCTAATTCGCTTTCGCGTAATAGCGCCCGAGTGTAATATAATAGCGGCCGCAACTCCGCCGACGGTGGATTTGTTACACTTGTATGAAATCACCTTTACGCTGGCGAGTCGCAGCGTGGGCGAGCCGGCGCTGCCGAGCTGCACGTTCATATCCGCTGCAGACGGACCCCTTCCAATCTTGGAGGTGGGCGACGTCCGACTTTTCAGCCACGAGTTCGACGACGGACTCCTGCAAGCGCCCGCGGCGATCGTGTCGTCTCCGGGCAGCGATTTGTTCTGCAAACGAAACGGCGGGTCATTGCCAAAATTACATCCCCCGTCGCGACACCGTGTACTTAAAGAGGACCTCCGATTATTTCCTCAAGATCGGAGGTTCCTCTCCAATGCGCAATCATTGCCTTAAATCGGCGGATCCGAGGGCTCGGTCTCTCTTGGACGAATCGTTGATTAGGCAGAAACGTCGGAACGATTCGGTCTCTTCGAGGTTCTCCCGGGTTGAATATTTAATCGGCGGAATCACACAGTTCCTAAGGCGATTTTGCGGCGGGGACCATCGAGCGGACCGTGGCGGACTGACCGTTTACTTGGAAACGCGAGGCGACGCAAGGCGACGCAAGGCGACGCGAGACGGTAAGCGAGAGACTTGGGTCGAATTTATAATTAACGCGGCTCGTAAACGGGACACCTACTGGAATCGGTGGCCCTCGTGAGACGGAGAGGACACGGTTGTCGTCGTTGTCCCTTTCGTCTCGCGCTTCTTGGATATTTAAGAGGCTCTTCCGCGAGCTTCTCCAGCAGCTTCCTTACTGCTGCCGTACGTGTATATGCGTCCCGGTACGTGTATTTGCTCTGCTTCCTGGCATATAGCAGTCGCTACCATCTGCTCCAATAGCCTCCAGAATATTGTGCTTGCGCGGCAGGAAAAAAGAATTCGATCGTACGACTTGGACAAATAATCTTACAGTGATTTCGACTCATTTTGTAAGAAAAGTTTTAGACGAAAAGTTATAATGATCGCGGCGATTGAGTCGTTCTTTGTTATCCGTTTCCCGGATAATTAAAGTACATCTTTTGAATTTCACTTTCTACATGTCTCTATTTGTTTTGTTTGGCAAAATAAATTGCTGCGATAGAACTCAACAAGCGTAATCTTTAAGAAGATCTCGGAACTGACTGTCCGCTAATTGCTAAAACTACTTAATTGCAATCTACGGTGCTTTTGTGAGAAAACTAGCAGATGGCACGATACCGAACCGGCCTGTAAAGTTTAACTCAACTAACTCGCTAGCTGACAGCGGCAAAAATAAATGACTTCGTTAGCACTTTAAACTACACGGTGCTCCTTTTATTTGCCAGCAAAGTGCGCTGGTAACAATTCTTTTGTGTCTCGCGTAATTTGCATTTTTTCGGTCGTTTAGTCAAATGGATCGGATCTATTATTTCGATACGTTTAAAACATACCCACGACGTTCGATGCTCCTGCTTGTCCTTGCGATAAGACGGTGTCGATCGTGATGAGATTACATCCTGAAGGATCGGTTGGCGCTGAAGCTGCGCCACGTACGCCATGCGGAAAGCATTGCCAACGATGGTGTTCAACTCCTCCGCCTGCAAGCAGACAGGAAAGCTCGAGTTCCGACACAAATTTTATTAAACACAGCATTTTGCTGTTTCTTTCGTAATATTACCGTTGCAATCCGATTGTGGCCGCGAACGTAGTTCGTTTCTTTCAGTTTAATTACAAAGAATATTTCCGTATTTGTGCTCCACGAAATGAATTAATTATACGTAATTGATTCTTTTGAAAAAAAAAAAAAAATACGCAAATTACATACAAGATATTTATGATTAAAACTTTACTGAGCATAATTGGATATTTCACGTGGCATGAAATATATTGTTCAAAGAATAACTTTTTTCGAGCGGAAGAATGAAAGCAATCATTTCCCGTAATTTTAGCGCTGAATTATGATTCCATTTATCAAATAAATTACCATAAACAGCATTGCATTCAGCGTCTAAAAATTGTGAGAAATGATTATTTTCATTCTTATGCATTTTTTAAAATAATGATAATTTGTAAGACAGTCGAAAAAGTTTGAAATATATTTTTTTCTGGACCATTAAACTCTTCTGCATTTTCTGAACTAAAAAAAGAAGAATACTATTCAAATTAGTGCTATAATCATACTGTCGAAAGCTCTGTATAAAAAAGAAAAGAAAACCGTATTGCTCGCGTCGTCGAGCAACATTATAAGTAAACTTTAATGCAAGCCTAGAAAAATTTACGTTGCACAAAAATAATACATCGTCGGGTTAATTAGATTTTTCCGGATCTACCGGTGGCGGAGGAGAAACGCGTAGCCGACCGTACGTTGAAGAGCAGAGACGCTGCCGCAGCGCAAAAGCGGAGTCTGAATGTGTAATAAGCACTCGCGGAGAGCCGCAAGCTTTCGGGGTTCGACTTCGCTCGTGTACGCGTTTAGAAACCTCCTGAGTGCATACGCTTCGCGTTTGTACGGAAACCAGATGCAGATGGATTGCATGTGGGCGCACGTACGTTACAAGCGGTCACGCAGACGTACATATACAGCCAGAAATGGGGAAAAGGTCGGCGAGGGATATCTTTCTCCTTTCGGAAAGCTTCACCGCTGAAAGCCGCGACGCGATGCGTATTAATGAACACCGGGTCGACCGAAGGGCTAAGAGTTTAAAGAGAAGCATTGTACGCACACGGAGACGAAAGTGGCGATTAACGTCTCGTCCGTCTGACTTTTCCTTTCACGATGCAAACCATGGCGAAACCGTTTGGGGAGATATTCAATCGTTTCGCAGGGGTATCTATGTACATCTCGGATTCTAGCCTCGCATACTTCGCCTATGTAGTACTTCGTCTATGTATCCCCGTGACATTGTTACGACATTGTTGCAAGCGATGCGGAAATCCCGGCTTTGCTTCAGTGTGCCCCGTAAAGCAAGGAAATACGGCTCGCCAGTGGAATCCGCGTACGAGCGACGAAAATACAAAAAACGAGAGATAGGATTGCAAAGCCGAACGTATCGCGCTGTATTTTCCAATGACGCTACACATTGGTTTGCACGAGCTTTCCACCGCCCGCCTGCGTTGCTACAGAAGCCTACTGTAGAGGTGCAACGCTTGGATCAGCCATTTGGCACGTAGAAAGGCGAAGCGAAAGAAATAATGCAAGAAAGTAATGCGTTTTAATGAATACGCACTCGTGCAGGACAACGGCGCGGCAACGGTTGAACTTTTGAATTAAAACGCGCAGCAATGCTCGCTCGAATAATTTCATGGTTTGTGGTTTGAGGTCAGGTCGAATGATTCCACTAGTTACGAGATATTTCAATTACGTTTGTGCGGGGTAAAGCGATGACTTGAGCTATAATTGCGTACCGGACGCACGGCTGCTCTGCAACTCGCTAAGTCATATCCGAGCGCTCTCTTCCGTTGTTCCATAAGTGCTATACGAATCTCCATTTTAGTATAAATGCATTGGGTTCGCCACACTATGGATGTACAGAAAATTTTCCTTTTGAGAGTTGTGAAGAGATACAATAACACTTATTTTAAGTAATCCCCAATCGCTCAATATTATTGTACAATTATTTCGAACAATATTATTGATGCCCACTTTAAATTGAAAACAAACAAGTTTGACGATGTAGACAATCAATAATATCGTGTAGTAACAAATATTGTACAATAATGTTGATCGCTCAAGAGTCGTTTTAGAGATCAAATGTATCGAATTTGAATAATTTTTAATCATTTCTATAGGTCGCCAATATGTTAATTTAACTAAAACAATTTAATTTAAAAATGTATCAAATCTCATTAAAATTTAATTTATTATTTACTAAGTGTGTACGTTAATATGAATATTGTTTATTTTTAAACTAAACGATTCAATCACAGAAATGAATTAATTTACATTCTGACATACATCATGGAAATTAAAAAAACCAAAACATTACTTAAGAGATTTACTTAAGGTTATCATTGCTCATTTGATATTTAACAGTGTATTTTATAAAAATAAGAGATCACTTGAGACATATTGGTGCAACCTAAGTTATTTGTGATATATCGATTAAATAATTTTTCTTTCATCGTCTGGGAAAAAGGAAATTGCGTATTCACATATCTGTTACTTTAATGATGCAAACAGATTATTCGCAACTGTTTCAGTTGTTGGATTTGAAATTTAAAACATGGTAGAGTCCATGCATTCAATCTACTCTATTTAACTTCTTTCAGCAATTCTTGCTACTTTTATTAGGCGCGTATATTTGTGCATCAAGCATCAAGATGCAAAACGGCAGATATTATCAATGAAGTAGCGCACCGCGTTTCACAACGTGAGAAAATCTGAGGACTAATTTATCGCAGGAAAGAACACGTTCCTGCCATCAACGGTACATTTCGCAGAAATCGTGAAGAAAACCATCCAAGCAATGGAAGCTCGCTTGCTCACCACGAAGAGCAAAGGATCGTGTCATAGAGGAGAATTTATCGCGTCGTGGGCGGAACGCTGGACACGGGCTGGATCCCTCGACTTCGACCCTCCTCCTCCGTTCCCGTGGCCGAGAATCGAAAATACGGCCCTGAGATTCCCGCCCCGAGGTGGAATTTAAGCGCGATGAAATCATCACCGGCGACTCTTCTTCCTCTCCGCTCTACCCTATCCTGGACGTTGACTCGAGCAGGCACTGACCCTCTTCACCGCATTTTGATTCAGGTCCATTTGATCGATCGCGGTGATCGTACCGCTGTTACCACGGTAAATCGCGACACTCTGCACTTTCTGGAATCGCAGACAGAAGGTTTCCGTCAGCGAAAATTCTCAAGATGAAGTATCGAACCAAAAAGAGACATCGACTCCGTGGATCAAACGTCGCGTGGTAAAACGTTACGCGGATTTAAAGAAAGAAGAAAAGGAAGAAAAAAAAGGCACGACTTCGAAAGAGCTATTTTAGCTTGCTTGAGCACAGACTGATTCGCTGTTTGCGCCGGTGGCTTCGGCAAAAAAACGAGAGACACCGGAATCGAATGGGAAGGGAACCGAAAGGGCGATGGATCGCGCCGTGGCTTTGCGCCGGTGCAGCGTGACGGGCTACATTCCAGGCATTCCGCGCGGTCACGGCCATATCTCCAGCTCCTCTAGATTTCCCGTCCCGCATACACCCGGTCTACCAACACCATCCTGCGGTACACAAGCCGGTACTCGCAATAATGGCGCTCGGATGGGGACCGGCCCTCTCGTCGCACCTCTGAATTTCCCTCGCTTCGGTTTCTGGTTTACCTCGACGTCGCGATGCTCTACCCTCCGGGTGTAAATAGCTGGCGGGAAAAATTGTAGAGTACGAAGTAAACGGACCTTCCTTGTCGCGCGTTATTATTGTGCCGCACGAAGCAATGCCGACTCAACCATCTTGATACTATCGCTTCGCTACCAACGCCACATAGTCATCAGACTATGTTCAGGAGAAAAAGAAGACTTTATAACTATTGTAAGATCCTTTAATATCATTGGTTTTTGCTCTTAATTCCTCGCTGGATCTAAATATAATACGAGCCAATCATATTAAAGAATTTTACAACAGTTTCAAAGCTGCTTTTCTGCTGAACTTAGCAATTGATGGCTCAACCATGCTTTTACATTCACATTATTATCCTAATTTTTTTTCTTTCTTTAATAGCAATGTACTAATAAAATTGATATCGTAATAATTACGCTTCTTTCATCTATTTAATTGCGTTCTTCCGATCTGTTCTGCGCGGATGCTGTAGGGCTTGCAACTGTACTCGCTGAAGATGACAACAAATACAAATTTGTGACAACCCCGCTGTGATATATCGTTCCCACAAACGTTAGTTAAAGTTAACAGAAGTTTAACTAGTTCTCTCTGTCATTTTCAATCTGTGTTTGTTTGAGAGAGAAAGGAGATCATGTGCTCAAGGACTGTCAAACTCGTGCGATCGACGAATCAGGTTGAAACAAGCATGAACAAGTTCTGCCTTCGGTGTTATGGACTTCTGCTTATGACAGGCACGGTAGTTTCGAATGTCAAATATTCAAGTTGCACCCTTACACGCCGTTATACCGATACTACCGGACTTGTGCGTTAGACTCGTTGACGTATAATTGTTACGACGTTCGAAGCGATTATTTAATGATACCAGAATTTACTCCGGAAATTGAATTAGAATATATTTCAGAGAAGAATACTCTTTTTATTTTTTTTTAAAGAACGAATTCACATTCGCATGATAATGAAGATGCAAACGTACCACTTATCTTCCCTTGATTGTATTCATGAAGATCAAGAATCAATCGTTTCTGCGAAAAGAAATTATCATTCAAATAACAGACTGCGGAAGGAGATGGAATGTGGATACATTAATAAATACATATTAATCGATGTGAACGAAACAGAATAAAAGAATATTTCGACATTTAGTGCGAGAGATCTCTTATGCCAAAAATTATTATTAATAAAATTAATAGTAATATAAAATATAAAATTAATAATTTTTGTAGATTTTATACAGTTTGCTTTTGTTTTTAACTCACGTGCTAATTAATATTCAAATGTTTTTATTATTAAATATTATTTATTCAAATGCTTATTCCAAAGTTGGACATTAACAATATTATATTATTAAATCAATATTATTAAATTAATAATTAATAATTAATTCAATATTACTGATGCTAATAAGTATTTTGTCAACTTACAATAAATTTATTATAGAAAGCATTATCCCATTAGTTAAAATTCGAACCTGAACCTCCCTGTAATGGAAGGCAGATAATTAGCAATAATAATTTTGGCTTTGCGCTTTTTGAACTAGCCGCAAATCCATAAGAGAGGCTGTACAACCTTGTTGATGTATAATGCCGAAATATCGTTTGACCGTATGGCGAGTACTTTGTTCGATGTAATGTGAAATCGGTCGAAGATTGGATCGAATATAGTTAGAGAGATGCATCGGTCAGGAAGCGCAGATGAAGCACAACCGTTGCATAATCTGACCCTTTGATCAGCAATTAACGTCACTAGAGTCTGCTGATGGTCGCTCCATCTGTTTCGTATCTAAAAGACACGATACCAAAATATTACTAACGTTGTAGCCTCGTTATAGAGCCGGTCGCTTTTGCGTTTTTCCAATATTAATATAATCACAGCTAATTTAAAAGCTGTCGAAATAATATATGACATTTTTAGAGAGAGAATATGTTAAATTAAATTTTAATATTTTAAATTTTAATATTTTAATGTTCCATCCCTTTGGATTTAAATTATGCTAATAAAGTTGTCAAAAAACTATTTTAAAAGTTTTTTTTAGCATAAGTTCAAAGTAATTGTAAAAATAATGCTACTTTTATAGTATTTAAGGTTCGTCATTTTCCTTAATAACGCCAGATTAACAGAAATTTGCGCTCATAATAATGTAATGGAGCGTTTATTGCTATCGTATAACTTGTTCTTATTAACGGATTATTAGCGTGGAACCCACGTATCAAGTCGGCTAAATGAGCGATGTAGCCTTGATTGGCTTTACTGTCGCGATTCATCGGTCTGGCTCATCATATAAGGGCCCTTGACAATAAGCGGCGAGTTTAAAGACGTAGTGATGCGTGAATCGTGCATCACAGTAGGACAATACGCCCACTTTGTGGCCCGTACAGTTTGCTACTGCACCCTTGAGCCTCGTCGTTAAACCTATTTCGGTGCCTCCAGAAATGCACCCTCGAGGACGCATACGACGCGCGAGGAGAACCACGCTTCGCTTCAAATTTCTTGTAGCTCGAGTTCCCTCCTTATCGAACGCGCGGTTCCGGAAGTAATTCTCAGATATGGACGCAAACATTCAATGGAGAATGGTATATATACCTAGAATCGTTATCAACGACCAATATTGAGTCATCGTAAGTTGCTGAACCATCGAACCATCCTAACAACATAATAAATACAATAAAAAGAATTATAGAAACAAATGAACAGTTTTATCGGTGTATTCTATCTATTCTTCCTCTAACTGTGATATGAGAATATAGAAATTATTTTACGTTAGAATTTACTCCTCCAATTAAGGTTAATATTTTGCAACTCCTATGTCTTTTCACAGCTGGAAAATTATGTCCAAAACTGTTGATTAAACGGCAGAGACACAATATTACTGTTATGATTGGTTTTGGCTCGAATCGATTAAGTCATTATACATTGTATTAATCCGTAATACGCATTACGCAGTATCTATTAGATTACAGAGTAATCCAAATGTTCTCCGTTGCGTAAGTCAATCAATCCCTATTATCCATCGAGAACCCTGCGCTTGTATAATACTGAAGAATGTAACTGTAATATGTATATTGATCCACTTAATACACGCATAGACTTTTTGTCGAAGAACATTGGATTATTTTTTCTATGTTATATATATTTTAACATTAAATGTTTAACATTTAATAAAAATTCAATATAAAAATACTATTCTCTTCCCTGGAAAATATTAACATATATTTTGTTAAATTTTAATTATAATTAACGTTAAAGTATCAATAGCGCAAATATTAGACTTCTCTTAATAACAAATAAAAATATATAAATAAGCTAATAAGACGTTAATGATATAAAATATTCATTGGCAAGCAATCGAAAACATAACAATCTAATTATATAATTAGTTCTATTTAATTATATGTGAGAGTAAGTGTGCGGGGGGGGGGAGCTCTCAATCTCCGCGATGAGTAATCGTGAAATAAAAGACAAAACCCGGAAGCGGGTCTTGTAAAATCGAACAAAATAAAGCACAAAGGTAACGCATCGTGGATGAAAGGGAGCAGCATTGTCAACGATAAAAATAGTTGACATGTGCGTCCAATGCGAGGAACGAGCGTTCGATTTGCGTTCGATTCGAGACACGGCGCATGAACATTGCGCAAACTTCGCGATGTCATTCTCGATAGCGAGCGTGCAGGAAGCGGGCCTAGTCATTGTAAAACGGCACTTTACGGCATTCCCTGGAATCACCATGGAAATCTCAAATTGTAAATTGCGCGAGTGGCCGGCAGTATGTTGAGCACTTATAAAGAGTTATTATAGATTTTCCGCGACCGTTTGCCGTTTCTGCGATAATAGGCTAACAAAATTGCGCGGTCACGGCATAAGAAACCTAAGTGATATTCGTCACCAGAGCACCTCGCGTTTCTCAAAGTCATTGCGTCAGTTGTCCAATCTTGATTGACATATTTTATGAGAAAAGCAAACGTTTCGTCGGAAACGAATCATACATATGCGTGTAAGAAAATGCAAGATGACATCTGCTCCGAGGCGCTACGATGACAAAAATGGAAGAAGATGAAGCAGCCGATATGAATGGTACGAAAAATCGATGACGAGACCATTACAAAGTCCTTCACCGGGCAACTAACATGTTATTAAGAAGCTACCAGGTATAACTTATGCCTGCCTCTACCTATAACTCAAGAGTTCGTATTGTATCTGAGAGCCTCTACGAGAAGTGCCTCGACGGTAATGGACCACCTTTTGTGCGAGACGCTCTATTGATGTTGAGAGAAATTCCGTAACGTTTGCGCAATGCGATAGATGACTCGTTTCCTCTCCGTCTATCTCTTTTTTTTCTCTTCCCGCCGAAAATATCTTCTCAACCGCGTCGATCGCATAGGAGACTGGAATCCGAGACAAATCCTTACGCGGATTCACCTGGCGGCTTCACGGATAGTGAACTTGCCTGGGAGATCATTGGAAACTCGTCAAATTCGGACGTAGCTTTGTGAATCAGCGCTACGAAGGACTTTCGGCTTTTGTCCGCGGGACGCGGTGGGTCGACACGAATTATGATTTTCCATTGTGAAGTCAAGAGGAACTAACGGAGGGATGGCAGTTGTCATACGCGGGTCCTCGAAGCTTCTCGCTCGAATTGGTTTGGCGACAATGAGAGATAATCCAGCTGCCATGCCGGTGTGCACTAGCACCTATAGAGCACGCAGCATTAACGATACAATGGAAGCTATATCACGTTGTTAACGCTCACGTTTCTATTATTTTCTAGTACCGACGGAGTCCTTCGTTTCTAAACGCTCGCGGTGCAGATGAATGCTGGCTAGAATAATGACGGGTTCGTATATCGTCGCTAAAATATCAATGCTGTGTAGACACTCCATCGGTAAGGAGCCGACGAGCGAAGCAGCAAGGCATCTCGCGCTACAAGCAGCTATATGAAGCCGAGGAATGCGTTCGTCCGATCCCACGGCTTATCCCCCTTCACTCTCCCTTCCCTCGTTAGCTCTTTTTCTTTCTGGTACGCGATAGTAGTATTACCGGGCTTAGGCTCTCTCTCTCTCTCTCTCTCTCTCTCTCTCTCTCTCTCTTTCTCTCTCTCTCCCCCTCTCTCCATCTCTCTCTCTTTCTCTCATGTTCTCTCAGACTGCAGTATGCAATCTACCGACTCGATGGCTCTCTTTTAACAAATCTTGGAATGTGAATATCAAACCTGGACCATTTTCTTTCAAATCTTAAAGAAACAGATAAATACGTTGATTAATGAATTAGACAACTCTGACCGATAAACATAGGTGTTAGAAAGTTGAACGACTGGAAGTTAGAGAACAATTTCCATTTGAAAATTGTAACTAATTCTTAGTTGAATTACATCTCTCCCCCCCCCTCTCTCCCTCCTCCAATTTTACTTTTGGATCGGACATGGTATTTTCGCATTGAAAAGATACCGAGTAATTTGAAGAGCTATGCGACTACTAAATATTAATGACCATATTTTATAATCTAAAGCAATAGAAGACCGTTTCACTTCTTTTCCTTTTTTTAACCGCTGCATCGACCATATCTCCGAGGTCATGTTGCGGTACCGCGACCTAATCGCGATCCGTTAATATCGCAAGAGGTAAAGTCTACGCCATGAAGTCAAGGCGATATCCAGATCGTCTTATTATGCATATCGGATCAGTTAGAACTGGAATTTGCAATCGTTTAGAAGCGGAAATTATCCTACTAGATGAATAAAAACGAATTATTCAAACTTCTATTACTCAAAGAGAAAACGAATAAATGGACCGAACACGAACGTTGCATGAATTTTAAATTAGCATGATCTGGTTTCAGATAGAACTCACTTTGAGCTTTTGAGTGTGACCACATCGGCAACAGCAATACGACATGTAGTCAGGTAGCGCGGGCATAAACTTCAATTGTTCCTGCTGCGAATATTCGTCCACAAGTTTGCGATAATGCACCCTGAAAATGGGCCTCGTTGTGCTCTGCGAGCCTTTACCAAGGCGTCCCATAATCGCAAAGAATGCGGTCAGGATATTGCGTCTGCGTGCAAGCCTCCTCATGCCACAGCGACCGTTGCACTTTCCAAATCGCACCTTCTGGCTACCCTTAACTTTTACGAAAGAAGATATTTTTTCCCCAAACACTGACCGCACGCGAAGAAGCGATCGGCTTTTATCCAGACTTAATAACAATTCGACATTGTTGTTACATCCAGGAAGGATTGTACCATCACACAGTGCACACCAGTTATTCGCATTTCTAACATCAACATTCCACACATTTCCGGTCACACATTCACGACACTATGCGGCGCACTTTCTAATGCACGAGGCACCGGCACGTCGGCGTGCTAAAATGTTTGCCGCATCCAACACCTTTCTCCGAAGGTATCCCTTCGACGATACCGACACCTATCGCGGAGTCAAGCGCCTATTGAAATTATGAAGTTTCAATCTATATTTCGTAGCAACACGTGGATGAGCACCACTCGATTCTCGGACAGCTAACACGACTGGAGACGCCGATATCCGTTTGGTAACGGAAATACAGTGGCACCGAAGGTACCTCCATTGCGCAAAGCTGTCGAGAGTCCGTTGTCGACGTGAAACTGGCTTCTTCCCCTGCGGCAGCAGATCTCCCGTGTCTCCCGTGAGAAGGTGTGATATTAGCAAGTGACGATGATCGTGATGTCGTGAGACCCTGTGGGATTCCAATCCTACGTGCGACACACGCACGGAGGATCCAAGAGCCACTCTTGATGGCGTGCGTAGCCCCGGCTACGTGTCGCTCTGCATGCCGACCCGCGGAAACCGGTTAACGAGTACCGCGTCGCTTCTCGCTTCTTACTTGTCGTCTGTCAACCACACACGCAGTCGCTTCGACTGCGTCCTTCTACATTTTCCGATGGACTTGCTGCGGGGACGACATCGACCTCTCTTACCGACGTCGCGATCGTACCCGACATATTCGCACGAACAACTCCCTCCTAATTGTTCCTACTCCGGAGTCTGGAATCGTGACGCCGAAGGAAAAGCTACGATTGAGCAATCTTTAGAAAGTTTCCAGATGGAATTTTGCGTCTTTTGCTTATCTTTGGCGGTACTCAATGGTGAATCATGCGTATCCCTTCCCTCTTTTCTTTGAAACTTCTGATTTATATATTTTTATAGAAATCAGGCCAGTGAAACAAATACACTATATTCATAAATAATACAAAATTCTATACGCAAATTCGATATCACGATCTTTCACTATTTCGTCAATCTATTAAGTCGAACCAGCATCATTGCGGAAGTGGAAACTCACGCAAGCGAAGAGCAGTGAGTCATCCGCTAGGTTTGGACCGTTCAAAGAGGCACGAGGCCCGGTTCACGCGCGTTCTTTCTGGTGTCAACAGGATGAGATATCACCGGGTGAACCTTCAGTTGGCGAGTTCCTCGTTCAGTTCTCTTCTTGTCCTCTTCGTTATACGTTATCTGGTCCTGGTACAGTCGTCTGCTGCTTTTCGCGAGGTGGGAGCTCGCAAAGCCGCAAAGTATGGATACCGCCGTGCTTAACCGGCCCGGCGATGGCAATATCTCCCGGTACGTATAGAGAAAGACTGAAGTCCACGAGGAACACGAAGCGAGAGCACCGCTCTGGCCGGCCCACACGGTTCCATCCCCACCGCGATTTGTGAGAAGCCGAGCGGTGCGACCGACCGACCGACCGCTTTCTTGCTTCAACCGCGGCATTGAACACGTTCAACGGCAGCTGTAGTCTTTCCCGCTCTGCCTGTCGCTCTCTGTCCCTCTCATGATCTTTTCCAAGAGGGAGGGGGGGCTTCTTACTCTTTTTACCCTGCCACGACTGAGAACGCCACTCGACAGAGAGCCAGCGCCGTACGAAGCGCATGAGTTTGCGATTCGCGTTCTTTGACCTGCCGTCAGCGCGACGAGCCGCTCGATCGCAGACTTCGGTTCTGACTCGAGGCTCGCGTCATGTCCGGTGAAGTACTTAGGAGTAAATACCTCTATTTTTCACACCTAAATACGTTTTGGAATACCCTGTATCTCTTCATTAGATATTTCTTCCAACAAGCAACCTATACCTAGAATGCTCGTATACCTCCTTTGGAATGTCTGTACCTGCCGCAGGTACCTGTATCTACTTAACGTACATTTTAAAGCGTTCTTCAAGGTCAGTTAAAGTCCGTAACGAATTACGGAATCTCGAATTAGTCAGAACTTTCACAAAATCGTTAGATACATAACAACAGTTAGAATTACAGCCAGTTGTGTATGTATGTGTATTGGATTTAGTCCTTTGGCTCAATAAAGAAAATATCAAAAGGATTCATATACATTTCTTTTTTTATTTTCCTTTAAAAAGACCATTTTAAACTTTTATATCCCCTTCGATGTGGATCATATGTTGATAAATCACCTGGCAGAGAGCGTAGAAATTGGTTGGAAAGTGAAAAATGTGGTGTCAACCGCTTCAATGAACGTGGAAACCTTCGAAGTTCTTCATTTTTCGCCTATTCTCGCAATCCTCTCGACTGTGCTATCAGAGTAAGCATACTTGATCCGAGACCTTCAAGAACGATGACGTTCTTAATTCGGCGCGGAAGGTATTTAAAGTTTAATCCGAAGAGTGCGCCATTAGGGTTGACTAAATGTCAAGGCAATGGCAAAGTGCAAAGTTCCAAGTGCAAAGTCTACTATTCTCAACTCACTAAAGCTCCGCCAACTTACGGCTCTATCCTTTCTGATATCGTCGACGGACCTCGAAGCCTCGGGCGATGTTATCTTCCAGACAACAGAAAGAGGCTTTTAGATCCTGGGATTCGGTAGTTGTCAGTGTATCGACGTTCGAGACGATATTTCCCCGTGTATTCGCTGGTCTTAGTACCGAAGCACGTTCCTCCTGCTTTACACCCGGTTGTTATGACTTTCGATAAATGTGATACACTGGTGAAATTTGTAATAGTATTAATAAGTTAAAGCGAAGATGAAATACATTGCTCCAGATGCATGAATTCGCAGACAAATCGATCGTATTGGAATATTACGAATATTATTAATTATTGTATTACGAATATAAATTCATTTTGTTATACGAGAATTAGAGCAATGAATACAGTAGATTCGTTAATTCGTGTAGAAAGAATTCTCGACACTTTTTAAGCTTTCAATTATCTTCAAAGGTATTATATTTAAAAATACAAGAAGGTTTGTGGGTTATTACCGTATTTTTATCCATTGCTAATACCAACATTTCGTGAACCTTACCGTTCACTTCATCAGGGCGAGGAGCGTACTGATACCGAATTACAATTAAGACAAGAATCTGGTTGTGTATTTTGTAATTTCAATTTAAATTTTGTCTATTACGCGTGCGACTTGGCTCTAAATGCTGGCAGAGTTGTCGAGAGTAAAGGGAAGCGATCCATCAGCTTTAAACGACGAGATTGTTTCCAGTTTCCACTTGAGACGCACGCGGTTGTCCACTGGGAAGGGCCGACCTGTCACGTACAATATCTTGGGCGAAAATCCCAGTTTAGTTCCGACGATTTATATTAACTCAATTATTTAAGATACTTCGCGAACGTCAGTAAAATATTTTAAAAATATTTCAAACACTTTATGTTTCTATTCGTTCTATATGCGTCTGCATTAATGTATATTTTTCATCATTTAGACATTTTCTATTACTGCTCCATTTTTAGGAATTAAAAATCTATCTCTTTTTATGGAAACTTCAGTATGTGACCTACATAATTAACACGTCTCTCAGATATTCCAATCTTCCTCAGAGACAGGAATATGCCACGAAAGAAGGAAATATTAAAGAGAAAGTCGCATTTTACTGACCTGTTCTGCAGACTCGGTGATAAAAGAATGACAATATTGCAGGCTGAAGTGGGCCCCGGGCTCTCGCGCCAGAAAGCTGAATTGGGCGTGCTGCGGCTCACAAGTCGCGTAAAAGATGCGTCTTAACGCGTGCGCCATTTGCACGCACTGTAACAGAAATAAAAAAACCAATCTTGAGAGACTGCTCATAAGAAGAACGTTTTGATATTGGAGCAAAAAAAAATAATAATAAATATGAGATATACTTGAGAGAGAGAGAGAGAGAGAGAATGCACTTTGAAAATACCAAATTTCTTATTTTTTAAAAGAAAATGTATTATTTCCTGCACATTTTAGAATTAAAGATAAGTAATAACTTTTTAATTCTTTTTTCTGTTAAATAATATATAATAATTACTTAAACTTATTGATATAATTACTACTTAATAAAATGCACTTAAATAAAACTACAATATTTTATTTATGATATTGAAATTCATCATTTTTTGCAACGCAGTGAAAAATAATTCAAATTGTCTCTGACTGACAATTTCCGAGATATTTTCGAGAGTGAGCCTTCTGCCTTGTATTGAATGCAAACAAAAATGATTTACGAGCGTTTTATCATTGCTCTCATCCTGTTGAGTGATTTAATCGTTTAAATCAATTCCGCTGTGAAATGTTGCGTACGTGTTAAGACCCGTGCAAGAAACTAGCGTCCTCATTAAACAGGATATCGTCATAAATATCACTTACTATATATGGCTTGTTAGCAACCGTAGAGAATATCGCGTGAGCCAAAATTGAGGGGTGTAGAATGAGATAATTAAATGATACGAATAGAAGTGTAACACCGGTAGAAAAATAATTAGGCACAGAATGATGCCAATTAAGATATTAGCTCTACTTTAGCACAATTAAATAAAATATACTTATACATAAATTTCTAGCTTTTTCTTTCTAATATTTTTACGTGCTTTTACGTGCACCGAAGTAGCTTCATAATTGCATAATATTGCCACGTTGGATGATTCGATCAAGTAATAAGAATTAAGAGAAAGAAATTGCGTCCAATTATTGGCTACTTGAAACACTTGCGAGGTTTTTGCTTAAATTTATGTTCTAAAACTTTTAATGATTTATTAAGACTTCATTCGCGAGATGCTTATAAGTTTCAACATAAATTTTATCGTTGATTTTATAAATCGACTTCGATCATAATTTCGCAGATACTGTTTCTAGACTAATCTAAGTAGAAACTTTAAAAAATTCTTGTTTTTCAGAATTGTAAAGAAAATTTTCATCAAAAAATAAATCCTAATTTAAATACATCGTCATAAGATACGTATAGATTTTCTTCAATAATAAGATAGTAGTTCATATGAAGCAGAATGTATTTTCGCCTCAACTCGCGCCGAATTTAAACACTGTTCTCATTCTGGGACGTAAATTTTTAATGTTGTCTATAAATTTGGCAACCAATACAAATAAAATTTCAATGAGCAAAATCTTCGTATTTTCGTCTCCGAAAGAGCTTTCTGTGAAATTTCGCCAATAATTTTAGCCAAGAATTTTATATCCTCACAATGACACTTCGTGAACTGTTGATATTTTATTACCTAGTCCTGTAAAATTACATCGAGCATGTTTACAGTTTCCGCTCGCACGTTCTATTAATATTTATATGTCCATTGTGTCGCGGCACCATGCTCTTGTGCATACTACATAAACGCAGTACTGATTGTAAAGCTTGTAGAGATTGTAGTTGCTGCAGCACGTATAAAAGCTTTTCTGTGTGTAAAAGAGGCTACGCATTTCTGTACAACGGCAATTTTTTTGCGATTGAGTTATTTTTGCAATTTAAATAAAAAATTTATTTGAAAAATAATATCAAACGTTTTCTCTCTTAACTCACATTTTTACTGAAACTCACATTCTTGCTATTGTTGGTCTTTAAAATTTAAAACTCCTATTCTCAAAGTAGCGTTTTTGGCTTAAGCCATTATTGCACTTCAATTCTCAATCTTAAAGAGAAACACGATTTCATCCTCAAACTTTCAAGATAGGATACTTGTTTAAATTCGTTCTCACGCAGAGGTAAGCATGGCAGAGCATGCGGACGAGTAGAATGGTGATTGAAAAGATGATCGTACTGTAGGAGCAAATTTTCTGCCAAGGATACTCCGCGATTCTATCAAGTTTCGTGCTGAATTTTTCATGGTACCTGCATTTGCTCCAAGTAGCAAAGTTCTACGTGAGAAAGATATAAATGACTCGGCTCAGTGAAAAAGCTGCTTGCTATACTTATGCTTCTTGGATGGACATTATTTCAACAGGCCCTCTTAAGAGCTACTGTTTGAAATTGTACTCAACGAATAGAAAAACTCTTTTAATTATTGCGCGAATAACAATCGCGTTTATAATGAGATATAACAACAAGAATTTCGATAATATTAACAATCATGTTCTCATTATGAAACTTAATGGAAAATTATATTTTTGAAAAAAATAATGACTACACAGAAAAAAAGACTATTCTTAAATCAACCATAATATGTTCATATATAAGCAAAAATATTATAATCTTGCTTCAAAGATATCAATCTTGATTTTATTGAATTTGTATTGATATAAGATTTTTAATTAAGCAAGTTTTGAATCAAGTGCAAAGTAATACTTGCATCAAAACAAATTTAATCAAGTCAAGATTAATATCTTTGAAGCAAGATTATAATATTTTTGCTTATATATGAATATATTATGGTTGATTTAAGAATAATCTTTTTTCTGTATATAATGCAATAATCGTTGACGTAAACGCTTCAAACGTTAAAATCGCGTATATATTTGACTAATCGGCTATTGATCTAATCAGTTTATTTTAGCTTGTACAAGTGCGATCTAATTTGTTAGCAACTACACTAAAGCACACCACGCAAAGTTACCTGCTCGATTTGGCTTTTCACCCGGAAGTTAAAATGCAATTCGTTAAAAATTCGATTGAAGTACGTTACGCGAAGTTTCTGACTGTGCCGGTCCACTCGAAACATAGTTGCGTAGCGCAAAGTTGTTACGGACCGAGAATCACCCTGTAACACGAGAAGTGAACCAACTATGCGCGTTACCAATCGCTTCTGGTACGACAAACGACATCCTACAGAGGATTTCGTCGAGTTTGTCATATTCCACGGGAAGACACTGACGTCGTTATTCACCCGCTCCCGTCTTTACTCGCTTTTGCGCCTTTGCAATGGAATACGTCGCTGCAGCACTTGCGTCGGTTATTTGAACCCCTACCTATTGTCCCGCTCCGAGAATACCTGGAATCGGAGATTTCCAGCAAATCGCGAAATCCGATTGTGAACGTAAAAGTATCTCTTGCAACGAGGGAGTCATCCGTTGCAAGCCGAAGATTTATTTATGACAAACGAGTGCATCTCAAAAGAATTCTCCGCCTTTCATTTTCAGTGAAATAACTGTAAAAATAAAAAAAAAATCAATTGTTTGTTATCCTAGAGGAGAACCTCTCGTCAGACTTACTCTTTATCACGGGATTCTGTTTTTTCCGCGTAATTCTTTTAACGACGCAGATAAACACGTTGAACTTCAAAAGTTCACTTATGCACGAATATACATGCTTATAAATAATAATAATGTTCCCCACAGACGGTACTAAATGTATCTTTTAGTCGTATTTGTAGCGCAGATGGGAGACCTCTAAATGTTTAAGTGTTCGATTTTGTGTTCGGCTCCAGTAAAAATTTTAAGGCAGGGTTGGGTTAAGCTCTCGGTTGCAGTAAAAAATTTTATGACCCCCAGTTTCCGGATGCTGCTCCGGTTTTCTTTCCTAAGATTGCACGTGAACGAGTAATCGCTGTCGAAGGAAGGATAAATTGATAATTTTTTTCACATTTATGTGATCTCTCTCTCTTATCTAATTCACGTATTAAAATTTCTATTAAATAAAATATAAAAATCGCATAGTTATTCTGTCCTCTCACTTTCTGTTCGTTTTTAGAGTTAAAAGTAAGAATGGAAATTTTTCTTATATCTGAATGAGCGATGTGTTGTCCGTTTTATGACGAATATCGTGAAAGGATATTCCCTATGGATATCGGCCGTGCGGCAGGAGGGTGAGAGATATGCAAAAGAGATACGCGCTGCAACGTGAGTGCTGTTTCGTGTATGCACGAGTAAATCCGCAGGTAAAGGATAAACATATCCTGTGATCGCGGCAAATGTATGAGTTCAAAAATTACACGAGCCGTTCGTCGTTGATCTTCCGTAACAATACGCGCGTTTCCGCAACCGACTCGTTTATTCCCCGGTTTACTTTATCCAGCGTAGCGTGATTTTATTCCACGATAATAGAATTATTGAAAGAGTACAATCGTATACAAGCGAATTTTTAATTTATATATGTCATTACAGTGATCCACGCGCACACATAAAAATTGTCCGAAAACAAGTGTTTACCGGGACACCTCGTGCTCCTAAAATAACCGTCGAAGTCAAACGCGTGTATGCTGAAAACTCGTGTAATCTAAGCAAAGCGATGCCATGGTAACCGGTTGGCTTGACGTACAAAGCGTAAGTTTGGAGCGTTCAAAGCCACTCGAATGTCGCGAAATCACGGGAGCGCACACTTTGGGGGTACATACAGGAGGGGTCGTAGGAATTTTTTTAACGCTTCGCGAGGCAAAGGGTTTAATGGGGCTAAAGGAACGGAGGATTATTAGCAGCGGCCGTACCTCCTTCGCGGCATCGCATCGGTGAAACATTGGTGTGGACACTCTGTTCGATGTGGTTGGGTGATATGGGCGAGAGAAATGCGTATCATCGTGGAGTGCTCTTCCATGTATGCACGAGTAAATCCACAGATGGAGGGTAAATACATCCCTCCCGATCGCGGCGGAGTATACGGCACATTGCTCTTTCCATCTCTCTCTCTCCCCTCCCTCCATTTTCTCTTGCATTCACAAAGATTGGCACCATTCGTCATCGTATACGTTTACCCAACAACCCCAACTCGACAATCACCAAATCTCTCTGTGTGCATTTCATTGACATCTCACTCCCCCTGTAATTTAATGATCACCATCAGGATGTCGCGTCCCTTTCTCGTCACGATGTCGAGAATGATCGAGAATGTTTTTCGTAGATTGTCGATTTTTCTAACGAGTTATATACATGACGGCGCGTCCATCAGAGAATGAACCACTTGCATGGTGCATGAACGATTTGGGATAATCGCGATTTTGTGCAACAGGAACTCGAGCGTAAAGAGATACGCTTGACATGAATTATACGGTATGATAAACAAATTCAGTAGGAAAACAAATGCAACATTCAAATCAAACGTTCGAAACACTTTTTATAATTAAATTGTGTTAATTAAGCCAATATAGTTTTTATTGAATAAGGCCAATCTCGTATGGTTTATCTAAACGCGTTGATCGTACGTAGTTTAATTAGACTCCCCAAGTTTCCAGTTTCGCATCTTAATCATCTAATACAGTCACGTGCATTCGGCATGGTCGTAGAAAGTTTCCTCATATCTTCCAGTTCGTAACATGAAAATCGGCAATTATTCCTTTGCTGAATATGGTAGTTCGAACAAGTACTAATATCATTTTATCATTATTAAATATGTGTTACGCGAGAAACGTGCAAGCGTATCTGAAATAACTGGAAATTTTGATGCATTTTTTCACGTAATTACCTGACCTTTGTTATAATGTCAATAAATAATAATTTAATTATTAAAAAAAAATTGTCACTTTTACGTACATTTATTCCTTTTTTAACGTAAAGCATCTCACGTAAAATATCTACACAAGTTGTAAACAATTTAGAGAGGCTTGGATACAAAGAATGACTGTAAATTCTGACGTAATCGACGTGAGCGAATCGAGATTTTCTCGAGGAGGAGGTAGACGTTTCGTTTCTCATCCGCCATGATAAACGTTCCACGAGAGCTCTTTTAAGAAGCGCTTACCGAAGATCGCGGATAGAAAGTAAGGATTTTTTCAGGTAGAAAATTAAAGCGGAAGCTTAGGAGAAGCCCTCGAAATAAAACACTAATTCGAAGGATCGATATGTTCTGTACAGTTCGTGAACACGGCGGGTACGGATCGCGCGAGGGTGGTTGGTGCATGAGCGAGCCAACTTCGAAATATTACTGGCAGGGATGCGATAAGGATTACGGGGCCCCAATTAAAGTCCGGAAAATAATAAAAGACGAACAGCAGCGAGATTACTCTCGTTCTGCCCCTTCTCACGATGTGACGTTTTATATCTGGTTGGATTTGGAGAAGAAATATCTAGATATTTTTCAATTTAATCTTCGCGTCAGAGTGCAATGAATTTTGATTTACAGTAATCGGTGAAATTTTCAATTACAATAAGTTTACCGTTAAAAATTAATTTTGTTTGATTTCCTTGCATTACACGCCATGAGGATTAAAATTAAAAGTGATTAAAATAAATAATTGAGATGTCTTGCGTAATCACAACTTTCTCGCTCTTAGTATTTGTCTTAATTTAATTATTTTATTATCCTTTTCGATCGTTTATTATTCTCATCGTATAAATATTTCAAAAGCACAGCCTTTTCGTTATAGTATTGAAAGATTGGCGTCCCAAGGTCGACCTGAAAGGGAGATCTTACAAGTATCACAAGGATTATCGAACTCGGTGCTCAAGAACGCGGAAAATTAGGCTTCTCACATCGCAGTTTAACTTCCGTCCTACCATCCTGTGAAAGCTCAACCCTCTTTTAACGAGGACCTTTATGAAGACTCGTTTATGTTTCTGAACCGTTAACACGCAACGCAAATGTACGCAAGCAATTCTCCTTTCAGAAATTCTTCCTAATCAATATAGTGAATCATAGCGCCTTTCTCGTAACGATCTTATTTTTTTCTGGTTAAGAATCGTAACAAAGATATTTAGAACTAAGTACTGTTTAAACACAGTGGTTTATAATTAAAAACGAAAATAAAAGTGGTTGTTTTTTAATAATATTTTTTTTTCTATTCCGGCATCCAAAGGTAATGCTGTGGGACGCAGTCACGAAAAAAGAGAGGCGAACTTTTCGCGCGAAATTCCCAGGGATGAATTTGCGTCTTGGAAGATGCCGCAGGGCAGCAAGACGGTTTCTCTATAACAACGTCCGTGCACAAACGCGAGGTATCTTTTTCCGCGGGAGTATCTGTATGTGCATCTGTAGTACTCACTTTTCCATCTGGACTGCATACTTTAATCCCCGCAAGCGAGACTATCAGGAGAACGGGCGTGAATCGATCGCTGTACTGAAACAAACAGATCAGAAGTCGTGCATGTAGCAGCAGAATAAAATTTCCAACGAACACAATAATATCCATATGCGCAGCGTTTGTTTCATTAAAATACAAATCCGATGCTGATAAAGTTTAAATCCAGGGTATACACGTAGGATGCACTCAGCTTTTGAATTTAGGATTCATATACAGAATGTATCCAACGTACGCACATATATAGACTCTTATGCAATAAAGCAATCCTTAAAAGAGATAAAGATGAGATTTCTCGACGTATTTTAACTATAATATTTAAATAATTATTTTAATAGCTTAAAAAGTAGCTTGTATGTATTAATATTTTTTCGTTTTTGTATTTTTAATATTTTTTGTTTTAATGAATTATATAAAATTTTTGTCGTATGCAACATCATCTTTGGCGACAAACGTATTCACTACCGAACGAAAAACGCAGTGAAGCAAAAATGCGATGATACGTTTATATACAATTTCGTTCACGTATTTAGAAGGGGCTAGCATCCACTTCATCCGAGTTCTCTCTATTGGAAAGATCGAGCCTCCTGCAACTTTGAAGCGGTCGTCCAATTTCGAAATTGAAAAGTTGGCAAGCTACGCGGTATAATTCAGAGAGCGGACTCCACGCAAGAATGTTTCTCGTCGGAGACGCGGTTCATTGTCTTGAAAAGGCAAGGTTGATGTGGCTGGAGCCACAAAAGGGGATCTCCGGTATAATTACGGTAACGCACGGGGCGTTGTTCGATAAAGGACGCTAGCGCAATCTTTACCACTTTCCCTCTACGGACCAATCCATAGATATCTCTTCATAGTCTCGAAGTTTTTATAATTGTACACGGTGTGTCTTAAAGTCACATTTAGAAAAAAAAAGTCTCAGAATCATATCAAATTTCCGAGTAATTATAAATTAACAGTACGAAGGAAACATATTATGTCTTCGACGTTGAAATTTTCAACGTCTGCGGCAATCTTGTTTGTGAATGCTCGTAACAAGGCATTTCAATACGATAACTTTAAGGAAGCAAACGACGGCGAGAGGGCGTAATTTGATGTAATGTACTTCGTGCAGCTTCAAGCAGAGTCTAAGAGCCCTCGCTTCTCGAGAGATGACAATATAATTATGCTTCCTTATTATAAGAATGTCCTACAATAAGGAAAGCCAACCCGACGTCTGATTTTTTATGTCTTTCTGTTTATAACTGGAATTCTGAATTTATTTGTTTATACCTGGATATTCTGAATTTAATATGTTACTCTTGACATTACTCTTTTTAATGTATTTACTTAAACAACATTATATTCAATATAACATTTATATTATTTTATCCTAGACAATTATAGAATTGAATATAAATAGGTTTGTAATTAATATAATAATTTCTCAAAATTGCAAAACTGCTAAAACTAAAAAACTTTTAATTTCATATTTTTATTAAATTTTATATATAAAAAATAATAATATTCCATCTAAAATAATTTATCGAAAATTGAAATTTGACAAGTAGAATATTCGCATATCAAACGGTAATAGCATGGCATTCTACGAGGCATATAAAAAGCGGTCGATTCGTTCGAAACAGCTGCTCGAGCGACTTGCTTATACGTTCGTCTTCCCATTCGATACCCATCAGGAGACTACAGATGTAGCATTCATGGTATGGAGGTTTTTCTCTTTATTTCATTTTTTCTTCTTTTTTCTCGCCACCGCTGCTGCTGTCATCATCAAGGAATAACCGAAGCGACATCATGACGAGACGAATACGAAACGTCACAGCTCTCCTCGTCGTCACAGAGGTACATCCTCTTATTTCTTTCGGATGACAAGATGCATTGTAATAAGATGTCGGAGAACGTGAAAAGTGCGCGGACAGATATATGATATATCATAAAATATATTCACTATTACGCTGGCCATATATACTTATAAATTAAACGTAATTAGAAGCTTCCGAATGGCGTCTCGATTTCCAATAACATTAATAATGAGGAATGCCAATTCTTTAAATAAAAATCTTTTTCTTTCTTTCAAAGCAATTCAAGGTCTCTTTCCAAGGCAAGCTAAATAGCAGAGATGTTTTAATATTTACGTAATTGCCATATCGCGATGTTTCCTTTCGTGCCTCGTGTCTGCGTGGATGCGGACTATATGTATTTGCCGGAGTTGACATTGGTGTCATTACCGTCCTCGCTGAAACGATACCCGACGAAAGTTTGAGCAAGGTGCACCGCGCAAACTTATGGTTTGCTTAAGGAAACTGCCAGACGCGGTTACGCGAATACGCGGAAAAGGCGTGGTGGAAGACTCGTCGACCGACCTCCGGTCTGCTAAGGTCTCGAATTCCAACCCTCGTCGCCATACATCCACCGACATGGCGGTTGCACCGAATGGTTTCGACCGACACACGCATGCGAAATTTATTCATTAACCGAAGAACGACGCGCGAGAAATTGTGCACTGCTCAAAGCTTTCAGACCGTTCTACATTAGGCTGTTCTTAAGTCGACTTAAGTAATCGTCCTTCAGATAACGACGAATCCAACGATGTCTTGGACGTCATTATGCCGCTTGGATTTAACCCCGCTCTTTATTCGTCAGCAGATAACCGTGGATAATAATGATTAAATGTGTGAGACAACAGACGTTTTCCAACTATAATGTCTCCCAACAGTCTTTATTATTAGAATTGCCGTTAGAATTGCTTTCATTCCTCGCCGTGTCGCTTCCCTTTCTCTCTGATTCTCATCCGTTACGCGTTTATCCTGAAAGCAATCGAATTACGCCCGACGTAAGGATGTTATTTAATTATCAACGTCGCTCCCGGACGTGGAAAGCAATTTGCAGGCCGCTGCTCGATTATCTTTATCACGGCTTGCTATCGGCGTGCTAATTACGCTTTAGCGACGCAGACACATGATGATGACGGCAAAAACGAAGACAAGATATTATGGCGACACTCTGGTCCCACGATATTAATGCGAAAAAAAAAATTGAATTGCTCTTGACAAAGTGAGATTAAAAAAAGAAAGAAAGAAAGAGGGAAAACTGGAATAAATAGTTGCTGCACAGTTGCGGCAAGATAACGTAGGTATATACACGTCATCATAAATGTCTATGGAAATAACCCGGAATTTCATAATTGTTGTGAGGAATGTCTTGTAGCGTAGTTTTGAAACAAAATTTTCTTCTCGCGATGGAAGATACCTAAGTGGCTAACAAGATTGTAAACAGAAAATCCACCTAAACAAAGTAGATCGAGGCAAGGAATAACGAGGAAGACGTCAGGAGAGCGCGCCCGCGCCGCCTCGGCACATTTCTCGAGCGCATTATTAAGGGAATCGGTCCCCGTCTGAGTATTTCCGCGACAGAAGCTCACCCTTCAGCCCACCTCACCCCTTCAGCCGTCGCACGTTTATCTCTCCGTCTCGTCCCGCGCGTTTGATTGTCCAGAAAGGGTATGTTCCCATCCCATCCCATCCTGCTGGCGCAATCTTCGATCTCTCTGTGACATATCCCGAAGGCAATGCCGATGCGATATGTCTCGGGTATAGCGACGTTCTCCGGAAATGACAGCGCTTTTATTTTCTTCATTCGTTGCGTTCGTTATTAAAAAAAGGATATTATTAGATTTTGCAAATTTAATCACTCAAATGCGAATCTAATCACGTGTGTTTAAAGATTCTCGTATTTTTGTTATTTTGTCATCATCATTATATATATGATTTATATATATTTTATAAATGCATATATAATATAGGGGAAAGTGGGAGATTGCGGGGTAAAACGCGAACAATACTATTGCAGTATATTAGAATAATGGCAATTTCATTTCTTGCATCCGATATAGGCGATTTATCAATTATAAACATTTTTATTTAAAAGTATAGTTTATGTTGATAGTACAGGAATGTTGATTATTGTAATTTAAAAATAACTAGAGTATCTTTTGAAAAAACTTCTATTGATTGATAAATAATCATTGGCTTTATTTAATCTTACCCTTAGATATATTTGCAATTTCCCTCTTCCTTCCATTTAACAGTTTAATTTATGAGTATTTCTCGACAGAAATTGCGAACTCTGACGTTATTGATCGTCAAGAACCAATCGATCGCAATTCGTCGAAGCCAACGAAGTCGAAAGATTCCGATATGACTTCAAAGTAATCATAGCAGGCGCGATAGACGGGAGTGGTTCTACAAAAGGTGCGTGAGGGCTTTTTTTTAGCGAATCATCCAGTTTCAATCGGTCGTCAATGTAATCTGTTTGGGCTCTGGGGCTTGCTACTACTGTTTTATTTCTGAGAAAGAAAATGTGCATCCGCAGGATGGATCTTACGGTCGTAGCTTACGCAGATTCGCCCGTTCACGCTATCGACAAAGACGCTCGCCTCATCCTCAAAACATCAATCATCCACCCTGTCATTGAAAATTGAATTCTACACTTTCGGTAATTCGCCAAATTGGTCTTGCCTCCTCAGATAAAATTTCACGCGCTCGGAAATATAACTTGGCGTCAATTCTCGTAAAATTTCGATCGTAATATTGACTGATAATATATTATAGTGCACCCGTAAGCGTGTATTTCGGTGCACATGGCCGATATCCCTCATATATATAAGTGCTCTCGTCGAGGAAAGAGATCTAAATATCTTCCTTGCCACAACCCGGTATAATCTGGGATCGATATTGATAGGCGCGAAGAAGCCTAAGCGGAACACACGCCGCAATTTTTTTCGCTCCGACGTGACGTGACGTGATGGCTGTTCCGTGAGAAATCGAAAGGAAGAGTGGCCTCTTGGGACGGAGGCTCTTCATCGAATAGCAGAGCAATTGACATAATGAATGCAATTTCATTCAATGCAACACGAAGGACGAGGAGCGTTGTTGCCGCTCGCGAATGCCTAACAGGAGGTGTGGAGGGAGTCACAAGAGGATGGAAAATGAAGGTACGAAGGAAAAGAAAACATAAAAAGGGGCAAAACGACCCGATGGCTGGTCGATTGCATTCGCATTATCAAGACGTCGCGATGATGTTATTATTTACGACGTCGTTAACTCAGACGCGAACTCTGCACATCGCGTGTGTACGCGCGTATTAATACCTTTCTTCCATTAATCTTTATCCCGCGCTCGATAGCGTCCTTATAAATATGGATGTGCGGAAATGCGTATCTCACTATACAGTCCGCGATTCGTTGTCCTTAAAGAGAAAAATAATTGGTTTCATTTTCACGGAAATAATTTCGACGTTGATTTCGATTGTCGTAGCCGCCATTCAATCCGAGTAGCTCACAATGGCGATTCAACGAGTGCCGTTGTGTTTTCCCATAAGACTAACTCCACCGTTCGCCGTTCGGCAG
The DNA here is from genome assembly GCF_001594075.2 of Trachymyrmex cornetzi. NCBI lineage: Eukaryota > Metazoa > Arthropoda > Insecta > Hymenoptera > Formicidae > Trachymyrmex > Trachymyrmex cornetzi. The sequence continues at coordinate 139,826 of NW_017300210.1, read as the reverse complement.
TCTGCCGTCAGGAGAGGTATCGAATGGGTAACCGTAATATTTGGAGAAAGCTTCGGGGTTTGAGGAGCTTTTGAAGGACTGACCAGTACCCTCCAGTACCGAGAGGGTACGACGAATTCTACCCTAAATTTCCGCCCCTCCATTTGCAATGAAGCCGAAGTCGAGAGTTGGTCTAATGTGCTTTAACTCTTCACCGAGGAGAACCGAACGAGGAGACCAATGATGGCGAATGCGACGAGGAGAAACGGGCGGGAACGGCTGATGGAGACGACCGAGGAGGTAGAGGAGGAACACACGGAGGATGGAAGTCACAAATATTCATAATAGAAAGCTGAAGAAATAAGCTGAACCTGCAAACAGGCACTCATTGCCATCGGCGGGTATATTCTGTGCTCGTTAGAAAAGATAGAGAGACAGGCGGCAGAGATGCGAGGAAAGGGGGAGGATACTGAAGGGGATACGGTTTTTATCTCACCCCTCCATTTTCTCTTCCTTTCATTGAATCGGTCCCGAGTCGGACCAAGGATACATTGAGTTTCTCTTCACGGGTGAATTTCCGGGGAAACAATACTGAACCGTTTATAGTCAATTAACAGACGGAGGAGGTTCGCTCTTAATACGCCTCTCTCTTCACCAAAGCTTCGGAAATTCCACGAGTGGATAAAAAGGACGAACTGACGTCTCGAGAAGACATCGCCACGGTAACGATCGTTTGAAGCTTTTCTCGAATATTTAATTTGTATTCGCTCGCGAAGACTGTTGGAAAACGACATAAACGACTATAATCATGTTTAAATCCATAAGAGAAAACATTTTGCTCTTTTTCTGAGAGCGAGATGTTTTTTTCTTTCGGAATTGTATAATATAATAAAGTATAATATAATAAAGTTGATATAATATTATAATAAAATTAATACTGTAAAGTGGTGATTAAAATATTCTCTTCGGTACACGCGATGTCACTGTGAATAATTTTCTACTGAACAATTTACTTAATTATTCGAAGAACGATGACATAAAAAATACATCTCTGCTACATTTCTATGACAATTAATAGATTAATCACATAATAAATTTTTACTTTATTTAAAGTAGTAAAACAAGTGATCATACATTCAAAGAAATATATAAATTATTAGCTAGAAAATACCATTAATCCCTACAAAAGCTGTATCTAATATATATTTAGCAGCGAGCCCCTCGTGCGTGTGTATACGGTGGCTATTAAAACTTGGTAAAGACTAGTTGTGCCGCATATTTCCCGGGGACGGAGAACCACCGAAAGGAATTCCCTCGGAAACGGGTTGAACATGTCCTTTGATTTATGATCCATTCGAGCTGAAGTACAATGATGAAAGATATGCTCTTTGCGGCAATTTGTCAGTGAATACGGAATCCGAATAAACTACACATATTCTTCTTTTGGATGTATGTAATCTACTTTTATATACCTTTGTATGAAGTATATGCATACTTTCAGCTGTCTCATTCAAGCGCGATTCGCCCATTCGCTTGATCATGTCTGGTTTTGTTTTGTCTAAGCATTTCGACGACATAAGTCAATTAACTCGCTCAGTAATAATTTTAACTGAATAAAATTTGTGAGTTCTAATACACTGTAAAGTTAATACATATCTAATTCTATTTCTAGCATTTGCAAGCTCGTTAAAAAATTATACCTAATATATTCAAGCAACACTCGACTACTCATAATATGAATACATATCGCAGACAAAATCACCTTAGCATGTTTTATAGACGCAATTAGTAATATCGTCATTAACATCTCTCAGCTTATTGGGGCTTGATTATCTTCGCGGAAACTTCGTCGCGCGAGTGACGGCCGCACCCGTAGATTTATGATCCCTTTTATCGAAGTACAATGATGGAACATTCGCTCTCAACGACGACTCGTGCAATTCGAACTCCACGGAGGCTAGAAAATAACTCACCTCACCTATCCACCGATCCACCTATCCCCCTTTTTTCTGCTCTTATGCTTGTTACAAGACACACCCTCGTTTCTAGAATGGACGACGATCCGCCAGCGTGGCACGCGTTATTTGTCACCCGCAGACAATGTAAAAATCCCAGAAGCTCGCGCGTCTTTTTTCCAGATGGAATTTCGTCAAGCAAGCTTGATTTATGAACCTACGCGAGCCCACCAAGTGACCATAAAGCACTCGATGTCCCGGTTATACAGCAATGGAAGAGATTCAACGTGATAAACGACGATGATCGAAAGCCATTAACGTTTTCGTCTCTTCCGATTTATACTGAAAGAAATAAATGCATTGTCGAGAAAACAAAGATACTTTAAGATAACTTATTTAACTTATAATTTATCTTTCTGTTAAAGCAAAGAGCTCGATTAATTAAATGCAAGTAATTTGTGCACAAACAACGTATATTTTACAGTAGAAAGCTTTATTAATACCCTTTTATCTCATACTCTGTACACATTCGTATATTTATATTCAATAACTCGGAAAGAGCAACAACAGTAATTGAACAATATTAATTTATCAGTTCTCAATAAACAGCGAGTTTATTAATGTAGTTTATTAATGTAACCATAAATCACGATTTGAATCAGAATTCTCGCTTGATTACTTTGTTGACTAAGTAGAGTATTATAGGATCCGTATATCTTCGATAATCTGCAGGATGTTCTCCATTTAGTCGACACGAGTGCTCCCCTGGGCCACTCTATTTCGCGATCTTGTCCCTTTGGAACTTCGTCTAATAACGTGAGACCATCCTGTGATTCATAGTTCATTGCTCCAAGAATCGAATATTTGAAGAAATCCGTCGTGGCGCGTGATCGAGATAAATGCGTTTCAATCGAGAAAAAATGTCTCATGGTTATGTACTATCTAGAATAAATTTTACTTTAAAATCTGTCTATAGCAGATCATCTTTTGTAATTGCGTTTTATCAAAGTTTCTTGTTTTGCTTTAATTATATTACTACTTGTTTAGCTACGAAAGTTCAAATTGGATTGTAATTTGTATATATTTAGTGCAACTGTTAAGGCTTCTCTTTATCTCGTTCCTTTTCTTTGATAGACTTAGAAATAAAGTCTACTCTATATTAGTCAAAAAGCAAGATTAAATTAATTGCTAAGAAGAACAAAGCTTTACGCGTTTACGAGTCCCCTTTTATGACTTACGATCACTTCCGTCACACAAATCGACGATTGCGTGTCCCACGTTTTTTCTCGAAGCCCTCATGTATTAACTCGAGTCGTAGTGTTAATCAAGAACAAAACTTTTTACGAGGGTTACGTCGATGAACGGTGGTGGACATGAGAGATGAACAACATTGGGACTCAGCATGACGGTCCATGCGTAGGAAGTAAAGTGACTGTGCCGTAGTACGGCGAATGATAAAACAGAGAGAGGGATGATCAAGTGAGTGATCGACTCGAATAGAGGACAGAGGGTGGCCGATATCTCCTTCCGTTGCCCGCGGCAAGATTAGATTGGCCTACCCTTCGTTGTCGTCGACGTCGTTGTCGTAGTCGTCGTCGGAGATAGCTCCGTTCCCAGCATCTTTCTTCGAGATGCGAAAATGGTCCCTTTTTTTGTCGTGCTCCAATGGAGTCTTTTCAAAGATTACACCTGTGGCTCGAACCACAGCGTAGGGTATCAACCGATGCGGAAAGCGTAGGCTGAGCTTTCCAAGGGGTCCAACTTTAATTTACCTTTATCTTCTTTACACATTGCGATCTTAATACAAATCCGTCAAAGATCTCCAAGAAAGAAAGTAGTAAGATGATTGTGGGGAACGAAAGCTATTCTTCTCGCGAGTCAATGACAAAATTGGAAACAGTGAGCTCGAGTGGACATCGCTCGCTGACAATACTGTCTATCATTCATGAAATTTTTCACGCCAAAATAATTCTATATATATATTTAGCAACCCCAATGTGTCCATCGGATTGTCATCGTAGTTCGTTAATTTGCATTAATGCGCTCTGTCAATCGACGTGTCGTTTTCATTAACGTGTCGTTGTCGCTGGCTGTCGTCGTCCTACTTGTTTGATGGAAATGATGGAAATGTCGATTGGAACGTTAGTAATTAATATGTGTAAGTTTATACGCACTAGAATTTAACGTTTACATGTAACTTGTAATGAAATGATAGGAAAACAAAAAAATTATTTATGTATTCTATATCTTCTCTCAAACTTTACACAATAGATCTCGAGGGGTTTAGATATAATTTTAAAAGTTTAATTTAAATCTACATTAGAACTGCACGTTCTGTTTACGTTATGTATGATTGATAATTGATAAACGCATGTATTGTTGAGTTAATGAAATGTTTTGTTTTCTAAATACGAAGTGTTGTATAATGAAATCGCTCTAGCAAAGCGCGTCCAACTCGTGACGTGAACCGATGGCTTTCGTTTCGTGATCCACGCGCGTGGAACAGCGCGCATAGCGAACCTATATAAGCTGTGACTGTTTATCGAAACGTCACGTACAGACGACCTATCAAAACCAGAAGCGCGTTGCTTAAGCTCTCTCCCTCTTCTTTCTGTTTCACAGCTCTTTTACGTTCGGCTTTGGAAACATATTAAATGTACGTGATAATATATATTGCACGAGATATTTTTGGCGGATGTTCTAAAAATCGCACGAGCAGCAATCATTTTCCATTATGCAAATCGGATTTACAAAATTCACACTTCAAATTGCAAAGATAATGCAAATGCTAAAAATTCGCTTTATATTAATGATAATAACATTTCGTTATTTCTCGCGTTGTTTCGATTTTCTAGAATTTTCTTCTGCACAAATTGACTTTACGAATAGTAATCCTTTTTCGGGGGTGTGATATGGTTAACCGTAATTGCAAAATTGAATGCATACACTGCCGAAGGTTTGAAGTGTATTGTTTGTCGTTTCGACAAAACGGTCTTGTTGCTCGTGTTTTTTTTTAACTATGATACGATATATTTGTTTCACAGACGGATGGTTACGAAACCAATCAATGCAACTTGCTCGAATGGAAGGGCAAGTGCACAAAGGGCTGAGTATTCGAAAAAAATTTCGCAATTCTCGAAAAAGACGATGTAAAATTGGCAGTTGTGCCGTAATTTCTCTCGAAATGTATTTTACGCTCTGTAACATAATGCGTTTTTATATTGCGCGTTTCATACATACGCAACACCTCTATTTTTGATTTTCATTACAAAATAATTCGTTTTAATTATTAAATTTATAAAATATTGACATAAAGAAAACAACACGCTTTTGTGGAAATGAATACATTATTAACAGCTTATTGATTAAATTGCGCATGATTTTCATTAAATTTAGTTTCTAAATTGCTTTTTAGTTTTCGTACATCGTTAATTTATATACAAATTTCTCTTGACGCTAGTTTTACGGATTAATTTAACAAGTGCTACGTAACTTCTATAAGAAGATTTATGGCCACATAATATTCCTTGGCATGATAAGAAAACAGTTTTAGAAGTAAAGTTTCCTTGGAAACCTCTTCTCCATAAAATAATTCCTTATAATTAGATGATGCTGTACATATGTTTGCTAATTTGGGAAATGTACTCAGATATCATTTTAAACGAAATAGCGCGAACAGATAACATAACATATCGTATGTATGTACTTGCTCAATATTAAAACTTTGCACGGTAAAACTTGAAGCAACTCACATACCCGAATCCGCGTTTAATTATTTTAATAGAATGAAACAATTCTACTGTTTTCAATCTCACGACAGAATAAAAGAAATTTATTTAAATATTCGTACGTGTTTGCCAGTAGCATAATCCAATGTTAAATATCTAATTTCACTAATTGTTAAAAGCATCATTAATTATGAGTGTAGCTTGGGCAATTTCCTCATTTGACTCATTTTATATTGGCAGAACTGAATTAATATAATCTTACACATTATAACTGTAATTCGCTAAAGCATTTTTACGAAATAAAATATTTCACGACGTATTGTCAATATTTTAAAATATATAAGTTTTTTATTAACTAAAATAATCCTGCTGCTCGAAGAAATGGTAAAAATAATATCGTCGAAAAATGCGAATCACCATTGCACAAGCAATTGTATCAGAAATAAGTTAGCGCACAACGCTCGGGGCATATTAAATAATGCTATTGCGTAAAAAACTATGTGCAATATGGATTCTATATGATTCAAACGGTACCGAATATTAATTTCCAGTAATTTATATCAAACTTGAAATTAAATTTATTCGATAAAAGCTATATCGAATTGGTTTTGTGGCAGGTTAATTCATTCCAGTATAATACCGTTCATATGTTTTCACGATGATATCGCATTTACTGAAAAATTGGAATGTAAACTCTGATTACAAACCGGTAACGAATCTGGGTTTATTTTATTCTCGGCCGTTTTGACGTTTATCTGCATTTAATGTATGTACAATCGAGTGCATTTAATGGCGTCCGGCGCGTCTGCATTCACGAGGCTATTTCGCAACATCGATTTTTCTTGGTCATTGCAAGCGTGATATTAAACCATGCAAATACAGCAACCAAATAAAGAGAAGTACCTTTCACAGAAAATATTACTGACAAGTTAGTTAATACTGCAGAGAAATTTAGCCATCGAATGCGAACGCGTTGAACATTAATTCGGCTGTATGCATGAAAAATTTATATACGAATCACTTACATCAATAGAACATTTGAGAAAAAGTAATTTAATTTTCATTGAATACCACATTCCGGGCTCGCTTTTGCGAGAAAGTAGTCATACTAACGAATCGCGGAACGATCGCGCAATTGTACACTCGGTGGTGCTCGTGCGAGTCTTTCATTTTTAATTGGGTTACTCAAACTAATTAATTCTCGGGCTGAAACGAGAGGGTAGAGCGGCTCTCATTAACAGAGACGACGTGACACAAAGAAATTAACGGTGCAAAAAGTTATTGACGGACGGCAGCACGTCGGTAATTTATAGTAAACGGGCGACGCGCGCGAAATACTTTCCCTGTCTCTCTTCCTCTTTCACTTTTATCGCGATGCTATTTTTTTTTATTTTGCTGAGCTTCACTCGTGAATTGATTAGTTTCGTTCTCTGTTCGCACGCACGACACATTCATCTTTACACGTATGGCGTTCTAATAACAGACGCGTTGCTATTTGTTAACAGCCTGCACAGATTAGAGCCAGATATTTTAATTATGCAGTGAGACACGATATAATTTATGCAATTTGCATCTACAACGGTTGCAGTAGCGATTGCGTTTTATATCGCAAATTATAGTAATCTTTTTTTTAAATGGATATCTCTTACAAATCGTCTGTCGTTTCTCTTCAAAGAATCTCTTTTCCTTCTGGATATTGTATTGCAAAATTGATAAAAGTTTTTTACTAAAAGGAAGCATTTATTAACCTGTGTTGTTTTACAAAACAAGTTTCACATTTTACAAAGATTAAGATTTTGTTTTAACTCCTCCCTCGAGATCTTACGTTACAGGCATTCTGTATGCAAAGTAATAACTATGTAAACGCGCAAAGGAAAAATTTCACTTTAATGTAAATTTGTATATAAAGGAAAACAAGAGACATATGAAAGGGCGCAGTGAAGTCATTATTATGGATCTTGAAGAGACAAAGTCGAGTAACAAAGGAAGGTTAATTAAAGTTGCAGTAAACGGAGTAGCATGAATAAATCCAGAATAGCGAAATAATTAAAGCGTTTCGATACCTTTTACGTCATCCAAATTATTATCGATAATGTAGTATAAGAAAAAACAAAAAAAATGCTTTTAAAAATAGAAAAAAAATTAAAATAAAAACCTATTTTATATATATAGAAATTTGAACCAATTTTTCTACAGGCATTTTTTTGCTGATGTATCAAAAAAAGTAAAAACGTATAGAATCGTTTTAAATGCAAATTACAGATTTGAGAAAGAAAAATGCAAAACTAATTGAACGTTATCGGAGGTGCGTCAATTGTTTTCCAGAAATGTTATTCATTATTATACGATTAATGATACACGTATCGAGATTGTACAACACACAATTAAAATGGAGCGTTTCTTACCTGTTCGAATTTTCGTAATATTACGGCACGATCGATGAATACAGCCGATCGATCGACGAGGAAAATAGTCGAGAAAGTTGACTATATTCACTCTTATCGGGAAAAGCGATCGCGAAACGCGTCAAATCAGGCTATTCTCTGGAACGTGATACACGTTTGGCTTGTCGGACGCGACTGACAGCACCGTGTTGCGCCACGTGGACCCCAACCACCCCTTGAAAAGCTTTACGAGCACAGAGGGGGTAGAGGATCATGCGCGGTGCTCCGTTCCGTGTGCTTCGAATCAATCTCTTTTACTATATTTCGCTTCGCTCGCTTTGTCTCGCTAATCGCGTAATTAGCGATATTTCGTTCTTTCAGTCATCGACCGGAAGTTACCTTCTAATAGTCTTCCTAATGTATTCTACAATCTCAATAAATATAGAAGACAATCAGTGATAAATCTTAAAAAGTCGCCTTCGAATAGAAAAAGGGTGCAAGAAAGGAGTATTAGGAATAATTTTTTACGAAAGGCTTTTTTAAACTATTACAATATAATTTTCTTTGATATAATTCAGATTTCAACGGCTTCTTGTCCGATCGTTGGGGGAGGACATAAACATAGCCATTATCCTAATTAGGACTTCGTAAACCCAAGCGGCCAATAACTGTCTGGTGGCCAATAACTACGACCCTATTACATTTATCTTATATATGAGCAACCAAATAGTTTCAATATTCTAAGAACTCGCTATTACTATAATATATTTGTATTTTGCACAATTATCTGAAAATAGTAGACACGCAACGTTTAATTATATTTATAAATTACCCGTCCTAAAAAGATCGCGATAAACAATCACGCTTTTCTCTTTGAAGAAAAATTAATTGCGAATTGTGGACAACGGCATTTACGATTTTGGGATATTTCGCGGAAGACTTTGAATAATCAAATATTATTTGTGCAATGTGAAACAATAACGCGAGTATAGCTGAATTACGTGGCGTGTTCCGGAGATTAATCGTTCCGCTTGTCAGTCTCGACGCGTCAAAACGTACGTCTCTTGTAAACCCGGAAACCCGTACGCGCATGTTACATCAGTGTTCGCTTCAAGACTTGGTCCCCGACAATCTCCCCGGTACCTCCTTCCCAGTCTTTTGCTGGTTCTGACGTTTGCAGCATCCCGAGCCCGTAAACTCATCCCGCTTCTCGCCGATCCCGCCAACAGGGGTGCATGCGGCGCGATGTTTACATTTCAATTATCCAACGTTTCACTCTGCGCCATTATTAGTATTTGCATCATTTAGCAGGCGCAAGAACGTGCCTCAGCAACGACTCGAGCGCTTCGTCTGGTTTCAGAATAGTTAGAAGAGGGGTGAATCCGCGAGCGAGCGCGTCGAGGATACGAATCGGTTGGTTATCCAACGATCCGCGCGAACAATTACCCGAGCGTGAAAGTGGGGCTTGTGTTGAATTTGAATTGGTTATTTACAATCGACACGGTCGAGTGTAAAACTGCGGTGGCCGACGGAATCGCAATAGCAAATCGAATAAATTTCTCGAACTCTGCGATTTTGTGATTTCTTTTTTTTAAGTCGGATTTTATACGCGATGATCAAAGTAGGTCAAATATCGACATAATTAATTTTCCATGTTAAAAAAATACTATACCGGTTATCTATTGTAAGAGCGACAACACGAAAGAAAGTAAAACGCGAGATCGCTCAATATCCCATTGGGGAAACTAAGGTTTAAGTTCATGAACGACCGGAAGAATCTGTAATGGTGGAGAAAGATTGGTTAGTTCGAGAAACTCCTGGGAATATCGGTAAGATAAAAGACACGTTGTTCCCTCTTGTTCTATCAGTGGAAATAGGATCCTCGAAAACTGCCGTTAGCCGTTCTATCAGCGAACTTTACGACGACGTCAATGAGGTCACTATTCTGATATCGACCGGCTCTTTATCTCTCGTTTCTGTTGGCCCACTGCCGAAATAAAACTTTGTCCAGCGTGTCGACAATTGCTCTAATCTTTCTTGCTTAAACGAAAAACAGTTTGCGATAACATCTATTTCATCAAGTTGCTAACCGTTATCGATATCACTTGATGTCGATATCACTAGATACCATATCTCTTTGCAAATTTTCTTTATTATAACTGTATGCTTGTGTTATTTTTATATTTTATGTATAACGATTTCTAGCGGGTCTCACAAAAAATTTGTCGTTAAGAATTGCGCTCTAAAAGTCTGACGCACGTTTGGGAAAGTTGACTCAACTGAAATCGTCGACCTCGCTGTCGTGATCTTCGGCAGTGATGCGATGCAATGACTTCACAAGGATGCAACATTAAATCGCTGTATCATCGACCGCCGTCGTCCCTGAAATTTGAATGAGCAAACTTGTCCTCTTCGTCGCAGTTCTAGTTAGACGTCTTCTTCCGCAGCTACCCATCTCTACTCAGAGTTCGTGAATATCTGATCATCGAAAAGACGGATCTTCCGCACGACCATTCAGTAACTGTACTTTGCGCGGTCTGAAGTCTGATAACGTAGTCTGGACCAAAAGGAACATATGCATGGAGAGGATATGTTTACCAATGCTATCTCTCCACAATACAAGAACGAATCTTCTTGCTATTTCGTGATATAAACTGAAATCATGAATGGAATTGCAACAGACGAGATCGTGATGTTTATATACAGTGAGAATTATATTTATTTTAATATAAACCGCTTTTCAATAATTTTTTTTTATTAAACCTTAATTATAAAGCCAGCCTACTGTCTTCCTTTGATTATTATTGTGTGTGTGATTTATGTATATATATATATATAATAGATCAGAAAAAATAAATAGTGAAAATATTCCAAGCAAACTGATTTTTAATATAACCCTTGTTGTACAACTTTATTAATCTAATACACACAATTTTTAATAAAAAATTTTTATTTTTTAAATAATTTTTTATTTTTTACGCGTGTAAAATACTTTTCAAGGACAATGGACTGGTTTGTGTATCACCGTGCATTCATCGTGCAATATATATTGCACCGGCGCTCTTTAAACCTTTTAAGTCGGCAACACGCTGTCGTACCGCCAACTGGAATGGAAAGGCTCTTAGCAGGTGCTTTAGGTGGGCGTGTTCAACCACGATATAGTACCTTTTAACCGCGGAAACGGTAGAAAGCACAACTACGACCTGTCGACCCCTTTTCTTCTCTTTTTATCCACACCTTTCCTTTCTTTCATTGCATCGACCGCAAGTGAGGAGCAAAATTTCCAATTCTTTTTACACTCGCAGATGTAATAAATAAATTTCTAAACATCTTGAAACAGAGACAATTGTGGTTTACCCCAAGAGTTGGAATATATTCATCACTATGTTTATTGGCTATCTATAATATATGCATTTAGCATTTTCAAGAGTCATGTGTGTTTATCATTTCGTTCATAACGTATGCAAGCACATATCTATATGTATAATATTTCTTGAATACGTGCCAGCTTAAAAGCCGGAAACATTCCGCGAAAAGGCCGAAAGCGAATCGCATTTGACCGAAAGAAATTCACGAAAAAGTCACTGCTCTAAATATTACAACCCCTTTGCTCGAACGAGAGTCGTCACGTTGGACCCCTTGCGTGCGTACAAGGCGTTCTAGCCACGATGCGCTATACGCGGAAACCCCGTGGCTTGCCATAAAGAAAATCCGTGACGGGTCTAGCTTCCGGCTTTTCTGCAGAAATGTCCCCTCCTCTTTCGCCACCCCGTACATCTTTCTCCAAAAAGTATCGCTTCTGGCACCGACCTGCTTGCTGTAGCCACTCTTGCATACTGAACGTACGTACGTCATCCCCTTCCGCACAGCGGGATGCGAGATACGCCCTTCGATCGGTTTGTCTTCGCTTTCTAATGGCAAAAATGCGCCCTTGGAACAGCTTCAAAGGACGTATTCTAAATTTTAACATTGAAATCTGCCACGAAACAAGCTTTTCTTCTTGGTTTATATTTTCTTTTATGGTATGTCAGAATGTTTATAAAAGACAGGGGAATCAACTTTTGTGTTTTGTGGATGTCATGAATTTTTGTTGTATTTTTATTAATAGAGTCTATTCACAATATTATTATTATTTTAAAATAGAATCGAGATGACCGGAGCAAAGTAAGTAAACTAGCAACGCCACATTGCATTATCAAGGACGTTGCGATTAGTTTAAAGCACACGTGTGTCATGCGTTAGTCTTTCGTAAATATTTAATGACACGTTCCTTGGCATCCATGGCCAATCAGCCAACAAGAACTGGTTTAGTTATGGCGCGGCAGATGAGATAATTATTGGCGATGATCAGTACCTACTGCAAGACGCAATGAATTTGCAGTAATCGCTCAAATTGCTGATGTGTGATCAAGGAGAAAAAGGGAAAAAGGCGATTGCATTTTTGTGGGCTTAATTATACTGATTTGATTGTCTGGAAATTATCACAATATTGATTGAACTGCTACTTCGATCGATCAACGTCGTAATCACTGTCGAATAACACCTCAATTTATCAAATAGAGAACCGTCGAATAACACCTTAATTTATCAAATATTATAGTTACAGAAAATTATATTAAAACTTTCTTGTTTGAAATACGAGTTATACCTACTACCGTATCTTGTCTTGTGTTAGAACTTTATTTATATACTTTGGTGCAATTTATTTATATCTTTATATTCTATAATTATCTACGTAAAAATAATAAGAAAATAATTATGGTATTGCAATATTTTCTATGATTTAATAAAAAGGATATTAGTTTTCGAAACTTACCGGGGAAGCTTATTAGGGAAGAAGGTTATTTTAACATTATTAAATTTTATAATCTCTCTTCTTAATTACCTAGATATACATTTACAAATTTACAAAATATGAAGCGCCGCGAATATATTTGATTGGATACAACATTATATAGAAACCCATTGGAAACTGAATGTACCAACAGAACAAATTAATAACATGCATCACTGCGAGAGTATGTATCAATATCCGCAGTAATCCAATTTTACTAATCCATTATGTGTTTAAAATTCAATTACTGATAAATCTTCCGAAAAAGTCAGAAATTTATTATTGATAATGTAAAATCGAATCATAATCCAAAATGAAATCATAGTTCTGCATCGTCACATGCACACGTGATTCCGATATTGGAACCCGCCATTTTCATCTTCGCTCTCCTTGAAACTGCACGGAGATAACATCGTGTAAGAAGTTTCCTCCTTTCCGAGACTATTCGGCATGAGTTACAAGAAGAAAAGCGTGCAACAGAACGGACGCGAATGGAACTGCCGCAACGACGGGAGAGTTTCACTGTAATATCCGAGATCATTTGAGATAGTTTCAAAAGACGGGCTCGTGTCCAGCAAGCGAAAGAGAGAAAGGGAGGGAAAAATAGTACAGACATCGCATCCCGATCTCCATTCCAACGAGAGAGGCCTTCGGCCTTCCTGTGCGACGGAAAACCACGTGGTATCTTCTTCGCGTCTACGTATCCTATCTTTCGTACAGATACAGAATGCAAGTTTGCAAATCGATAACGAGCTTTGTTCAAAAAATACCCGCCGGATATTTTTTATCGAATAATATCAGCTATTATCGCTCTGTTCAATAAAATAATAACGCGAATTCTCTATTATGGCCGCTCGTACCACTATAAAATAGAAGTCTATTTTTCCATATCTCGCGTATTTCAGTGCATATTCTGTTACCGCGATTCCGTGTCACTCAAACTGATTTTTTTCTTCAATCAAAATTCGTAAATGTTTTTGTTACAATAGCACATTTTATCAAGTTATATTTTGAACTAAATATATAATACGAGTATATCGTATTATATACACTCGTGTATATACACTTTTTTGAAACTTTTCTTATTCATAGTAATATCATAAATACATTATATTTTCCTTTCTTCAATTTAAAAATTATTTTTACGAAAATTCAACATCTTTGCAAAAGTGTTTAGAAATAAGAAACTTAATAATATTAAAATTGTATAAATATTAAGAACCTAATCAAACAATTATGATAATAAAGAGGCGGTAAATAGTTAATTAATATTCCAAGAATAAAGAAAACTTAAAAATAGTAGTTTTACTTTGTCTGTGCTCGCTTTATCCTTGCCTTATCCTTTAAGCTTCACCCTTCTGAAACTCCGCTGCCTCTTTGCCCGGCCTGCTGTTTCTCTTTTCGCGTTTGTCAGGGGCAATGACAGGATATTAAAGTAGGAACAACGCGTAGACTGCAGACTGTAAATATCCGGTGGTGCTCGGCTTGCCTGACGTTCACAGTGAACAGGCGGATAAACCTGCGCCAGCAAAAGGATTCCCAACGAGCCGGACATGGGCGGTCGGGAATCTCCGCTGTCCGTATGGAAATGCACCGCAGAGTTTATTGCACGCTGGCTATGAAGCGCCGGTCGAGATAATAGCGTTGATGAGGAAGATATAAATTACTTGATGCTATGAATAAGTGACAAAGACGGCACGCGGCTGTTCTCCTTCTCTTGCGTTGGCGTACACGCACTGCGTGAGTTACTCGAGCGACTACTTGATTGATTGAATACACTTCGCGATAACAAAGTACCGTTACAGCAGTAACCGATGCAATAATTATTTTAACCCATCGGCGCAGGTCGCTATTTTTGAAACTTTAATTTAGAGCCTGTTAATGCAGATTTAAATGACAGACTAAGAAATTGTAAAATAATACTTCAATATATTATTAAAAAATGACTTAGAATATTATTTTGCAAATGTACAGATAAATATTAAATCTTCTTTAAATAAAAGAAGGAATAAAATGTATGCCGAGTTTTCTAAGGTAAAAGATATTTCGAAAATTGTGCATTTTCTTATTATGTTAATTAAAAGTTTTACAGAAATTTTATATTCCTTGTCGGAGTAACCACAAAGTATAACTTCTTGAGAATTTAGAACTCTAATATAGAGAGACTACGGAGAATTTATGAATCTCAATGATGAGAGAGGCAATATCACATGGCTATTCTTTATTGTAGCTAATAAAAGAGGACTTTTAGAACGACCAAGGAAGTTTATACGGAAGTCACTTTTTCTTACTCGGGATTAAATCATTCTTCTTCCTCAGAAATCGACTCGCAAATATTTTAATTGTTGAAATCTGATACTGGAAACGCGTAATTAAAACTTCTTGAAATAAATCCTTAAAACGACGAACAACTAAAATTACGAATTCAATTATTCTGATATGATTAATTAAATTGTCCATTTTATCATAGATTTTCAATAATAATGTAAATAATAAAGACTACGGTCAATTAAAGAATTAGATCCAGGTAAACTCTTATAAATATACTTATGGTAAAATGTTTGAAAATAAATAAAAATATCTGTAAAAGAAAATTTTGTTTCTCGTTTTAACTTTTTTCTCATTCCTTAACGGCGAAAAATTTTGTAAGAGAGTTTGCTGTATCTATAGAGTTTGCAGAAAATATATCCATTTTTAGACGAGCATGTTCTGTTATCTATATCGAACAGGATGATTTCTTATACATCGTCGAGCAAAACGCGTAACTGATGCCAGGAATAGCTGAAACCACATCGAGTGTAAAAATATTTGGAACCGTGGAAAGGCTCTTTGACTTTGACCTGAATCGAGCATCTCTCGATTTTCTGCGTCTTGGAAGAAAACCTTGCTTGCCGTGAAGAAGGAAAGGAGTAGGAATGAATGGGATATGAGAAGACCGTAGGGAAAATAGAGTGTGAGAGAGAAAGAAAGGGGAAAATACCGTAAGCGCTGTAGAGACTCTATCGGTAGTCTGGCTGGTGGATCCTCTCGTAAAAGTGAGCCCGGGAGAGTAATAAAAAGAGCGACAGATAAGCCGCTTCGTATTGCCTTTCGATCGATGGCGTGTTGCATTGACGTACGTGCCGAGCTCGCTCGCGCCGAACACTTCTTGGTGATAATCCTCGAATTCCTTGCCAATACGTTTCTGTAATCTACGACTGAGAATATCCGCATGGTGGGTGTTTCGCTGTGGTAGAACGAGTTAACTTGGCGATTCTTTTTTCCCCCTCCTTCTTTTCTTCTTTCTCTTCAGTTTCTTCCAAATAATTGCAGGCAGCGGAAAGCTTTTCAAACCGAATTTACTTAAAACTTTCACTCTGCGGATTAACTCATTTTTGCATAAACACCGTCCATTTAAAGTATCTCTCGGCCGACGGTGCCCGACGTTGCTAAACTTTTTGCGTCAAAAGCCCACTCTCGTCGCATCTGCAATCTACATCACCAACACATCGCTCGCGCGACAGTGTTTCACGTTCACGCACTCGCGTCTCGGGACCAAGAAACGAAAAAGAGGGGAGAAGGACGATTCGCACACACGTCCAACGAAAGAGTTCAACGACCTACG
The DNA here is from genome assembly GCF_001594075.2 of Trachymyrmex cornetzi. Taxonomy (NCBI): domain Eukaryota; kingdom Metazoa; phylum Arthropoda; class Insecta; order Hymenoptera; family Formicidae; genus Trachymyrmex; species Trachymyrmex cornetzi. The sequence goes on along the minus strand of NW_017300210.1, from coordinate 123,342 downwards.
GGAATGCCAGGGCACCGGCAGGCTATCGTTTTAAACCGTGTTCGGCAATCTCGTAAGACCCGCCGCTGCTGTATGCGGAGGCGCGTACTTTTGATAACGACGACCCCACGGAAAGGATTACGAGAGATCGGTGGTGAGCTCCGCGAATATAGATATATAGAAACGGTGGATACATAAAACGGACACAGAAACCGATGTATAATTTCAACGAGCTCGATGCTATGGAAAACGGAAAAATGCACTTCGTCACTATCGCCGCGCTGCTGCTGTCACGAACCAGCACAAAGATCATGTTCGTGCGGGCGTAACATCGAAATTCACGCCTGCCAGAGTTGTGCAGATGTTTAATCGGTATTGTCGGTTCGTTGCGGATTGTACATGACCTATATGTAACACGGCTACATGTAACACGGCGTCGTCGACATTGTCGACGATTGTCTGGTAAACCAATGCCGAAACCGCATCGTCGTAAATGTGAGAAGACGGAGGTGTGGGTGCGGATAGATCGACTTTCCACTATTCCCTGGTGGTTTCGCGGTGAATCGTAATTTGAGGATGGACCGGTTAAACGTGATTTTCGTTCTTTGTTCTTCATCGATCGTGAATCGACTTTATCGCGCAAAGTTACCAAGATTCGAAACGATTGAGCAGTGCACCTTCCCGGTTTTATCCTTTTTTTTTTTGTTTTCATAAGGATCACACTTCTACAAAACACACAATCGGTGGTAATTTAGGTTAGAACAACGGCGTTAAGAGATCCCTGGTAATTAGTGTGTAGCGCGAACCAGTGGAAGATTAGACCGTTGGCGTTTTTCTTTATTTTCAACCCTCGCGATAAAAGAGCATCCCGAAATACCAGAGAAGGAAAGAGCCAGTGAAAGAGGTCGGCGGCTACGCATCCCCGAAATCAATATGGATACCTACACGTATTGTGATATACCCTGTACGTGTTCTCGTGCGTTTCAGTACCTTCCGCTGTCGCTGTGTCTATAGGGTGGTCAATGTGTCAAGGGTGGAAAGATACCCTCCTTCATGACAAACTACCCCATTCGTCGTGATCCACGAAAGTGACGCTTCTATGTCATTGATCACCGTGACAAATTTCTACTTGCGTACATTTATTTTATTTATCCTCGGCTCGTTAATGCACGATGACAAAATTATTCCATGCGTGTGCAACGATACAAGAAAAAAGACCATTTTGGCGATTCTAGACGTTTACAAATTTATGAGTTTTAAACGCATTCGAATAATTAAATTACTATTGATGTTTAATACTGGTATCATCATAGGAAATACATAATCTTAGTGAATCATAATTAGATCAATCGATTTGAATGGTTTCAAAGAACTTAAATTAAATTCAATTTAAACTCTAACGTTGTATTCTTAGTTTTGTAGAAATGATTTCCGATTGTTTGCTGTCACAGGTACTTTCGGATGCATACCTCAAGATCGTATTTCTTTGACACGACTGCCTTTGTCATAGCTTTAATAACTTGGCAAGACAGAAACCTGAGAAAAAGAAACCGATGGTATGCCAATACATCATGCCGCTGTAGAATGCGTTTATTGGATTTTTCCCGATTAAATTACATTCCACGATGGCTCATCGATTTGATTTTGAATTTTAATAGCGCAGCCGCGATTTCTTTGGACCTCATTTTATACAATAACGCAAAGTTAAGAGTATTTAATAACTAGTAGGTATACAATATAAAGAAATTTGACAACTAATCTATAAAAATATTAACAATTAATTAATATAAAAAATAGCACAGTATATTTATGTGGAATAAATTTAATACAATAGAAAAAAAACATATATAAATTGAGAACATTTTGGCAAAATATTGTATGATATTTCAATTTGTAACGCGATACAATGTTTGATGAAACAATAATGGATATTTCAAAATTCGTGCGTAACTTTGAAAGAGCTATTTCAGGTGAAATAATTTTTTGGTACGACGTATTTCCGTTAACCGACCGTATCAGTACAATGTGCCCCAGCTGGATATCTCGCGAAAAAATTCGGACCACTGTTTGACAAACCGTGAAAGCGTCTCATGTAATTGGCAATTAAAGCAGATGGCTTTGACAGCTTATCCATCCTGCGACACTTGAAATTCGTATGTGCTAAAGAGAACGACGAAATTGTCCACGTGAATGTTCTAACTTCGTCAAATAAATTTCTGTTCATTCGCACTGCCATTTTTTTGTTAAACTCTCGCGAGAGAAATACCATTGAATGATTTTGTTTCAATTTAAATTCGAGGTAAAGGCCCTTCGCAAGCCCCTTTGAGTGACCTCCACTGTGAATTTTCGTTTTGCTGTGGAAAAATCCTTTGAGCAGGAAACCGAAATACGATAAAAACTCACGAGATAACTCACGATAAACTCGTTTTAGTTTACTACTGAATTAGATATACCAAATTTTTCAAAAAAAGTAATCATGACAATTAGATTCTTTAAAATAACGAGAAAAGATTTTAATATTTAAATATTCGTGTAAGTTTAAATATATAAAATATAAAAGCAAAATTAATTTGCCTTGAATTTTATGAATGCGCATTAAATTTTAAAAAGTATATTATAATTTCATGTACTTTACCGCTTTTTCAACTTCAAAAGTACAAAAAGGAGACAATCCCTTCTCATACCATTTTAAGTTGAAAAATTTATTTGCGATGACCCATGTAATATTTTATTACTCTCGAATTTTTATGACTAATAAAAAGTCAGAGCAGAGGGATCGCATGTCCGATAATTTGATCACATTTCTTGATTTTCTGATTTTCTTTTAGACATATCTATTCATTCTACAGAATAGATAGACTAGCATTAAACTCAACTAAACGAAACTCTATTACGGGCTCTCGTGCCTATTACGGGCATTACGGGCATTAACTATTCACGTGGTGCATAAAAATAGTTGATATCGACGGTGTATAAATTTTTTAATAAATCTTCATTGTAAAGATCGATACAAACTGCTGGAGTTGCTTAAATTAAATATTTTCTAATTTGAGAAAAGTTAAACACGGCTATGAAAAGCTTAAATTTATAAAATAATGCATTATTTACACAAATAAAGTTTATAAATCAATTATCACATCGAATTAATTTTATCTTTCAATTAACAAATAATGTTTACGTAGCCAACAGGTAAATATAAATGTATGGTTATTAAAATACACCAATAAAATAATAATAAAATTTTGATTGTATAAATAATAAAGCTATAAAAATAAACGGCATGCATATAAAGAGAAAAAAATATGTCTGCAAAAAAAAAAATGTAATTTAATCTTGTAAGTTGGAGTATTTTCTTGGAATAACAAATCTTGTCAAAAATTCAATAAAAAGAAGAATACGTGCTAGATTAGTTGCATTAATAAAATTTCATATCTTAAATGTTGCTAACGATTGTACCACGAAACATGGAGATACCGACACCCTACTGGCATCAGTAAGCGACCGGTGAAGCGTTTCTTAACCAACCGAGCGTGATTTTCGCCTCATTTACGTCGGCCGTATAAATATAAATGTTGCAGGGGTGAGACGATATACGTGCATTTACGGCGTGTTACACTAAACGCTTCTTTGAAAGTCTGATCTTCTACGACGGAGTATAACAATAGGGACGATTTGCGAAAGTGCGCATTGAGTGGGAACGATCACTGAACATGGAGAGGCAAGTGACTCGTCGAATTTACGACTCATTACGTTAGAGATTGCTTATATTCTTTGATTTCGTTACCACAAATCTACAAATTTATTTATAAGTAAAAAGGAGTCAATTATTATAGAAAGACCATAAATAAATTTTTATATGTAAAATAAGTCGGAAATCTAGTTATGTTTCACTTTTTTAAATATTGCACTAAACTATTGACAGTGCCTCATAAAGATAATCGATTTCATTTGTGAAGATTTCTGTGTAGTAAGTGACATTTTAAATGATTAATTAAATAACAATTCATTCAACAATTTAAGCTCTCTTGTTTCTATACAATTTTTACTTTTAAAGCATATACCTTTTCAAGAATATATGGTTGGATACATTAATTAAAATAATCTTAATTAGCAGGAGACATAATATACTTCTAATATACCATCTGGTATATACTCAGGTACCAATATAATACGCCATCTAATACTCGGGTATTAGAATAGAATTCTCTCACAATAATCTACTTATGTCTATATTGGAGTCGGCTAATTAACAATTAAGCGTGTCAACACAATGTATCTTCTCCCTTATCTTTCCACTCAAATTTCCAATAAGTTATAATTAAGATTTAATATGACATAGGTACCGGTACAGTTAATTACTTCATGACAGTTTAAGTCTCTGTCATTCGTAGGAAAAAGAAAAGATGTGACAAGCAAGCCAATGAATTTACCTTTAATCGTTGGCAACTATTCAAGTAAAATTGACGAAAACGAACGCGGCGTACGTACACTTTAATGAAGTAGTATCACGGGAAAAGTAGCAGCATGCGTTCTTATACACGCAGACTGCTCAACACGAATACTTTCGCACACGTACGTTGGAGATTAAGTAGGAACTTCCTGGCACGAGTTATTCTCGCTTGTAGACAAATATCCAACTCCGATGAAACTCAAAGCCGAAATTCTGCTGATCCATTCAGGTACGGTCATTACTAGATTTATGCAGTAATAGCGCAGCTTTAGAATAATAATCCCCTCAAACATGAGAACCGTTTTGATTCCTTTGCCATATGGTACTCATCTATTCGGGCTAATTACGAAATGTATTTGCTGTTGATTGCAATTGATGTCAAGCATTAGGACGGGAAATAAGCTCCCATCAATGCGGGCATCATTATGCATGCGTCGTTATTATTTACGATATTACATTATACATCAAGCATGATTTGTAAAACATAACAGATCGAAGGTGACGGTTTTTTTTTAAGTAGCATCTAAATATCTTAAGAGATTGTGAGGAAAAATCTATAGTTTTATCTCATCTCGTATACACGCATCTACATAATGTCGAGATCGCGCGACCATTTGAATATAAAACTGGTGAATTCATCATGCATGCAAAACGGGAAAACAAACAGGGTGAAAATGGGACCGCTGGTATATGCCACGCTATTATCCTAGGATCTTATTGCTTCTTATTATGCGAAGAGGCGCGCTAGAATAATTCGTCTTGCCACGCATTACCGGAAGAAGCAGGTTTTGCCGTCCCCGGAAGGAAAGCAATGTTACCTCGCAGGCATAATTTGTCATTTCTTGTATAATAATCATATTCCCTTAAGAAAGGGATGCTAAATTAGAAATAGTTTTCAGTACACAACAGAATCAAGGGAAAGCACTTACCCTAAGGATCTCCAATTGGGAGCGCACAAATTCCGCGCGGCTGGGAATGTCGGGAATCGCCACAGGAAACGAACCCATGTACTGTGACAGAAAGAACTCGGTGTTAGAAGCAATGCAAAAGAAAAGATTTTTCGGATTTACATAGATTCTACTTTCAAAAGATTTTAGAAATATAAATAACGATCAACCGACCTAAGAATTCGACTTCTTTTTTACAAAAGCAATACAAATCAAGTTTAAAATTCCTTCTGAGAAATGTACGTTTGGTACCATCAATAAAATTGGTATAATCAAATATTCTCACGAACAAAATGCTATTATTCTCGCATGCTTAATATATTTGTTTTCATGCTCTCTTCAATATACTTATTATACGCTCGCCGAGAAATAATTATCAGATCGTCAATGCAACCGTGCTTTGAAGGGTCACAACCCACCTAATCCGGCGGGTGGCTGCCAGACGGTGACATCACACAGTAGGAAAACTATACCTCTACGCACACACCGTTGGAAAACAATAAAGGCAGACCTGGCCTACGACAAGAATTTAATTTCCTTTTTCCGTTTCGAGGACATCCGTACACCGGAACGCGACCCCCTACCTTCCGCAGACTCGCCATTTCCTTTCAATAGTCAATTTGGCTGGCGATCATCCCTGCCCTCACGCGTCGAAACGAAATTTGGAAAATTTCGTTTCTCCCCTCAATCGAGAGGCAACTGCTTGTCTCTCGGCTCAAAGAAAGACTGTCCGACGGAGCCTTACCTAGAAAATTTTTATCGACTTTCCTTTCCTTTTTTTATAAATGTCATAGGAAGCAAATGACTATATACAAATGTAATTTAAAAATATATTTGATCGATCGGAGCGGTTTGACCACGAATAAATTGGTTTAATATGGCTTGTTCATTTTTATAATATTTTTGGTACTAAAAAAACTGAACTGAAAAAATATCTTTTTATAAATAAGATCGAAAGACTCGTATTTCCGGTATAAGGATATCTCTCGCTTGGTCAAACGTGTCTCGCCGATTATATAGCCGATAAAAATAGCGACCCTCCAAACACGACGATAAATAAAAGCACCAGGGGTGGAACGTACTAAATAACGACACCTAACGCAATTATGTCTTTACAGAATGCGACCATATATTTCTTTTTCATAATCCACAACAAGAATATTGGAGCGAAATATTTATAAATAATGAAAGATAGTTCAATTTGATAAAGTTTCAAAAATGAATCAATACGTAACAGCGGGAAAGTTTGATGAAAAGAAACTTACGAATTAAAACGTAGCAAAATACAATGCGTTTAATTTATAATTTCGCTGTGATTTCTGTGGTGAATTTTTTCTAACTGGAAGTATTTTGATCAGTAGATTCGTACCGCAATATAATCCAAGTTTTAATCCTCCCGGATGATTCTCATTGTTGTGTTTCATCGAACTTGTCTCTGGGAGGATCTCCTCCCGGAATCGCTGGGATTTTCCTGAATTATTATGCCACTGCGCAGAAGGGCGACTGGAATACTCACTGAGAGAGAATTCCATGGGGGATGGATGGTTTATAAAAATATAGGGATGGAATAGCTATTATTATTATGAATACAAAACGTGAAATTATCTCTTTCCCCCAATTATTCTTAGATCAGTATTAGAAAGCAGGGATACAAAATTATTCTTGTATATTCAAAAGAAATATTATCTTCGCATGAATATAGGTACTAAAATTACTTTATGCGATGGAATTATTACTAAAATAAAAATTTATTATGTAAATTCGCTATAATATGTATTTGTTGCATATATTAATAATAATGTTACAAATTATATAATAATTTTATATAATAACATTAATAATAATTAATTCAATTATATTATATAACAATTATAAATCATATAAATTACATAATAATTTTAAATAACAACATAAAATAATTTAGTAAAATAATTAATTCATAAAAATATAATTTTATAATTATTAGAAATATTATAATTCGAGGAAAGGAAGTCACTTGTAAATTTGAAAAATATTGTTTTTAAATTTACGATTAAATTTTTTTATGTCAATGTACTTTTTCTATATAGGTACATGTATATTAAGATGAGTTACCTTGTGTGTCTATAATTTCTTTTATCATCGCCTAGTTTTATGATAAAAACTCATTCCGCTGCGCCGCACAAGCATCATGCTGTTCCGCAATTACCGCATTTCCACCAGCGCAAGCAATCGGCCGTGCTAATATCTCGCAGGCATTAAAACGAGCGTTAAAACGAATCGATTGAACGATCACGACAATCGAAGAATGTAAAAGACCGTTTCTCTACGACGCTCGCAGCCGCACATGGTGCTGCCGCCAGCGAGGAATCGCTACGATTATTACGGCACTATAAATCCACGATATATTTCACGGTGGCGAAACACATCGGTTATTTTATTCGATCGCTTATATCCCACTTGAGCTATGCGCTTCTCTCGTTCGCGTTGCACGTAAGTATCAGCCAAATGACGCAATGACACCAATCATCCATTCTGTGGCGCACCTGTTCTGATATGTAAAACCGGGATTATTTTCCTCTCCGATATATAGACTTTTTAAAATTAAATTAATGAATTGATAATAATGATCACACGCATGTATAAATAAAAAAATCTCATTTCTCTCTTTTTATTCTAAAAAGAGATTCTCAACATTGCAACTTTTATGCTACGATTTCCTCAATTATTGTCAATTATTCTTCTTCGCAGATCCTTTAATAATTCTTCCTTGTTCTTCCTTGCAATATGTATACACATTTCATTAATTGCACGATATTTCATACGCCAGTATTTAGAATGTTGGACGGAAACAATCGCAACTCTTCTCATGTCTCATCATCTACCAACGAAATTGCGGTACACGTGCGGACTAACAAGCTTGTTGACAGAATTTTCATCACTCTAACTTTGCCGGATACCAAGTACACTCTCGTTGAAGAATCACGGTTGTTCTACTTTTGTTGGAGAACCGCGACAAACCGCGGAAACCGACATCGTTTTATTCTTTCGTTGAACAATTACAATCAATTGTATAATCTTTCATATTTAAATATTATACGTATATTGTATTGGCCAATATAACAGTAAGTTTTGTGTTAATACTACTTCAGCTCCAATTTTTTACCCTTCAATAAATCTTTAAAAACTATAGAATGCTTATTTTCATTAGAAATATCTTTTCTTAGAATAAGACAAATATTTTTTCTATTTTTAATGAATATATTTTATCGGTACAAAGTCTATAATATAGATTGGAAAAACATTAAATCGATTTATTACTTGCGTCGTTGAGTAACAGAATTTCGCATCTGCTGATTCTTTCAACGGATGCTGTAGAAATTGCTGTCGTAACCTTTTTATTCGTCTATTTTATTGCGAACGGGTCACCCATGCTCAACAGTAAATCCATTTACGTCGTAAGAGGTATGTCGTATATGGCAAAGAATACTTTCACCGATCGTTGAATTTCGCGAAATTATGCGGAAGTTAAGAGATTCGATTAATATTGTATGCCAGAGGCCAGAAACATATTGTGTCACTATCGTATACCCTGTCATTCTCATGCGATCTAGCCCGAATACTTTCACGCCCCGGAGATGTCGATCCGCAGGCAATTTCGAGAAAGTCTATCAAAATGTACGGCTATCTATCAAGATAAATATCCAAGCACAACGTAAGATGGAAACGGCTTTTATTATGAAAAAATGTTTAATTAACATTAAATTCCTTAATTATTCAACCGATTCTTTTCTGTTTTTTTTGTTTTTTTATGTAAAGGCAATTTTAAAGCCAATTACATTACAATTATATCGCAATTACAATTGCATTCTGTCACAATTATTCATAGATACGTCAATCAGAAGAAATATGCTCTTATCTGATATCGATATTAAACAGCTTTGTCTCTCTGTGAAAGCTTCGCGGGTTCCGATTAGATTCGAGCTTATCCCACCGGAAAGGAGCGAATGAGGTGAGTGTCAGTTTCTGGCGATAATGGGATATTCGTTACGTTATCGCGAACGAAATTGCATCCGCGCGCAAGTCTGCATAGTTCGCCGCGCTTACCAAGCGTAGTCACGTTGTAACTGTTGACATTTTCGTGCGCTCCGTCACGAGAGTCGTGACGGAGAATACCGACGCAGGATAGAAAGGACGTTGCGTAAAACGTGCGCAGCATTTAAATGATTCAGAATGCCATCACAGAATGGGAATCGAATCATCGCGCGTAAGAGTCGACTGTATTGAAAATCGATGACTCCCGATTAGAACATGTCCCAATAATTAGATCGGCTATTTTAGAAACCAGAACGCCAAATCTTGAATCAGATGACGTTTATCAAGATAATTCACGAGCTGTTCAATCCCCAGAATTCTGACAATCGCAAGAATTTATTCTTACACAGTTCTAAAATTATCCTTCTTTCAAAAATATTATTGCGAATGCAAAGATGCTTATAATCTCGAAAATCAGAAAAATGAAACGATATACGGGACAACGAGAATAGTAATAATAGTACCGATGTAATAATTTATTACGTTCGTACAAGATTGGTTAATTTCTTTGAAAACGAGAACATTGAAGTCAAGCGGACCGATAAAACAACCCAGAGATTTTAACAATAGTTAAAACGTAGAACAGAAAGAACCGAATATTTGTTATTCGAGTGGGTGAACGCGTCGCTATCCGGCTTTTACCATCGGCTATGCGCGTCGAGAAGTTTTAAATTACACCAGCATTGTACGAATACAATGTGCTGTCAGTGTATCGAGTGTATGACGAGAACAATCGCGCGTACCTCAGGACAATTTAAAACGCAATTTATAATAACTATGAGATTACTAAATTCGTTGAACGTAAATTAATCTCAGCCGAGTTTATCGAACGGAAACGATAGATACTTGGGATGCTGATAGAGTACACTGATAAAGTACCCTGATGGCGCAAGATTGTTTCACAAACGAAAACGTTTTTACTTTATCGCGATCGAAATTGCCTTTCCGTGTTTCGCGTTTTAATAGGATTGACGCCGCGCGTTGCAGAATAGCGACAAAAAGACGAAATAAGAACATTTCAAAGCGGAATGAAAACATAATGGGGCATATCAGTCGTGGTAGAGCACGAAAAATTTGGTGCACGAATAGACACGCGGGATGCTGTCGACGGTCCATTATTTATTTATTCACTCGCGAACGTGCCAATCAAGTAAAATTTTGAACTCATAAAAATTGAAGCACTTTCAAATTAATAAATCGCGTTATATTCGATATAGCGTACTATTTCTATTGTATGATACTCGAACGCACGGTCGTTCATTAAATTAATAAATATTGCGTTCATTTCCCGATGCAGCCGTCACAAACACAATGTTAACGTATTCAAAATCAACGCGTCAATTCGCTTCGGGATCCGCATACTTTGCCGCATACGAGGCTGTGCAATCTTTCTTCTGCTCGAATGTAACATTCTGGCACTTGTTCTAACTTCTTAGCGATTGTTCGAGTGTTCAAGGTATACGAGATCGTTCCGTAGCGTAACGCAGTTTCGTAAACAGAGGAACGAGGCGAGATACGCGAGGGGAGAGATTTATATCCGTTCACTTCCTCGAAAGGAGGAAGACGCGATCGTAAGGAAGCGCGAAGAAAAATTCCTTACAGCACGCTCGTATCCCCCTGGTACGGAGCAAAACGAGACAAGGCGAGACGAGTGCGTATGACGCACACTGCACACGCGCGAGATTCCGTGCGAAACGCGTGCGGCCGCGTGCGTGTCACGGGCGTTGCGCTTACTCGCTTTACTCGCTTAGCCGCCTGTCGGGAAAGAGAAGAAAAGGAAGAGGAGGAAGAGAGAGTCGTACATGAAAATTACATACCCCGTCTGACTTGCGCGCGCTTAAAAGATCTCTCGGACGAATAACTGTAGTCAGCTAAAAGCCTCTCGTACGTCAATGCCACATTTACGAGATTTCGTGGCCTACACGGGAGGATAGCGATACCTTTCCACGATCTTTAGTATTCACGCACGCTTTGTTGTCGCATGGCTGATCTTAGAAATGATACAATCGTCGAATTATTAGGTGTTAAACTTAATTCCTGCCGTTTTTCGTCTCCAAAATTGATTTGTTTCGAAGGGAAATACCTTAATCAAAGTATCATTAATAAGGTATTATTAATTAGTAGTAATAAAGTAGAAAATGGAGGAAATTACTTTGAAGGTATTCATTCATCTTCCCTTCGAAACAAATCAATTTTGGAGACGAAAAACGGCAGGAATTAAGTTTAACACCTAATAAGATAGACACGTGTAAATAAATTGATCGTTGTCGTTGTGATTACTGAATTAAACGATTTCTTATCTGTTTGTTGTTCATCCATTTCTCTTTCCATTGTCCTATTCATAGGATAGCATCTTTTTAATTTTTTTCTGTATATGAGTACTTTATATAAAGCGTCTTTTCAATTTTTTATATATACATGTAGAGAAGAAAATTTTTTTAATGCTGTCCTATAAATAAAATGGAAAGAAATAGGTAAAGTATCGATATGATTATTATATTTTCTCGTCTTATAATCAATCTAAATAATATCGTTACGCTTAACTATAGTTAATGAATTGTGATAAAATTCACCTTAGCTGCGACGGATCTCTTTGAGAACGTTTCTGCCATAATAAGTATACATCACATCCCATCTGGTCGGCATCGGTTGCGTTTTTCTCAGGAATATATTGGATACTTTTCGGATAAAACTTACAATACATAGAATTGTTTTTCAGTTCACATAAAAAACACTGCGACGCATTTTTACTACACTCTCGTTTTACATCGTGCGAATTCGATGAAAAGTTTTAACATTGCGTTACTTTCATCGGCACTTTTCGAAAAAAAAAAATCCACGATGCATCCAACTGCATTCTCGATATAATCCTTTTCAAGTTTAAGCTAATAGCTTCAGTTTTATCGTCGAAAAATCGATAGCACTTTTGAAGGACTTTTAACTTTTGAAAAGGGATATTCTTACATCAATTATAATGACACATATTTTAATAACAATATGAGAAGTGGACGCGGTCGTCGATCTGGATATATTAAAAATTTACGAGGCTAAATTTCTCAGGTATATTTAAATGAGGTATTTGTCGCCGATTGGAAAAGAAATAAAGACTGGTCGACCTTTGCGCGTTCATGTGATAGTCGGTACGACATTTGCAACTGGAATTTCAACTGGTTTGGTTTGTATCATCAGATAGCTCGGATCGCAAATGCAAATATACGAAAAGGAACTAAAGAATTAATTTGTATTACATTATACACCGATATATACGTTTAATTAATGTTTACATCGGGTACACAAATAATAACAGATTTAAATTAAACGGATAACGGCCAATTAATTATTAATTTATGGTTTATTTAGAGGATGGACTCGAAAAAGTAACACGAGAAGAGACAAAGTTAAATTATAGCATTTTTCCAATTAAACTATTTTTTAATTTATTTTGATTAAAAAATCTTATAAAATATTTAAGAAATTGTTTTCATTTGAGAAACTTTTGAGGAAGAGTATCAGAGTTTTGCATCTTATCCTTTCAATCTCTAAAAGTAAATTAAATGCTTAATTAGAGAGACTTAATTACTTGAAGTATATAAGCACGAATATAAAGAGAATATGTCAATTGAAGCTTTTACATATTACTTTACTAAAGCTACTTTGATTTTATATCGAGTTCCTCGTGAGAATGACTGTAACCAGAGAGACTGCCACTTTATTCGAATACTACGTCCTCGTACGCCATCACGCACGTCACGCACATCTTTTTCACCTCAATTGTCGAAACAAATATATCACATTCAAAAAGTCACTCAATATACGAAATTGTGCGCGACACAATTTTCAGAAAAAATGACAAAGAAATACGTGCAGTAGACACTATCATTCATTGACGATGCAATATTCAAGGTCGAGAGATCCAATCCTTTTAAAATCACGATTCCATCTATAACAATTGCGTATCTAGGCCAACTACCGATAAATCACCGTGTGGCGCGGCGTATGCAACTGAAATGTGAAATCTCTTTCACCGCGATTGGATTGCCGGATCGTCGTTTGTTTGACAATATTGACGTAAAATTCAACGGAAAACTATAACTCTTAATACGCGCGCAATCGCAACATTATCATCGAGTCACATTAACAGGTAAAATAAGAGCAAGTATTAGACAGTGAAGCGGTGCAACGAGCCACGTTGAGCTTCTCGCGCATATGGAGCTATCGTCAATTGTCGGCCATGTGATGCACTCACAGGTAGTCATCGTAGAAACACGCGTACCCGTATAAAATCATGATGGCACATGGCCAGATCATCGCCGAGGAGGCAGATCATCGGCCAGAACGCGAGGAGGCCTGAGGAGGCCGGAGCACCGGTGAACGCGCGACGAAAGACTGGCCCGCGGGACCCGGTAAGAGGGGCCCTTTACCGCGCCGGGGCCAGTCGGGGCCTCGGTGATACGGACGGCGGACGGCGCGGTTGCTAATGGCCAATGGCGCACGGATAAGAGTAAAGAGGTATAGAGTCCTAGGAAGGATCGTGCGTTGTGGAAAAAGAGGAACTGACCGACTGGTCGTGACGAGTCGAACAAGTCGAAGAAGAATAACGGAAGAAAGAAAGAGAGAACGGGAGAAAATGAGAGAGGGGGTGGAGGCGAGATGCGAGTTTGGCAGAGGCCGGTCGAGCACCTGGGCGACATTACCTCTTCGTGTCTTCTTAGGCCCAGTTTCACAACTCACGGTTAACTCTTAACCGAGGTTCAACTTATTTGTTATCTCTTTCCAATTTTAGCGTTAGAAAGAGACAAGGAATAAGTTAAACCTCGGTTAAAAATTAACCATGAGGTGTGAAACTGGGCCTTACAGTTCTTCGCAGACGTATTATACTTTCGTGTACCTCAACTCGCGATTATCGTTTCGCGAACTGTCTCGAATGCAGTGGCGTGTGAAAAATTTGTTCTAACTTTTTTTTATTCTCTTGCACGCTGTAATTACTCCGTTTATTAATCACAATTAACATCGCTACGGATGAAGCAGTTTGCTGCTTTGTTGTATTACATTTACATAATAAGATCAATGCGATTAAATTCATCCATGCTATTCCTCAAAATAGCAGTTAACGAATTTTTAAGTGTTTTGATTTATGCGGTTCTTTCAACCATTTTACCATCAAATTTTATTCCAGAGGCGATATTATTGTTAGAATACACTTTTTTTAAATATAAAAAATATGTGTTTCAAAAATTTTAAATCAGTTTAGGAAACTACAATTGTCTGCACAGTTTGTACATTTTTTAAATATTCCATGAGAGAGATTGCAATCAATCTCCGTGTCATTAGTGAATCGTAAGTTATATTTATGTGCTGTTTCAATTTTGATACGATATCCTGTTGGAAGACGCACCTTATTTCGTCACGGAAGATCAAGCGCGCTTCATCTCTATGGAGATCATTAAATGTAATAAGCTGAGCAGTGCTAGGCATGATTATCCCAAAGCTCCTCGTATCTTCCGTCACTTTGCCGCATTCATCTACTATGACTGTCGCTCATTTGCAGAATATACGGAAGTTACTTACATTCAGGTAATTTTGCAAAACTCGAGATACTATCTAAATAACACAAAGTCCAAAATTGGGATATTAAGACGTTTTATAATATATCTTTCATACGGTTTTTAAATAGTTCTCGCAAAAGTGTCATAAAGACATCTTTATTAATTTATAAGACATTTTATGTTTCGAATTTTGACTTTATGTCTAAATTTTTTTCTAGATAATAATACTCGTAAGTATTTGTATAAAAATGAAGTAGTGTAGTTTGACAGTTTAATTATAAAATTATAGGAATAGAATATAAGTATATATATTAAGTCTAAGTTATTAAAATAGATAATAATTATCCGTTTTTATTTCTATGAAGAAATTGACTCTGACAATAAACGCAATGTTGGATATTTTTTGCCAATTCCTGGACATGCTGTACAATGTTCGTTTTGCGTTTCATTTTCTTCACTTCTTGCCGCCTCATCATAATCTCACGCATGATTTGCGGATATCCTTCGATCAGTCCTTTATTCTTTTAGAAAGAACATCCGTTTAAAAAACTTCCGGTTTAGAAAGAGTGTGCAGGTACTTTGATAAATTTCACACACGGAACGTTCATCGTAATATCATGATAGACATAGAGGTTACCCTTGCATGAGAAGGCATAATGATGTATACTACAGAGAATTTCTAAAAATAGACATTCCCGCTTATATCTTAATACATATGTATATTTCTACTTGATTTCAGCGACACATGACTATGAATACCGCGAAACAATCCAACCGTAATGTACTGGATAGAAATAGAGATAAAAGTTAAAGGGATCGATACGTAAAATTGCTTCGCTAACACTATCGCGACGTCAGAAAACGTTGAACTCGTCGTACTGGTTCTGAGTTCATCATAAGACTACCTGCTACGTGAATCTAGGTCTAGCTTTAAACTTAGACAGCTGTTTATTATTCTAAAAGAGGTTGCGGTTTATCAGATTTATATCGTTTTTATGCTACACTTCCTAGCTGGGGGCATAGGCTGCTATTGCAAAAAGGATTAACGGGGGTTTTCGAGACAAGATAAGGAGATGTGACCGTACGTGTCCTTTCTTGGGACCACGGACGACGAATCCGTTCCTGGCGCCACGGTGTGTGCCCGCCAGTTGCACACCGGCCGATACCCAGATCTCCAGACTGGCTGCAGCTGCGAACCGGTTATATACTTTCATCTGGCAGTCTTAGCACGGTCCCTAAAAGAGAATCCGATGACTATAGCTGCAGTGCGCGAGGCGCGCGAGGAAAAGAGAAAGGAGAGAAAATGGTAGGGAGGTTAATGCCTGTACTAAGGCACGCTTATGCATTGGAATAAAGGACGTCTTCTCCCACTCTTTTGTTTTTTTTTCCTTTCCTTTTATCTTTTTCTTTTCCCCTCTTTTATTTTAATCCTACCACTTCTTCTGGTACACATCTCGGCAACACTCTCTACGGCGCGAGTCGCATACTTAGTGGAGGCCGTTCAAAAAACGCTGCGCTTGGAGCTGCGAGGCGGTCCGGAGGCAATATTTGATGAGATCGTATGACGGTCACCGCCGCGATGAAACGCGCATCCTGTTTGGCCGGTAATACATCTGACGCATACTTGCAGACTAATTGACCGTAGACCAATAATTTGGTCTTGTAGAGCGCCGTAAAGCGAATATTGAATTAAGCGCTACGTTTGAGAAGAAAAAAAAAGTTAAGTGTATCGACCTGCTTTGCGTGAAATTGAATTGAAACGTACGACGGTGCAATATCGATCAAACAGATTTCTTAAAACGACCTTAAATTTCGCGAATTATATGGCGGCGATCGTTGAATTAATGATATTCGCTCCTCAAGCGAATGAGAAATGATAGGGAAGCAGAACTTTGAGCCGCGCTACGCGTTAATAGTTTATCTTTGTGCTTATCTCCTGCGACTGTCGCTTGAAAGAGCATCCGATAGCTGTAACGGTAAGCGCTCCAGAAGGATAAGAGCGAAGGGGGAGAAGAAAGGAATGAGAAAAGTTGCTGCGTATACTAAAGCACAGTTACGTCTTCTTTTCGTTAAGCTGCGCTGCGCCGCCAGCTAAATGTCCTTTTCGGCGAGTCGCGTATCAAGTCGGATGTGCGGCCATCAATGGGATCGAGATTTTGACGTGAACAAAACGATGTAGTTAGCTTTTCAAACAGTTGTTAAAACTCCAAAAGAGTGATTGTTTTCTGTAATGTATAATCGATACGTGATTGAAAGATACAGAAGGAAACGTATATAAATGAGGCAAAAGACATCAACGGGAAAGGGAAGAGAAATAAATCGAACATATAATAGTAAATTCTTTCTCTTTTTTTTCTGTAGACAAATCCTTGAATTTAAATGAAACAAACGTTGAGAAAGCAATGGTAATAATACTCGAATTAATGCAGTAATATGCAGGTACGTAGAAACTTTAATTAATCTGCGAAACTTTACATTTGTATTCAATTTGTTGCCACATAAATCTATGCGAAGACATCCCTTCTCAGGATCGTCATTGTGTCCCAATTTTATCTGTAGAACTTTTACACGCGGCTCACCGCATGTAGGCGCCTTCAAGGTCTACTAGCTTGATTTCATGTACATAAAGATCACATAACTGGCGACAGATTGTCATGACCGATTGAAACGAGGACCTTGAAACATGAACGTACGATGAACGTATTGGTATGTAAGAAGAAATATTTGATGACAAATAATGACCGTATGACGATTGTAAAAGTGTTGAATATAAATCATAAATCAATATGAAAGAATGTAATAGATGTTATTCGAATAAATATGTGACAGCAACTTAATTTTTTCTTAATTATCCATTAAAAAACAGTTAGACTATGAAACTATGCATTTTTTTCTATTTTTGTATATAAATTAATTTTTATCTCTACATTAATCGTTTCTCACATTTTTAATATAAAAAAGCTAATGTTCATTTCTTTAACTCTATAAATACAAATTGTAGATAATCATTTTCACATATTTTTTTAACATTTCCGAGACATTGTTTTCAAAAAATTGATTTTGTGTCCCCATTTACAATCCAATTTTATTGTTATTTTAAAATATATCGATATATGTACAAATATAAAAAATGATGAAAAATGAACTTCAATACTTGAAATGCAATAAATAAAACATAAATTTCAATTTTTGCTGTTTTACTACATCTAAATCAAATATATGCATCTTCTTCTTAATCTTTTATTATAAAATACTAGTTTAAAAAATATATATCTATGGATTTTTTATTACATTTTTTTATCAATAATGTTTCTAAAAATGAGACCCTTTAAGATAAAATCAAAATAATTAATTAAATAAGTTTTAATAGTCTTTTTCAAGTACGTATATAACTCTGTATAACTTCTGTATAACTGCAGTTTCAAGTTTTAAGAAAACAGCATGCGACATCTGAGGTTCGATGTTGAAAGTGACTATCCTGGCCGGTTAGTCAGGTTCAACGAACTTAACTTACAGTAGGTACACGATGATCCGGACATTAAGCCCAGTAGATCATTGAATTTTTCTGCGTTTCAAGCATTGCACATAGCTGCTACACAACTTTAATTCGTAACGCTATATTTGTATTGATAGCATCTCTAGCGGATAATGCAGAGTTTTGTAACTCTGATATGCTAGATTAACTAGTTTACAAACCAGTTTCTTCATACCTTTATAGAATTTATACGACTTAATGTATACGTAATATATCTCACATAATATTAAGCAAAAGTAATATATTATTTACACATTATGTATTACTAACAAATAAAAATTCTTTCTTTATATTTTTTATCTTCTATGTATAATTCAATTTTCTTCAGTAAAATTATAAACTTTAGAATGTATAAACTGATTTCCTTAAAATTGATTTATTTAGAATTTATTTATTCTTCCTGACATTCTCTGTATTCTTCTTTAAACTTATGTATTCTTCTTAAAAACTTTTATTCTTCTACATAATTCCTAGACACATATTCTTGCAGTATACATTACACGCAATTATCTTTGTTCTTCATAAATGTAAATTTCACGAAACTATAACTTTGTTTCTTCATTACAAAGTTAGACGCATTCTAAAGGTTTAATAAATGTATTATATATATATATATCATTCGACTTCGACGCGTTTATATCTGATGTGGAACATTATACCATGGCGTTAATAATCGTGCTACCGTTTCTTTGCCATTAACAATCGGCGAGCCGCAGGCGGTGCCTCGCTATTCTCTATAAAATATAAGGATCTTCCCCTACGGGCGGTGAGGTGGCACAGGTGACCGGAGGTTGTGACGAAGTGGGAAAGCCCCCTCGTGCACGCCTCGGGGAGCACGACGGGCTGAATTTAACTTGGAACAACCGTACGTTTTGTGGTGTTCTGTGCACGGTCAGTGCTCACGCCACAGAACGAATGCCAGGCAACGATCTACGTTCTCCTGACGGGAACCACGCTGGCTTCGTCCGTACCTTCAGTTTACTATCGTAAGCTCACTCGGACAGGTGAGCGCCGCGCTCACGGCCGATCGGGCGATGACACGGTTCTACGCAAATTTGTTTGTCATCACCTTAATCTCGCGATCGTGAATAGAATTCGATTTTCGATTTTACTTCGACTTAGTCTTGCCTGCATTAAATTTAAGAGTAGTGACAAAGTGCTATTTACAATTTAAAAGGAGTTTAAAACAAGTTTTGTTCAATGAATTAAATTGTGCAAATTTTCGTTTTCGATTAATGGCGGAAAATAAACTTGAATGAATTTTAAACACAGTGATTGAAAAAAGGAGAGTTTAGATTTTTAATTATAGTGACAGTAATTTGATAATTAAATTATAATAAACTCGTCGATTCTTGTCACATTACGTGTATGTTACGTGCAATTATTCAATTACGTTTACTCAATGTATTAAATGGATAATGAATTGAAAAGAAATACCAATTATTGCGTGAATTCGACAATGTAATGTGAAAAAAAATTAAAAAACAATTGAAAAGCGGTAACAAATTGATCAATTTGATCTGATTCCTGAATAGAGTTTACTGACACAGTTGGACGTATGAATACATTTTGCATGCTTCGCAATCACGCTAACGCTAGCACCGACAATGTGTTAAAAGCTGCAGTTACAATAAGACAATTGTGTGAATAAAAACATTTGTTTTCATCACTGAGACATACCAAACAAATTTATTCCCGCCATTGTATTATACATCGTTAAAAATTCTGGTGAGTACAAAGTACTTTCGAACACTAATATAATATTTGTACTCACAATCATAAAAATGATCTAAGCCTTTGTTCTGATGCATTCAGATTTTCATATTTTTTATTATTAATGAGCATGTTGAAACTACTGAGTATCTTTTAATAATTAGCAACAGAATATACTTAAATTACCACGTTGTAGCTTGTTAATATTTCTGACGATAAAATTTTATGAATAAATTAATCGATCGATTCGCAGGATTATAAGATTTGGTATAAAACCTATGATTATCTCTTCATTTCTACTTCATTTTTACATTTTAATAAATTGTCCCTTTTTATCGGATTTGATTGGCCGTGGAAAGGCAGCAGGTCGCAATTTTTTAGAAAGTTCCGTGGAACTTTTAAAATGTGACATTGACAGACAGCACGTCCATCACAGTCGACATCCTGGTACGAATTATGCCGGTGTGGAATCTCACGTATCTGACGTGCAATTAATGCTTATCTGACACCACCACTGAAAGTTTAATTCATGGAATCAATGGTATTGTTAGCCACACTTTGATAACTGGCCTTGCAATCCTTAAAGGAAGACGTTTCGTATACTTGTTATTACAATCAATTTTCAACAAACTTCATTAAAGAGTGAAGGTCTCCCTCTCTCTCTCTCTCTCTCTTTCTCTCTCTCTCGCGGCTGAAGTAGAAATTGAAGTTTAAACTACGTCATCTGTACTAAATGAAACACGAAAGGGCGAAAATGAGATATAGATTTCTACTAGATTTCCATTACAAAATTTTGATTGACAGATTCTAGATAAATGAAGACAAACTTTTGTAAATTAAATAAAAATTAATTTAAGAAAGTATTTCTTGTAAGAAAATAAATTAAAATAAGAGATGTAAATTAAAATAAATTTAATAACACTTTAATTTAGTAACATATTATTTGTAACTTGTATATTTAAATATATTTACATATTTCTCCTGCGTGAGATTTACCTTTTTTTTATATGCCATGACTTCCGTTTATTACGGAATTAAAATTAAACGTTGAAGCAAAGTTAACCACTGGATACTGATCGGCAATTGTTAGCACTGACCCAAATTTCCTTATGACGACATATTAATTATATTAAACGCGAATGTTCATGACGCAAGAATGCAATCACGCTTCAACTCGGCTTATGTATCCTCTTATGATGTGTTATGAAATTATATCTCTTCGTTAAATAATCGGACACCGCCATTGTATCTCATCATAATTATTCGTACGATGAGATAAGACGCCATTAATTTCACTCCCACGGGTAACATTTCATCGTGCCACAGTGAAAAGGAAATTCATTTTGCTTATGTACTTCGTTCGCACAGTAGCATCTGTTTATTGTCGTAACACCAGATGTAACCGCAGACCAACAGAGGGAACTCCGGAACTCGGCGAATTTTTGCTGGCAAAATTGTCGAATGGCTAACAATTTCTGCGTCATACATTTTTTAAGAAGTTAATTCGTCGGATCCACGCAAATAACGTTAATTGAAATAACGGAAAGTTTAGTAATTTGTTTAAAATAATGTACTTTCTTTTAATTAAAATCAAAACATTTAAAATTTAAAAAGTGAAAAGCTTACGCGAGATTTATTTGAAAGATTATTACTCTCTTATTTGCTTCTTCTTCGTAATTATCCTACCTTAATTTTATAGCGTCGTGAAAAAAATACGTATCGATATCACAGACAACCGGCGGGTTCGCACCCGTCAAGATCCTTTACACATGTATTCATGGTGTGAGGGAGCCCGTCACGCAAGGAAATTCTGTATAGGGTTGGCCGGGCAACAGACAGTATTATAGGTGTATGTCAATATCCCGGACGGTGTTATCATTCGGAAGCATGCATGGCAGGTGTAGGAAATGACGTCACGTACCTCGGGACAGCCCCCCATTGGAAACATGACCTTATTGCCCCTTTATTCGAACCAGCATGCATAGAGGAAACTTCCTTTAGATATATACAAGTTGTTCTATTCGGTCAATGCTCACGAGGTCTGCTGCCGTACGAATAGCTTGTGTTGAAAGTAAAAATCGACGATTGTCGAAGAGAATAAAATTATTCTGAATTTAAAGCGTTCTATCGATCAATCTTATCGAAGAATTTCTCGATGCGCGAAGGTGAAGTTGTAAAGAAGCCGGAGAAAATTTTAGTCACGCAATCTTCTTCATGCTATGCATTCGAACTTTACACATTCAAGTATTGTAGAGAAAAGATTAGATGAATCATTATATATAATTAATTGCATTTGATAACTCTCAGCAGCAAAGTATTCTTGCAACAAAAATACGTAGAATAATATTCTAGAGATTTATTTGAAGAAAACTGTATATACATATACTTATATACTAATTTATTATTTATCGTACACTATAAATAAAAA
Organism: Trachymyrmex cornetzi; assembly: GCF_001594075.2. Lineage (NCBI taxonomy): Eukaryota > Metazoa > Arthropoda > Insecta > Hymenoptera > Formicidae > Trachymyrmex > Trachymyrmex cornetzi. Next base: position 100,670 of record NW_017300210.1, on the reverse strand, counting down.
AGTATATAGAAATCACAATGTGATGCTTCAGAGTAATCATCTTGAAAATAAACGTAAAAATTGCTTGAAGCCGGAAAGGCCTGGTTTACATTATCGTAAATGAAAATCGTGTTATCCGGTACAATTCTTATCAATACTCATCGGAATAAGAAGAGATTCGTTTCCTGTGTAACTATAGTCTTTATTCGCTGGAAATCAGATAGCGCACGTATACATCGTACACATTTGAATACACGGGTATCCGCACATCGAGAAGCTTCGCACTAGCCTGTTATTTAGCAGAGTCTTAAAAGTCAAGAGCGTGGCCGATACACTCTGTTGGCAAGAAGAGCACCGTTCGGTGTGTTCACTCAGTGTTCCTTAAGTGTCAAACTATCTTATAGAAGAATTCTTACACGGGTCAATGAATGCTTCTTCCGCGTATCTCTGTGTCAGGTGTTGTTAAACAGTGTCAAAAAACTATCGAATATTTTTAATTATAAATTTCCTAAACAATTTCAAATTAATTTACCTTTATAAAAAATCGTTATTTCCAATATTTCCAGTATTTTTAAATTTTTTAAATTGTATACCATTTTTCTTTTTACATTAAAATTTTATTAACATCAAGTTCATTTAAAATTGATCTATTGAAATCTAATTTAAATTTATTTCACGGTTTTTGGAAACATATCTTTTATTGATAATCGGAGTTGCAGCTCATTTTGAATCGTAACAAACTTTCTTTCCCAAGAATGCGATATTATATCATCGCTTCGTAAGATCCTAGAAGAATCGAGCAATGAAATATATCTTGCATAATGAGTATACTAGCGGGTTTTGTCGGGAGACGCATTCTTTTAATTATCGTGTACCGCACAATTTAAGAGCCGTGAGAAAACGTTTCTTCCGGTAAGCTTTCACTCCAGTTTAATCTCCGTGATCGTTCGTGGTGAGATACTCTTGACATTGCATCAAGACGACGTTTTACCGAGGAGAAAGCAACCGCTCAGCGTGAATATACCGGTTATCAAACTAAATGCAGCAAGTAAATAGACTACGTACGAGTGTGCAAATAAAATGCATAAAGTTGATAAATTATACACAAAAATTACGCGATAAAAGTACTAGAAATATGCAATGTGATATCTTCTAAATGTGTGTGTATCTCTCTCTCTCTACATCGATGATAATATATCGCTCTTAGTCTACATTATTATATGTATATATACATTAATGCTTTCGATCAATTTAATAATTTCTATTTAATTGTTCAATACATTATTCTTTTAAGAATGTGTTAAACTCTATACAGAATTTACTTATAACTTATATTTATATTTATATTTTTATTATTTATATTTTTACTCACATAATCTGTTACTTATTTATACCAGTATTTTTTACGATAAATTAATGTTTATGTATTGATTTCAGAATACTAAGGAGCGGAAGATTTTACGAGCAGGAACATGTCGATTATAAATATCGTTCGATCAAGATGATGTCGGATAAGCAAACGAGATCGTCTTCCTGGTTATTGCGATCATGTAAAAGAAGCCGGTTTAAAATAGAATTGTATTTTGTATTTGGATATTTATTAACGTATTGTTCAGCTAGAAACAATCCACCCAGATTTCTCATAGACGGACAAACAGAAATTGTCCTTAGATTAAAGGAAGAGTCCGAGACTCCGATTGGTAAGAATAATAAATACATCATTTTAAAAAAGATTATACTATTCTCTTAAGGAGCTCTTAAGTGATAGAATTACCGACATTACAAGTTAGAAAGTATACTCCGAATTGGCTGCACAAATTGCAAAATCCTTTCACACAATTAAAATACGTACAAAAAAAATATGAGACGATTGATTTAACGAGAAAATTAAAAATTACATTTAGTATGACTATTAAATTTTTTATAAGACAATTTTTTAACTTTTTCAATTTTCTTAAATCGATCGTCCCGCACCTTTTTTCGTACTTTAATTGTGTAAAAGAATTTTGCAATCTGTACAGCCTATTTAGAATACTTTCTAACCTGTAATATCGATATTTCTGCCATTTTAGGATATCTCCTTAAAGAGTGGACATCAGTCGAATATCAATTTTTATATGTGTAATAAGCAAGCGTTAATATATGACTACAGTTTTTACTAAGTAAATAGTCGAATGGAAATTTATGATCGATTAATCTATAGTGAAAGAACACGAGAGCACCTTCTATACATACTTGTGCTGGTTGGTTACGGATCACAAAACTTATTACTAGTTAATGCGCCGATTTTCAAACACCGTTGTATAAACCGTTGCCGTTTTGTTTTCAACACGCGAATAAGCTTGCGAAAATTAATGCGTTTCTTTATGACTCGTTTTTCGCTCTCAATTCTTTCTTCTTATAAATACCTATGTGTATTTAGATGATATCTAAGGAAGTTATAAAATTTATTCTTAGATCTTCTATTACTTTAAAAAGATAGCAATTACTAAAATACTTCTTATTATTTTTTCCCATGTGACTATTATATTTTTCATTTTTATTATACATAAATAAAACTTATAAATATATAAAAATATTACTTACAGGTAGCCTAATTTACAAGCTCAAAGGTATCGATCCAGATAATGACATATTGACATTTGGAGTTCGAGAACAGCCTGGTAGTGACGTGATTCAAGTGGAAAATTTCGGTCTTAATGAAGCCAACATTTATCTAAATAAGTTACTGGACAGAGAGGTAATCTCATCCTAAATAAATTTTAAGTTACTAAGATTGTGAGAAAGTTAAGAAATATTTTTTAAATTTTACCTCAAATACCGCGAAGTAAAAACTAAATCTTAATAATTACTCGTCTTAATAATAATCATAAATCGTCAAAGTAAGAGCTATTAAACAACATAACTACAGAAACAAAGATAAGACAGGAAGAGATACCGCAATAATTCTTATGTTGTCCCACTGTTATTTCTGTTTTGCACGAGCGATTTACCTTGTCTTCGGATTATGACTTCAATATTACAGTCCAACAAACCATTAAAGAGAAATTTAAGTATCAGCGGAGACAAACGTAATTTACTCATCATCTTTATGAGGATCCACTTCGTAAAGATGTTATTTGTAGCGTCATTAGTGCACGCGTAAAATAATACGTTTGTTGTTAACTTTCTATCGTCGATGATGCGTATTTGAATCATCGCATGAGATGCTACAATTTTAAAAAACCTATATCAATTAACTTCATTCAAATTTAATATTTCATTTCTTGCATTCCGATCTTCATTTATCTAACTATTTCAAGCAATTTATACATATCTCTTTCAAATATATTAATAATTAATCCACTTTAAACAATCGAAAGTTTACTATCGAATTCTATTCATGTTTCAGAATAGAATTCTATATAATTTTATATGTGTGAGTTTTGGTGTATTTATGTATTTTAATATAAATTTTATATACATATATTTTAATTCTTTAAATATTATATGTATTTTATTAAACGACAAAAATTAAAAATATAAAATTATAAATAGAATTCTTATCCTCTAAATATTCTGACACAAATTATAAATCGTCTAAAGCAAACTTAATTTAATTTTAATGTTGTTTGTGTTTTATCAGACAAGAGATGAATATGCACTCGTGTTAACATTGACGGATGGAAGATTGGGGGAGGGAAATTTTATCACGCAAAGCCTGCTGCTTCTGGTCGAGGACATTAACGACAATGTACCAATTTTCCGTCCACATCCTACCTCGTTAACTCTTCGGGAGGATTCACGCCCGGGTATTTTAACAACGGTGGAAGCTACCGACGCCGATTTGGGTGCTCATGGTCAAGTGGTGTATTACCTTCAGGAATTGGACGGCGATAACAACGTTTTCAGCATATCGACCGTCAATGGCAAGGGTGTCATACGCTTAGTGGGTTCTTTGGATTACGAGCGAAAGTATCTGTATCAACTGCGGATTTTGGCTGTAGATCGTGCAATAAATGAAAAGGTATTTTATTTAAATGTTATTATTTTTCATTATATATTTTATTAAATTTTATCAAATTTACTTATTTCTTTCAAGTATCATGAATAACAGGAAAAATGGACGCGATTTTATTTTCTGACTATTCTGCTATATATATATTATTAATTCGTATATACATGAATAAGGTGCGTGCTTTCTAAAAGTTTTAAAAGTTATAAGGGTACTATTTAACAAAATGCGATATGCGCGAACATTACGTAGATAAAAACCCGTACGAACCATGGTTACTGAATAGTTCAATGACTTTTCCCTATAAAGTTATGCGCAGTGAAGGGTGAACAATGCCAGAAGATAATCATCTACATAAGCATCGGTACAGTTATTCATTATAGCCATTTCTTTAAAACTTCCTGTAGGTAGAGTTTACTTGTACTTAATTATTCAAGATAAAATAGTTAATCATTCTTCCCTTCCAGGTAAATACGGGAACAACAGCGATTTTGATCAAAGTACAGGATGTGGAGGACCAGCCGCCGGAATTCATAGCCATGACGCCTGTCGCAAGAATCAGCGAAAATGTTAAGATTGGCACATCCGTTTTGCAAGGTCAGCATTATTTCGTAATAAAACGAAGTTCAAAATTATTTCTACAATTTGCGGGACCTAATTTTAAATATAACTTAACATGATAACAGAATAAATAAATAAGTAACAAAGTTTATTTATAATGGATGATGCTGCTTAATTAAGACAAGAAATTAATTAAGATGTTGTAATGGGCAATTTTCAGCTAATTAATTTAGAATTTAATTTTGACATACTTTGACGCAGGCGCACGCAACAATACACATGTGTACACACGTACAAGTACGCAACTTCTGCCTTCAAACGTTACAACAATTACAAATCAAATTTAAGCTATCTCGCTCTAATAATCACACGTGATGCGCTCTTTGCTCTATTATGGCGGAAGAATAACGCAAGAAAAGTACGCGAAAAGTTATGATCCGTTGTTCCTTTATATTACTGTTCTTTAAAACTAGGATAATCATAAACATCCTTAGGCGTTAGATAGCTAAAGCATTGAGAATAAGCTGTAATCGCGTATACATTGAGAAAAAAGAGATGAAGTCAAATAACTATATCTTTTAGAGCTTTTTTTATTATTTAATCTTATTCTTTTATTTATTAAAATCACATTATTGTTTGTAGGATATAAAGTGTTTAAAAAATAATAAATGTTTTTTATATATAATATTTATCTAAATATTTTTTTTTAAAACAAAAACAAATTTTTTTGCGTTTTATTGAACGTCAATCGTTTTCAAAAATTATTGTAATCTCGATATTTTTAGTGTGATTGTGAGATATTCTGTATATAAGATTTTGTAACTCTAATGTGTGATACAATAATAAATCTTGTTGCAGTTCGTGCTGTGGATGGTGATAAGGGGATAAACAATAAAGTGACTTACAGCATCACGAAGGGACCGAGATATTTGTTCGATATTGATGCGACTTCTGGCCTCGTGTTTACAAGAGCGCAATTGGATAGAGAGGCTGAGGAGAATAGTGATGGCACTTTTATTCTAGAAATTACGGTGAAGGAAGTATCGAAAATTATTCCACCACCGTCTGTTAGTACCGAGGTAACCATTATTCTTACCGACGTAAATGACGAAACGCCGACATTTAGAAGTATGCTGTACCATGCCGAAATAAATGAGAACGCGCCGGAAAATACGCCAGTTAATTTCATTGGCGATGCTGTACCAGAAGTATTTGATCATGACCTGGTAAGTTGAGAATAGTGAGAACAATTATTTTGTAAATAAAATTTTAACATTTGAAAAAATCAATATTTAGAAGATGCTACTTTCTAAAAAAATAATTTTTTCTTATTAAATTTTGAGAACAATTTTTACAAGTATAGTAAATTTTTTTTTCAGGGTTCCAACGGCACATTTCGAATATTCATTGAAGGCGATGGTGGGATGTTTGATGTAACACCGTTTCGCGGGATCAATGAGGCACCGTTTTTAATACGCGTTAAGGATTCGAGTAAACTCGATTTTGAAAAAATATCTGGTAAAATTGTACACATTTTTCTTCATTATAATTAAATGAACTATCATAAAATTAATGTTAAAATGAACGTTATACATTTGTCTTATATTGTGTCACTTACGTATACAAAACTTATGTATTTTTCTTGCAGTGGTAAACTTCACTCTCGTTGCGAAAGAAATAACGCCGGTTTCACCGAAGTATAGCGCAGTACCAGTTACGGTCTTTATAAAGGATCAAAATGATAATTATCCCGAATTTACGAAAGATATCTACGAGGTGTCGATACCAGAAAATTGTATCGAGGGGACAACTGTGGCTTGGGTACAGGCTTTAGACGCAGACAGTGATAATCTTGGAACGCATGGAATACGATACACAACTTTAGGGGGTAGCATTGCACATGCGTAAGATAATAAATTAAAACTCACATTATTATATCATAATTTTATACATAGATTTCTATATTTATGAATCAATAAAAAAATTATATTAAAAAGAAGAGGAGACTTTTACTCAATATAATTAAGGAAATTCTAATATCGATAAATTATTAATGAAATAATGAGAAAGCATGCTATAGATTAAATCTAATTTCGTAGATTGACGATGAATCCTCTTACCGGTGTAATAACGGTCAAACATCCCGGGTCCAGTTTCGATCGAGAATTAGTTGCTCGGCATTATCTCACCGTCGAGGCACGAGATAATCTTGGAAAAGGGAATCGCAACGCTGCGCAATTGATAATTAATATCGATGATGTTAATGACAACGCTCCTATATTTCTGCAAAATAAATACGAGGCGGTGCTGTTGGAGAATGAAGATCACTTTGAATCGCCTCTGATCGTCGAAGCATCCGATAACGATTTGAACGGTTAGGCAACGTTTAACAAATAAATAAAATATATCTCTATCTATGATGTGTCATGTTTACATATGTATACAGGGACGCGAAACAGTGAGATAGTGTACGCTCTGGTATCAAGCGAATTTTCCCGAAATTTTACTATCGATCCAAAACGCGGCATTGTTACACCCACCCATCCCCTGGATTACGAAGCTCTGCCCATCAATCAAGGACACAAAGAAATGATTATACGTCAGTTAAGATTGACAGTGAGAGCCAGAGATATGGGCACACCAAGTTTGACTTCTAACGTTCCTCTAATGATTTACTTGAAAGATGTTAATGATAATGCTCCGGTTTTCGAAAGAACTTTGTATAAGAGAAATATTCCTGAGGACTCGCCAGGTGGCACGAGTATTGTACAAGTACGTAATTTTGATATAATATTATATACTTTACGTAAGACGTCGTAAAGTTGTAAGTTCAAATTTTTTAATTGTATAAAAAAGTACGGAATAAGAAAAAGATAAATAATTGCGTGTAATTGCTGATAAATGAATGAAGAATTATTCGTATAGGTAAAAGCGTGGGACAAAGATCTATCTTCGCCGAATAACAAGTTAGTTTACCGAATTCAGAGCGGAGCCGGAGACAAGTTCGTAATTAGTCCTGAGACAGGCGTGATCCGAGTGGCGCCGGGTTCCAACTTAGATCCGGATCTTACATCGCCGAAAACCACGAGATATAACTTGAACGTTATCGCCATCGACAGCGGTACGGAGATTCAACAGACGGCCGAGGTTCTCGTGAATATCACAATCTTAGACGTCAATAATAAACCGCCAATTTTTATCGATCCTGGGACTGTTACTATCAGAGAAAACACTCAGGTATATTATTAGATGCTCTGCTGATTTCTCAATTCTATAATTAATAAATGACTTTAGGTCGGTGCTTACGTTCATCGCATAGTGGCGCAGGATCCGGATGTAGCTCCGATTCTGCGTTATCGCGTAGATCCCAACTCATCGGAAGCACGAAATGAGGAGGGTACTTTAATCAAAGTGCAAGAATATGACTATCTAGCAGCGCTAGAGTTAAATGCATTAGATGGCTTGCTACGTATAGTGAAGCTGTTAGATAGGGAAAGAGTAGAAACCATCAGACTAGGACTTGTAGTCGAGGATTTGGCCGCAGTAAGAGGATTGCAAACTGCATCCGGTTAGTTTTACTTTTGTACATGACAAGGTCTTACTTCAAATCTTTTATGTAAAGTTTTTAAAGTGTTTTTGAAACTTTTATATCGCAAAGATATTTTATTAAAACACATAATACAAAAATTTTGCAGCCACATTGAGTATAATTATCGAGGATGAAAACGATAATAATCCTAAATTCCGGAGACCATTTTATAGACGGTCTGTTACGGAAAATAGTAAAAATGGAGTTAATATCGTAAATATTGTTGCCGATGATGCCGATAAAAATCGTAGCATTACATATTCTTTACAAGGCCCGAGAGAGATCACTGACCTCGTGCATTTAGATCATGAAACCGGAGAAATGGTCGTTGCTAACAAAATCGACAGGGAAATGTACTCTTGGTTAAATTTAACTGTAAAAGCCACAGATTCTGGAATTCCACCTCGGTAAGAATGATGCCATTTAATAATTTATTATGTTACGTAAATGGGTTTGCATTAATTTCTCTGGATTCCCCTTTCATCTCGTTATATTATATTTAATTTTAAAAACGACAAAAATTTATACGAATTAATTTGCCAACATTAAATAAATAATAAACGTTTTAGCATTATTTTTTTATTGATATATGTTAAGGTGTTAAATTATATATATTGAATTTTGTAGATCGAGTTTATCAGAAGTATACGTTCAAGTCTTGGATGAAAACGATAATAATCCGTATTTTGTTTCAAACATTAGTAATGTAACTGTTACGGAGAATTCAAAAATTGGCACAGAAATTGCTGTAATACAGGCGGCAGATTCTGATAGCGGAGATTATGGAAAAATCACTTATCTCTTAGACAGAATATCATCTCAGGTAGGAAACATAACAACAAAATTTGCATTTTTATAATAATACACAAACATAGACATTTTTTATAATTCTATATTTATCTATTACTTTGCAGCGCAGTTTAGTAATATTTAGTTTTATTTTTCTTACAAAATAATGTAATATAATAATTATATATAATTGATATTTTATTAATTTATTAATTTATAATTGTTATTTTAAACAGGGGATTTTTGCTATTCACTCAGAAACGGGATCACTGACAGTAGCTGATGTTCTCGATTGGGAGATCAGACACAGTTATGTTTTGGTCATAGAAGCGTGGGATAATTACCAATTTGGTTATACCGCGGGGGAATCTCGAAACGCATTTAAGCAAATCCAGTATGTTCACGAAATTTCAAAATACAATTTCTCGGCTTATTAATAATAAATATAATTCTAATTTAATTTTAAACTGTAAGCCACTTAGACAGTATCATTGTAAAACAAAGCATATTGTTTTAGAGTTACAGTCATTGACGTGAATGACAATGCTCCGAAAATGGATATACCTCAAGACTGCATCTCAATATCTGAATTTCATGACATACGAGACTTAATTTACGTTATAAAAGTGAAGGACGCTGATGACCCGACTACGCCGAATGGACGCGTTGTAATTAGAATCACTTCCGGCAATGAATTAGGTGCGCAATTAACTTTTAAATATTACCTAAATATAATATTCGATATCAACAATACATGCAATTAAGTATATATTATGAAATTTATGAAATTCTGCTACACAAATTGATATATTTTCTCAAATATTAAATATAATTAGTTTTGAATAACATTTTGAACAGGTTTATTTCTATTGGAACAAATCGACCATTGGACGGCAAAAATAAAAGCTGCGCAATTATTAAGAGGAAAATTCGGAAATTACACATTAAATGTCGAAGCACACGATCTCGGAACACCATCTAATAAGGACAAAGGAATTTTAAAAATTTGCGTCACGGATTACAACGATAATCCTCCTTTATTCATCAGTCCTCAGCACAACACCACCATCCGCGTTCCAGAGGTTCGTGTTACAGACTAATTTGCATAACTGTATTTCTAATGTACACGAAACGACGTTAATAATGTAACGTAACAAAACGAATATTTCAGAACATAACAATAGGAAGTCCGATTATTCAAATTGAAGCGAAAGATGCCGATACGGGATTAAATGGCGACGTGCATTATCGTTTAAAACAGGATCTCGCGGGCCACTGGAAGACTTTTCGTATCGATGAGAAAACCGGCGTAATATCCTTAAAATTACCGCTCGATAGAGAGACTCAAAAATTATATGAGGTATGCAAACGCATATAAATGTGAAATTTAAATTGTATTTTATTTTCTGTAAATTATTTTATAAATTTTTTTCAAATAAAATTAACATAGATACGTATCGAAGCATACGATTTGGGTACCCCGACGCCTTTAAGTTCAGATCTCGATTTAATTATTTACGTGCGGAACATCAACGATTTCGAGCCGCAATTTTCAGTGAGCGTTTTTAATGTTAACTTCACGGAGGAACAGCCGCCAGGGTTAGAAATAGTTTTACTCCCAGAAACATTTGATAATGATGACGTTGACGAGTTGGATGATCCTCCCACCCAAGTCTGTTATTTCATAGTTGGCGGAAACAACGGTGGATTATTCGTTTTGGATATTTATAAACACGAACTTGGCGTAAGTCACTTATTAAATTTTGTTTCTTATTTTTTTTATTTTTCATCTCTTAATGACTGGAGAAGAATTGATATTATTTATTGCTTAGACTGCTAAGTTGCTGGACAGAGAAGAGCAAGAAGAACACGTATTGCTTATTAAAGCAACGGAGGATTGTAAAACCATGCCGGAAAATCAAACAACGTTCGACAAAACTGATGCTACTCTACTACAAGTTATCGTAAAAGTTGATGATATTAATGACAACGCACCGCAATTCATTAAAGACGTTTTTACGGGTGGCGTTACTACTGAAGCCGACTTTGGCACGCAATTTATGCATGTGAAGGTAGCTATATTAAGCTCTAAAAGATAGCATTAAATAGTATTTAATTTTAATTTAATATTATATTAATTACTATTTAATTTAACTTTAATAATATTAATTAGTATTTAATTTAACTTAATATTTTTTTTATGCATTTATGTATGTTACAGGCAATTGATGCGGACGCTGGCAACAATGCCATACTCAGTTATTATCAAGTAGGCAAAATTCACATGACGCTAACTGAAGGCTTCGAAGATATGCAAATGCAGCCTTTTCTAGTAAATAAAGACGATGGAGCAGTAAGCCTGAATTTTGATCCTCAACGAGGAATGAAGGGATACTTTGATTTCAATGTATACTTATTTTAATAATATAAATTATTTTGATAAAATTGATATATATTCTTGTATGAACAAATATAGAATGCCGCACTTTCAATCTTTTCTGTAATAATTTTATATCTTATTTTATTTAATATAAAACAATAAACTAAGTAAAATGTTATTTGTATACAATATTGTATAAATACAGGTACTTGTTAACGATACATATGGCTTGCAAGATACTGCGAGAGTTTTTATCTATTTATTAAGGGAGGATCAAAGGGTTCGTTTTGTTCTCCGTCAACATCCGCCAGAAGTCAGAAGTCGAATTGAGACTTTCCGAGAGTAAGTGTAACGTATTTTGCCCGCGTCATCGTAATATATAACTAAAAATGATAAATTTTCACTAAAATAGAAAAATATTGGATAACAAATTATTTAGAAAATAGATAATTTCAAGAAAATTAATAGTTTATCAATAATATTGAACTATTGTAATATATAGATCTTATGCAAAGTATGACAGAGTAAAATATTTCTGATTATGTTTCAAATTTAAATTCTTCAAATTTTGTAGAAAGTTTAAGGGCATCTCTTGTTCCTACTTCAAGTAAGATCTAAAAATATTTTAGCTAACATCTAAATTCCCCATTCACAGAATTCTGGGTAACGTCACAAGCGCTATAATTAACGTTGATGAATATAAAGTGCATGAAAATCAAGATGGTTCCGTAGATAGAACGAAAACGGATTTATATTTGCACCTCGTAAATCGTCGGGACAATTCGATTCTCGAAGTATCCGAGGTTCTCGAGTTAGTCGACAGGAACATCGAGAAACTCGACAATCTATTTAAGGAGTTCAACGTCCTCGATACACAGCCAGCAAAGCCCGAACCGATTATACAGTATGAACAAGCTGGAACGACTTTCTGGCTTCTCACGTTGACCCTATTTCTAGGAGCTCTACTGATTCTGTGTGTCGCTCTATGTTTGTCTCAAAGGGCTTCTTTTCGAAGGCAATTGAAAGCGGCGAACGCATCACCATTCGGTAACTTTAAATGCAAATAAGATAACTATGTCTACCAGTCCTTTTCTTTCTTTAGCTATTGTCCACCACTCGTTAGAAATTCTGTCAAGTTAATGCGTTACTTTTAGAATTTCAATATAATTAATAACGATTTTTTTCCCATCTCAAAAGTTCTAGAATTTATGAAATTTAGAATTTATTAAAAAAAACAGATTTTCGGTAATTAAATGTTTTTTGCAAGGAAATATTTTTAATAATTTTTATAACAACATTGTTTCCAATATATTATAATAAAATCAGTTTAATTTATTATCAATTCCAAAGGTGTATCAGACTCGGAATTTATCAGAAGTCCTGGTCGCGTCCCGAATACTAACAAACACAGCGTCGAAGGATCAAATCCTATATGGATGCACGCTTATGAAAACGAATGGTTCAAGAACGACGAGTCGTTCAGCCATACGTCCGAAAGAGATTCTCTCGACGAGAATGCGCTTAATAACGAAGAGATGATGAATGAAGCTAATACAAACCAAAGATCTGAGGATAAACCATATTACATAGAACCAAGAATTTCAACTATTTCTAGGTATGAAGCTACTTTTGTAATATATGTTACCACTTACTTCTGATTAAAACAAATATAATTGGACATATTAATGACATGATTACGAAAATTGAATTTTTTCTATTTTTTTTATATACATATACATTATGGAAAAAATTCTACTCATCAATATTATATTTTAAATTTACAATACGATATCATTACGTCTAATGTGTACACAATGCATGGTACGTAATCTACATATATATTTTTTTACTATTACAGCATAGAGAGTATCAATATTCAAAATAATTTTGAAAGAAATTCACCGATTTATTCTGGACAAAATACAATCGTCAATCCCTTAGGGAAAAAAATCGAAACAACAGAATTATAGTAAATCAATAAGTTTTGAGATCATATGTGATTCATGCTATGCCACTGATTATTCTTTAGATGTAGAATAAAACCAAGGATTGCTTTGTAAATAATAACGTTGCATAAAAATAGAACGATTCGTCATCGACTGTTATAATTTTAAATACAAGATTTCCGCAAATTATTTATTGTAACATGTATACTTAATTCATAATTCATATGCCTTTTATGAATGAATTGATATGTATGTGTTGACACAAGTAAGATATTTTATATTATGAGTGCTGAGTATTTTGAACGATTTAGTTTATAATATTAGTCAACGTTGACTACTTGCACAACGATTTATCGTACAACAAATTTTTGTACACCTTTGTATTTTTTATAGACAAATAAATTTTTTTCAGTAAATTCTATGTTCTTATTTCCTAAACGAAATTCTTTTCTGCTTAGAGAGAAGAAAGTGAAGTTGTGTGCTAATAGTTAATCGCGTTAATTATTCTGGCGACATCTGAGTAGTCGAATACCTGACATACATATGTATATGACCAGATAACTAAAAAAATCCGAACTGCGATCGAGATTATAAGTTTTATACGCACGGAATAGCAGGTCACTGGTTGAAAAGTTAGGTAGCCGAGGAAACGGTTACCTATTCTCTTATCGTCTTCCTGAACGTCAGGGTTGCGTGCAACCTCATGCTAATCTAAAGTAGCTATATAACCGACTGGTCAGTAGTCGACCACCTAGGTACAAGCCTCTTTAAGGCGTTATGGCGTCCTTTGGCCTTTCCATATTACATTCGCTATTATATGGCGTACATTCCACCGTACCGGTGAAAAGTTATCGTCCAACAATTATACTATTAAAATGAAAAATGTTTTATAAAAACTAATACATTTGTTCACACGATTTATGTTTTTTTTTTTCATTTATAATTGGTAAAACGTAAATAAAAGTTGACAATAAATAATATTTAGATTAATAATAAGATATAAGATATAAATAAGTTTTATAAACGTTCAAAGTATTCTAATTAAAAAATTTACAATTAGTACGTTAAAATGACATTTTCTCATTATTGTTTAAATTAGTGAAAAAGTGCGCACTAAAATTCACGATTGTGACTCTTGAAGATTAAATTTCCGATGTTTATCAATATTCCTTTTCCAATAAACACGCAAACCCACAGTAAAAAACCTTTCGTATTTAGGGGATCGCGATTAACTTCTACTATCTAATTTATTGAGACATTGAGTAATCACAGCTGCATTATTTTTTAAGTTATATTCAAAAGCAAAGTTTTGGCAAAAATATAATATTATTCGAAAATAATTAAAGAATTAAGTGTGAGCTATTTAATTTATCTTTTAAAAATTTGAAGAAATTAAAATTCGAAGATAATCAAATATATTAAACTTTATCATACTTTAAATAAGATCTACATATTACAAGAAAATGTCCTTAAGCATGTTATTGAAAATGTCTGCTTCAATTTAGAATTTTATGATATTTATATACCAGTAATATGACATTTATCTCTTTAGATAATATGTCTGTATTACTTGATGATATTACTTTATGTAAACACAAAAAATAGAAAAAAAAGTAGTAGTTATTATTTATGTATTATAATTATGTATATCTTATTTGATTAATTTGGACAATTCCAACATTCGAGAGCCCATTACCAGTTACTAATAGTTAAATATACCTTTGATATTATGGAGGGGATGATTGTCGAACGTGACGTACACGTGACTCGTACAACCGCATGAACGTGGGGGTTGAACAGTACAACCCCTTTCACACACGCGGAGTACGCGGCCGCGTGAAGTGTGCTTCCACGCGATCCTCGAGAATGCTGTCTCTGGATCACGAATCTGGTTGTTCGCTGTTTATTTCAGTGATTTCTTACAAGTATGATTTTTGGAACAAAATAATGAATGTATGATAACTCGAAACCTATGCGCAAAAATAATTATATGACATTGAAGCGAACGATGAAAAACACAAAGCTAAAAATGTCGAAACAAAAGATAACTTATTCTGAAAAATTGTTCATGAAGAAAGTAAGAATTACGAATTTTTTCGTTTCGAAAATAAGTGTGTCACTGCCGAAAAAATTATTTGATCTGTGATCGATAAGTATTCGCGTAAACATGAACTGTTCGACGATCTCGTGATTATCTGTGTTCTCAGGTAAGTTGATGCATCTTTTCAAACAGTTTTTTACTGATATCGAATTACGCTTTTAAATTGGATGATAACAATATTATTTATAAATCATAATACTATGAATTTTCTCTTCCGCGAAATTGTTTTGCAAACTAATAACGATGCAATTTTCATAGCGTAAATTTTATAATCATAGTGTTAAACTTCAAAGCAATACAAAACATAATAATAACATTTTTTATTTCTCTATCGCAGAAAAAATTAATCAATAAAGAACACTTCTCAATTTTTAATATGAAATAAAGAATCATTTGTAGACTCCATATTTAAAAATATACAAAAAATATTTAATGCAATATAGTATATAATTGATAATTTTTTTCTTTACTATTCTTCTTTGAATGTGTATTATTACAATACTATTTAAACATTTTTTAAGTAATTTTTCTTCTAATAGAACTTCGCAGAAGATACGAAAAGTAGAAGGTTAATGACTTCTTTATTAATTTGTAATGAGATATCGTTATTGTATATGTATACGAAATGTCGATGCAATCGACAAGACATATCGACATCCCTCACGTGCACTGAAACTTCGCGGCGTACAATATATACATCGAG
Source organism: Trachymyrmex cornetzi (assembly GCF_001594075.2). NCBI lineage: Eukaryota > Metazoa > Arthropoda > Insecta > Hymenoptera > Formicidae > Trachymyrmex > Trachymyrmex cornetzi. The sequence goes on along the minus strand of NW_017300210.1, from coordinate 84,628 downwards.
CATGCATTTATTTATTATATATTTATAAGCCCGGCTTCACGTGGATTTTCAATCTCGTCCACGGATATCGATTCTAAGTATCCAGCAATGCTGGCACAGGTTGTGAAAAAGGAAAAGCCTATCGATCGTTCTAGCGTGGACACTGACCGGTAAAAATATACAGCAAGACGGTATGCGCAACGGGTTAAAGCCCATTTCATCGTTACACAAACAAGACTCATTATAGATCTACGTAGGAAGTCGATGCTAAATATTCTATTAAATGTCTTACGTTCGCCTAGAATATTTATGCAATGTCAAGGCATGAGTCATTGATGAAGGATGTTTCCAGATAGGAACACAGAGTGCATATTGTATGAGAGAAAACAATTTAAATAGCGGTAATTACAGCTGTATAATAAATTCTATATATCTATACACGCACTGTGATTGCATTTCTTTTAAATGCACAGAAGTGCTTTAATAATTAAAATGTAATATATTATACATAGAGAACAAAATCAAAAGAAAAATGTACACGACTGTCAAGTATTTTGGAAGATCTCAAATATAGATACATATTTTTGTGAAATTTAAAACGTAAAAAGATAAAATAATCGATTAACGATAATCAAACAATTTGATAGGTTTATCTATATGTTAAATGTTTATTCAGTAGTGTAATGTATTAGCAATACACTAGACATGCTTTAGTTCCTTTTATTTTTCCAGTAATTTTTATTTTCTGTTCTGTTTTTCTTATCTCTCGAAACAAAAATATAATTAATGCGTTAAAAAATTATATATAAAAAACCTAGAAATATTTTTAGAAAACAATTATTTAAAAAATGCATTTTCAAATTTTATTACATATCTTGAATCTTACGTATAAAGAACATTATATTACTGTTATATATTTTGTAAGCCTGAGGTCGGAAAAAAAATACAACCGATAGGCGGTAAAATATGTCACCATAAAGTTTCTGTGCCACGGATGTACTGGACACAACAATATATTAGTTCTGTTATGTACGACTGATGACCCACATTTCTACATTCACTTTAACAATCGCATGTTATACTACTGACATACAAAAAAATTTCTGATGAAAAAAATCTTATTGAGGATAACAATAGCATATCATATAAAATATTTCAAAAGTAATAGAAAATACAATGTTGTAAAATAAATAAAAATATGTTACTACAAAGTTAATGTAAATTTAATATGAACGTTTTACTTTAATTATTTTATTATAACATATTTACTTATTATAGATAATATTATATAATAATTATAGTAAAATAATTTTTTATTAACACATTTCATTATTTATAAATATATAAATATTTCATATTTTATATATTAGATCGGGGAAAAAGTTTCTTATTTAAAAAAATTTTTTGCACAAGTTTTTCATTTGTTGCAAAATTTTCGTTACAATTATATCATTCGCTAGAGCGAAGTTTCAGTTTTAAGAATCTGTTTTTTAAATTGCGGTATGATGATTTTTATCGGAATTATGAGCAATCGAAGTCAGAATGCTCCTTTTTACTTTACTCGCGAATAAGTCAAGAACAAAAAATTATAGGAGCATTAAAAAAAAATGTTTTGCAGGGAAAGCTTCACGATAGATAGTCGAAAATTTTCGTAATTTTTTTTGGGGGCACGTGAGAGACCCCCAAAAGTGAAAAGAAAATGCTTCATCTTTTTCAGCTCATAGTTTTTTAAATATAAAAATTACCAAACTCACAGAAACTCAAAAAATATAGTAACCTTCCGAAAATAGAGATTTCAAGCTTTAAAACCTTTTTTGAAATTTAAATTTCGTTCCTTTTTGACGAAGATATTGTATATATAATTTTGAATTAAAAAATACGAAGAAAGTTTTTCCCCAACCTAATATAAATATATATTTCATATTTATTTATATTTAAATAATACATGTTTTTATAATATATTTAAATATAATATGTTTTCATAATATATTTAAATATATATGAGTTTTAACATATTGACAAACATTTTTATTTAATTGTACTATACATATTTTACTCAATTTAAGTAAAAAAGTTTATTAAAATTTACATAAACTATATTATGACTTGATGTATATAATTACAATATTATTAGAAAAATAAAATTCCATTAGAAAATTAAGATTCCATTCATTATACGATTATATCGACAACATTATACTTTATAATGTGAATTGAAAACAAGAACACTTAATATACTGTTTTTAGACGCGACAATGAATACTCACGACCTCATTCCATGATCATAAAATCGATATCTACCATCATATCAAAATTTACCATCTTTTCACTATTAATGTTGATTACAAGTGGATTATAGAGATATAGCATTACGGATTTACTGTTACTTGCTTTATATTTAACGAGGACTTAAAAAATTATAGGTTCGATACCCTCTACTTCTGAATATCTTATGTTCAACGCTTTATATAAGAAAGGATATTATCTTCTTTTAGAATGCTCTTCGTAGGAGCATGGTTTAAGGCGTGGGTTTATTTGGGGCTCGTTTGCGGTTGGTGCAAAAGTGCACGACCACGTTTCGACACATCTACGGATATGGGATTGGTATTGGTTCCAACCGATGCCGAAGTCGATTCCGTCATTTTTCGATTACGCGCCACCGATCAGGATGCGGACTTTCCTCTCGTGTTCGAAATAACCGGTAATTAAAGAGAAAAAAAAAAGAAGAATGGTCAAAAGTCTTGATTGTTATTAAAATTCGATCAGTAATCAGGAATTAAAATAATGACTTTTATATTTTATTTGCAGCAACAATTACACCCGTTGTAAGAATCGACAACTTGCCTTGCACATTGTACAACAAAGTCTGTCAGGCTAATGTAATTTTAACGAAACGTCTTATGCCGGGACGCCTTCACGATTTCGCCGTCAGGGTTCGGGATACTAAGGGAGACTCGAATTCGATGCAGGCTACTATTTCCGCAACGAACGCCACAACCTCGCGTGATAAAATATTTCCTCACATTCCTTCTCTGATAATGGTACCTGAGGTGTGTAATTATTAATGGCTCTTCTTCTAACAACGTTAATTAGTGCGTAATTACTCGAACCTTATAGATGTAACACTCTACCAACTTTTGCACGTAATCATTAATTATCGGTATAACATATCTATATAAGTATAAAAGCTATTATTATGCAACGCATAACATTAAAAATTAATGCAAAACGTATTACAGGATGCTAAGCCAGGCAGAGAACTAGATTATCTTCTCGTACGAGCGAACTCTTGGAGCGGCAAGCCAGTTTACATCGAATTATGGGTATATGTTTAATGATTATTTTGTATTTATATAAATATATAATTAGTAAGGCGAAACATAAAGATACAACGTCGTTTTAGCAACCGAAAGAACTTTTCACTATTCGGCAACGACAAACACCTACGCAAACGCGCGGGGTCATTACGCTAATTGGCGAGTTGGACTTCGAGACGCAATCGATGTACACTCTCACCATTTACGCGACGGTAAGCATAATTATCCTACGAATAAGCATAAAATGTTATTACGTCCGTAACTGCGCGTGTCACCGATAGAATATGTTTCCAAGTAGGATCCTTACACGGAACCCGGAAAAGATACTAGGAACATCGCGGGACTGAATATCGTCGTTATAGTGCAAGACGTACAGGACGTGCCGCCAATTTTTACCCTAGCACCCCCTTTAACCAGGCTTAATAATTCTGTACAAATCGTAAGTTAAATATGGCATTTTTCAACCTGCTTTATTTACTTTAATTTAATTGTTCACATAGAAAAAGATATATTTGAGTGTTCTGTTTACCTTACATAAATAAAAATGATATACTTTTTCCGTATTATTATTATTATTATTATTATTATTATTTAATCACAATACTTTTCTAAATCGTTTGTGCCAGGGGGACGTAATATTACGAGTTCACGCGGAAGATGGAGATAAAGGAGTACCGCGTGAAATCACGTATGGTCTGGTATCCGAAGGCAATCCTTTCATACCATTTTTCAACATTTCGGAAACAACCGGTGAGAAACTGTTGAATTTTCAATATCTTGCGTAATTCAACGAAAAGTTAAGAGAATTGGGAGAAAGTAGTTTCATCATTGTTGTACTACGTTTTATTCTGAATCCTTGGTTGCGTGCGTTCCAATTATGCTACTCGAGTTGAACGTGTTCAAAGATTAAAGGACTTCTTCTATCGCGCAGATGCAAATTAGTATTGTACGTGTAATTAATTTACTCGATGAGTTGAGTCATCGTTAATTCCTCGATCTATCGCATGTCTTGTGTCATTTCCACTTGACAATCTCGATGACAGAAAGAAGTAACGGTGCTGATTCATATATGCCTCTTTGGTATACAAAGACTGACCTCATTTCGCGCAAAACCCCCGGACAATGATTAAGCAGGGAAATTTGTTCGCTACTGTTCCACCGATGTCGATCTTTTATTTCTTGATAGCGAAGTAATTTGTTCCACTTTCCGCGTAAAGTCCGCGGAAGAAATCACATGTATTCTTGTATTCACTGACTCACATGAACATTCTTCATTTTTTACATAAAAATCTTATTGTTAGACAAAAATCGTAAAACCTTAATAAAATTCATAAAAAAATGTTATTTAAAATGTATTCTAAATCGACAGATTAACAGAATAATTTTGACAAATAAACAGAATTTTATTTTTTTCATAAGATCAAGATTATTTTTTTTTTTTAAGTAAAAACTATGTTATGCACGAATGAAAGATTATGCTAGCAAAACTTTTGTTACTACTATCGTTTCTCAGAATATTAGATATTTCGTAGAAATCCAAGTAAGTCAGGTAAGAACGCGAAAAATTGGCGAGGAGTAAACAGAAGGAGCTAAAGGTGGTCGGAATAAGTCTGGACAGTCTACGGCCAAGTATCGATCGTTCTCAGGGGTCACTCTCTGCTTTTCAACCTGCGATGCTTATCATTCCGTGGCAAGGAGCATGCGATACGTACTACGACTCCTTGCGTGTACGGGTTCTACGTACATCCAGTGGTATACACATTCATCCGTCGCTGCGAACGATTTCTTAAGTCGAGTCCGTGGGTACATTATGTAAAATTATTGCCGGTCAGCGTGCGTGTACGATACGAAGCGAGACGGAGAAGTAACAAGGATAAGAGAATTCGCGTCCATTATCTTCGCGATGTTTTATTCATATTAAAAATAGTCTATATAATATCGTTACAGTGGTTCTCCAAAAAATAACGAAATCCAACATAGAAGTCGCGCGCGTGTGGAAATGAAAAATTGTATACTTACGTTATACGATACGTGAGATACGCAAAATGTAATAAATAAATGTTACACAAAATACTAATTTTAAAAGAAACAATATTTTAAGCAGAAATGTATAGAATGTTGGCGAATAAGTAGAAGTAATAACAACGTATTATAGTTGTATAATTTGCGATCGAATAATAACCATTTTTCGAAAAATATTTTTTATAATCATTAATATATGTTATCAACACACACAGTAGTAATACCTATATATTAAGGATAATTAGTTGAATAAAAAATTGGTTGATTATACATCATAAATTACACAAACATAAATTACTTGCAATGTTTAGGTGAGATTGTTCTCGCGAAGCCTTTAGAGGAACTCACGCAAATTACTCACGTTGGTGCACCGGTCGTGCTCACTGTTGTCGCTGAGGAAATACGAAGATCTAAGGACGAGCCACCAGCTCAAGCAACGGTTGTCGATGTCGGTTTTCTTCTTGGAGAACCAGGCAACAGCCCGCCATATTTTGAGAATGATAAGTTGGTACCCGATCATTTTAGTAACGAGCACCTAAGAATCAAAACAATGTCTTTTCGTGGTTACTTAAACTCTGATTTATAAAATATCATGACTTTTAATACCATTTGCCTTTATATACTTTACAAATTATTAATGTCATTGCGCTTTTTTAATTTTCCAGTATTCGCGTTATATTGTTTGTAATGAATAGTGCAATTTCTTAATAATATATTGAATCGTTACACGTTTATAATATTTATTTATAATTACAATTAATATGTTTTATTTGTGTAGCTACGTTACGTCAATACCAGAGAATTTGGATCCAGGTTCTGTGATAATGTTCCCCGAGCAATATTCGACTAAAGTCCACGATGAAGATATCGGTAAAGCTGGTGTTTTCGCGTTAAAACTACAGAATAATAATGGTACTTTCGAAATAAATCCAACTGTTGCTGAAAGAACAGCAAATTTTATTCTCATGGTGCGAGACAATACACTCATCGATTACGAGATGCATGAAAGTTTATCTTTTAAGGTATTCCCAATACAAAGATAATGAATGAAATAATGCAATTTTGTCGTTTGGCTCGTATTATATTATTTTTATGTTTTTATGTAAAAGTAACTGAAACAAGCATAATTAATTTTATCAATAAATAAATGTTGTCTAAGTTAAAAGTAAATGTTCAATTAAGACATATAGCTTTATGTATAATCTAGATTATTGCTCAAGAAGTTGGTCCAGCAACAAATTTATCAGCATCAGCAACAGTCGTAATATTTATACAAGATGTTAATGATAATCCGCCCGTCTTTGACGAAGAATCTTATGAAGTTACATTATCCGAAAATGTCACCGCTGGGACGCGGGTGATTCAGGTAATATATAATTAATCCTTGTTTCAAATAAACATAATAAAAATAAATCTCTAAACTCGACTTTACTATTCTTGGTTTATATATTGTAATTACATATTTAACAATTTATGTTATATTATTTCGAAAAAAATCATGATTTTACTGATAGGTGCATGCAACCGACAAAGATACTGGACTTTTTGGCAGTATTCGATATACAGGCATAATAGGAGAAGGAAGCGATGCTTTTGCAATAGATCCTGATACGGGATTAATCACGGTTGCGATGGGATCTTCATTAGATCGTGAAATGGCAGCGCAGCTACAATTAACTATAATTGCACGTGACGAAAACGGTAAAGGTAACACGGGTGAAGTACCTTTGATAGTAAATTTACTGGACGTAAATGACAACGCGCCAATTTTCGAGAAAAATACCTATGAATTTACATTAAATTCCGATTTGACGAATTTTTCAACGCCTGCTATTATCAAGGTAATCTTGAAATTTTTTATAATTCCATTTTAATTGATTTCCATTTGTAAGAAGACTTTCAATAAATATATTCGATATTTCTATGAAAAAAACATTTTAATTCAGGCCACCGATGCTGATGCCGAACCGCCAAACAATGAAATTCGTTACGAACTGATTCACGGAAATTATGAAAATAAATTTTATTTGAATGAGATTACCGGAGAACTGACGTTACTGTCACCTGTCACAAAATTCAGGCGAAAGAAACAAAGTATTTACGATAATTTTTCGAGGAAATTACATAAAAAAGCACAAAGTCTTCAACCAAAACACACAATACAAGAGACTGTAAAAAAAACAACAGTATTTCTGGATATGGCAAATTCAACGGAAAGCGTTCCGAATGAAACTGAATTAAAACGTCAAATTGGAGAGATAAAAGGGCATCGAAGAAAACGAGCGGAACCTGATATTTTATATACTTTAACTGCCAGGGCATATGATCTTGGTAAATATTCATATAGTAAATGTAGTTCTTGGCGGACGAAATAAATAACAAAAATTGAAAGTTTTGTAGAAATTTTAAGCCAAAAAATCATTTTTACTATTCTCTTTTCTTCATTAATGCAATATTCTAGGTGTACCTCATCTCGCGAGTGAGACAGAGATCTTCATCGTTAGAGGCACTGCCATGGAAGCTCGTATAATGATGTTTGTGGTTTTGGGAGATCATCCAAATTTAACGACAACTACGGAAACATTAGCCACTATTACTGGTGGACGAATTACCGTATTAGAAACACGTCCTTATGTATCAAATAATAAAACCGTAACGACCAGTCCTGTTCCAGCGGGAGAAAAAAGGTTGATAGAATTAGTGAAATTTATCGGTTTTATATTTAAAAAAATATAAATTTAAACACTAAAAAATATTTCCAATTATTTGCGAATTATTTCTTTCAAATCGACAATGAAAGTTAGAAAAATTTAAATTAATGTTTCAACTATTAATCAATCACAAATCTTTCATATTTTTATTTTCTTCTACTGATAGAACGATCATCGTAGCCCGCGTCGAACAAACCGAAATCGGCACCCCTCTGGTGGACGTGGAAAAAATTCGTAACATATTAGCCGCAAATGGGGTGGGCATTATCAATGGCGTAGGCACCAACAATGAGTCTATGACAGATTACGAGTCTACCATGAAATATCCAATGGATGGAGTAATTCACAATGGGGAAGACAGTACGGAGACCTATGTAAACAAAACGATCATCGGTCACGACGAAGTAGTGAGTAAACGCTAATTGCCCACACTCGTTAACTTCATCACGTGACACGTCAGTTTATATTCAAAATTACATTACTTGATGCACTTTTCATAAAAAATTGTGTTCCTTATTAATTTATTTGTTAATTAGTTCAATTATTAATTAAATTACTTTTAGATAGTTTTAGACATATTAAAAAATATTTTTTTAACTTTCTATGTGCGCAATAAATTGTTTATAAATGTTATTATTTTATTCATTTCAAGGATCAGATTGTCTTGCATTTTAAGTTTTGACAAATAGCATTTTTATAAATCATATTTTTCTTTTATTCCAATTTGGTAATTTTCTATTTTAGAAAAATGAAAAATCAGGGTTCTTTTTCAGACTGTGTACAAAGCGGAGAATAAGCTACTCCTGTGGTTACTAATTATTTTGGGTCTGCTAATGTTGTTGGCCATAGCGGCGCTCATCATCTGTTGTATATGTCCAGGCTGCCCATTTTACATGGCACCTAGAAAACGTAGAATTCATTCGTCGGAAACGCTTATTGCTCGATCCGATGGTCGACCGAAACGACATCTTCATCGGAAACCGCTTGCAATTGATAGTAATTATTCTTTGTCAACTTTATTTTATTTTCAAACTTTCAGATAAATTCTCTCAAAATAATTTTTTATAAAAATATTAGAATCACATTCAGTTTTACTGTATTCCATAAAAGTTAGAAAATTATTTCTATATAAAGAAAATTTATGATTTATTAACAAAATTAATATATCAAATAGTAATTAAATCAAACGGAAGAAAACAAGCTTGGAGCGCAGATCCAACTCGAAGAAACTGGCAATTCAATCGTCAAAACACAAAGAACGATGGCTTAGCATCGCTTCCTGGTGACGTTGTGTACATATCGGAGCGTCTTCCAATCGACCAAGCAAATGTGGAATCATTGAGGTTACGTGACGGCCCAGCCTATGATCCTTCGAGGAGGAGATTCGAAGAGCAAGAAAGAATATACGTACAAGATGTCGAGAGGAAGGCTCGAGAGCTCAGAGAAAGAGATTACGATGCTATGGAAGCAGATTCTTTGCAACGACACGAAATCGAACGTGGTTCGGATATTCAGCGCCAAGCTTACAAACAAAGGTAAATAGAACGTACATTATCACATAATAATAATACATTAGACTTTTATTATATTAATTTAGTTTATTAAAGTATTTACTTTTATAACCAGAAACTCAAATTCAACCTCAAAAAGTTTATTTTCGTTAAAATATTATGTTATTATAATAATAATAAAATTTCTCTAGAATAAAAAATGATATATGAATATATTCCATATTATTTCGTATTACAGATATGTCGATCCTGAGTTAAGTAATGAGATAGCAATAAGAGAGCAACATTTTTATCGCGAGGGTAACGCAGAGGTGCTGCAATTAGTAACACGCGGACAAGTGGAGGATAGGAGTCAACATCGCCATTATCCAACTTTTATAGTGGATGGCAAGGATGTACTTCTGGAGCGATTTATGCGGGATCAAAAAGCACGGCACGAATTGCCCATACAAGAACCCGAGGTAGTACGCACCATCGACTCTCATCAACGTTCGAGAAATTTATACCAACATAAGCAGGAAATTCTTCTCTTACCGGAAGAACTGGACGTTAGACGTCGACGCGTGGAAGAATTAGAATCTAGTGCGCAAAAGTTAGCGATGGACGATAAATACGAGGCGCAAAATATAGATGCGGAGTCGCAGATGCGAGACGTTCGTCGTCAAGAGATCTCAACAAATGTACCAGGGATATCGCCCAAAGATAGACCATCAATTGTCAAAGATCAAACACAATCCACCACAATGCAGTCATACACGTTTCACGATATAGAACTGGCGAAGCAGAACGCTCTATTGACAAGGATATTATTGGAGAGGGAATCTAGACATGCTGGTGGCGTAATGATGGATGCCGCAAGTTACTTAGAGACCCAAAGTCTTCCCGGACAAGTGGCAATCGGGACGCAGACTGACAGAGCCGCTGCGACACAAACGGATCGACATGTCCGAAGTAGAAGTGACAATGACGAGTCTGACGAGGATATCCGAAATCGAAAAAGGATGAAGAAACGCCACGGAGAAAGCAAATTGAGAACGCGAACTTTATGGATGAAAACGCCTATCAAAGAAGAGGAAGGCCCTTGTTTCGACAAACGACTGAACATTTTGAGGAAGAAAGTACAAGCAGTGCAGGAGGGACGAAAGGTATCCTTGGAACCTAAAGTGCTGCGGGAAATCTCAGATTCTCTCGACGAGAATGGAAGTACTTGTCGCGAAAAAGCAAGAAAGTCAACAAAAACTCGTCAACAGTACACCGAAGAGAGTAGTATTGGATACAAAGTACTAGGCGAGAAAAATGGTTCCTCTTCATCGACGGAAGCAGATAAGCAACATGATAAATCTTCTGACGAGAAAAGAGTGAAAAGCTTGTCTTCTCCGGAAATAAGTGTCGATAATGGAAAATATATTCGCGAAACAACGAAAAAGACAAGTACCAGGAAAGAAAGTAGAATAAAGAAGCAAAAGAAGGTAGAATCCGTAATAAAACCTAGTTTTCGAGTTTTAGAAAAAGAGATCACAATGCTGACGAAGAAACTAAGTAAACTCGCTGATAAAAAAGTAAAACAAACTACTGAAAGTACAAGTCAGGAGAAATCGAAAACCTCGCAAGACTTCAAGAAAGATTCAGATAGTACATCGAAGAAAACAGAGGACTCAAAGAAGCACAAACGGTTTGAGGTTTCTCCAAGTACATCGAAAGAGACGAAGAAAGAAAAATTTAAGTACCAGCAACCGCAGATTATGAGCGCCGGTAGTTCCGAAAACGAGGATGCGTTTGAAAAAACGGAAAAATCGAAATTAACTTCTCAAGAAGCTGCGAAACACAAACAAACGAGTAGCCATACGAAAGTGAAAAGGCAAACGCTTGAACGTAAAGAACGCAAAAAGCAAATTATACAACAGGATCGAGAGTTCGAGAAGCGCAGAAAAGCCGCGAGTAAAGAAAGCGGCAGGCCGAAGGCTGACAAAACTGTCAAAGTAACGTCGCGTATGCAAAAGTTAGCAGCAATTGGTCGTAAGAAACATATCTCGGAGGAACCAAGCACGAGTACAAGTTCCGATCGTATGAATGGCAAAAAGGATTCGTTCATAAGTCGCGATTTCGACAAGAAAAGCATGGAGTCTTCGGAAGTTCCATCGAATCACGCGGATCAACAAAAATCAAAACAGAAACTACACGTAAGCGAGAAATTCTCTGATGACTTCGTGCCAGAACCGCAGAGAAGAGACATCGATCAGCTAAGCGTGTTTCTTCTAACAATGAACAGAAACATAGTTAAAGAAGACGTTGCAAATGGTAAAGAAGATATCGAAATAATACAACAATTTTCTGATGACTTCGTAATAGAACCACAGACAAAAAAGCTAGAACATCAAATGCAAGCTACGGTTGAAAGTGAAGTTTTCAGCAGCAATAAAGAAAATGTGTATCACGATTTTGACAAAGAACACTTGATGTTAAAGGAAACTATTGAAGATCTCGCAATTGTTCAAAATATGGAAGATACGCAACACAAAAGTGAGACAATATTAGACATCCCAAGCATAGAACAATTTGAATTATTTGAAGTCTCTAAGAGAGAATTGGAAGACAGCAAGGCAACAATGCCTTCGGATTCTCTTATCACAAAAGCGTTAGAAGAAACAGAGAAAGTGCCATCTTACAGTGAGAAAAGAGCTGTTGAAAGAAGAATAGCTTATATGTCTGGAAAGCATAAAGAAATAGCAGAAGAATCTTCCTATGAAACTGAACAGGAAATGTTAGAAGAGGAAGTTATACCGGAAAAAGAATTACATGAAATACAGAGATCGAAAGCTGTTGAAGAGATTGTGAGTGAAAAAGCGATGGAGCAACATATAGAAAGTTTGACCAAATCAATTGATAGAACAGAGCATATAGAAGAAGAAAAAGAACATAAAAACGGATATACGTCATTATATTCAAGCGAAACGGACAAATCTGAAGAATTATATAAAACTGAAAGTGATCAAAAAGAAGAATTAAGTCTTGAATCAAAGAAATATATTGAAGAGGAAATTTCTTCAACAAAAGATGCAATAGATACCGGACAAAAGATGGTAGAAGAATTAATGCAGAGAGAAAACGAAGAGGACTTGTTACGTGAAATTAAAAGTGACGTAGAGAAACCAAAAGAATATGAAATTCAGGAATCTGATGTAGAGAAAAGAGAAAAATCAACAACTACAGCATCTGAAGAATCGTTCGATACCAGTCGACCTTTTACAGACGATACTAAAAATTTAAATGGTTTTCAGAGAGCATTTGCAATTGATGATGATACATTATTATACATTGACGAAACATCAAATAGTGACGAAACATCAAAATCAGATCACGATTCGACTCGATCTGAGCTTACCGAAGTACCAGATATTGTAAAGAAAACTACTGATAAAGATGAATTGGAGCATTTAAGCGACGATCTTACTACAAAGACAGAAATCGAAAGCCATGAAACTAAGAAAGAATCGCACATATCTCCTGAAAGACTATCTGACATCCACAAGACGAAAGAAGAGGAACTTGATGAAGATAAGCTTCTCACGTCTTTAACGGACATTATTACTTCCAAAAAAGAGGTTATTGAAGAACAATTACAAGTTGATCATACAAAGGAGAAAGAAGAATCACTGTTCCAAGAAGATGAAGAAGCAGCAGAAAAAATATCTGCAGTAAAAGAAAGATCTGATGAAGAATCTTTTACTATTTTATCAAGTACTTCTTTTGAAGTACTTGATAAGGAATCTTCTATCGAGTTGCCGAAGGATTCGAATCTGCAACAGTCAACCGTCAGTGAACCAGACATGGTGGAGAGTTTTGTAATAATCTCTAAGAGCGGAGCAGTCACAGAGCCACAAGACAAAGGAGAGCAGCAAGCAGACGTAAGCGTTCCAATTTTTAGCAGCTTTATTGATGATACACTCGATGTTTCAGAGGAGAGCGACTCATCCAGTGATGTTTCTAGGAAAACAACGCTGACCACGAGACCCTATGATACTCCGCGCCATCGACAAAAATGGCAGCAGCAAGAAAGCATTGAAATAGCAGGAATCTCTGGTGTAAGAACTTTCAGAGATGGAGAAGACGCAAAAACGGAAACCGAACTAGAAGAGGATACAGATAGTAACTTATCGCTCGATGAAATTGAGAAGACAGAAGATTCGATCACAACTGAATCAACGAGTGAATTAAAAGAAGATATCGAAATCGCTGGTACATCTGAAAAGACTTTTTCTGACGAAAGAATTTCGCCTACGTCTCTTTTAAAAGAAGGAGACGATAAAGATATAACAGATAAAGATTTTGAATCGAAAATCGGAATTGAAGAACCAGAAACTGATATAAAATCGGAAATAAAAAATTTATTGACGACAATTCAAGATATAGTTCCTTTGACTCTAAGTATTAAAGAATTAAATGACATATCAAAAGAAAATATTAATGATGAAATTCCCGCAACAAAGGAAGACGCGGAATCTAAAAGTGAAATTGCTACGCCTCGTAAAAAGATCGAAAAAATGTTCGAATCTGTGAAACAAGATGATAAAAGTAAAATTAGGTCACCTAAATCTGAGCAAGTAGATCTAAAAAAAGATAAAATAATAACTAAAACCATTGAAATGGACAAAACTAAAATTGGAGACATTGAGATAGACAAAATAAGAAGTAAAGGAAGTGATGTATCATTAACTCCGAAAAAATATATTACGAAAACTATACCTTCCGAACGTTTCGTGAAGAAAACAAAGAAATCTGAACAATTGAAAGTGCCTTCACCCAGGGAAAAAAAACGTGTTCTTGATAAATCAGAAGAAAAAGCTACGCCGAGTTATTCTCAGCGTAGATCTCGTAAATTTATCGATGATGATTCAAAGAAGCAAACAAGAAGTAGTGAATCGCAGAAGCGATCGCCACGAAGGGGAGAAGAACAGCATCCTCGAAAACAGCAGGTATCCAAATCAAAATTTAAGACAGACAAGAAAGCTACAATTCCTCCGAAAACGGGCGAAGTCGATATGAGTAAAACGCAGTCAAAGTACATGGCTTGGTACAATAAAAAACGCGAGGAAGCGGAGAAAAAGAGATTAGAGAAGAAAGCAATGGATGATGAGGAGCAGCTACCACGTTGGGTAAGTAGAAGTTTGAAGCAAACGACGAAGCAAAGAGAGAAGCTAACAATAGAACGCAAAACACCAGAGATAACGCCGCGTACCAGACGCAAGATCAAACCTCTGGTGAACGTCGAATCAGAGCAGTTGAAGGCCATTGTGCGTCAAGGACGACAATTAAGAAGGGCCGAGGGTAGTCTCAAGGAAGACCCGACGATTCAGATATTCGCCAGATCACCGCCGGTCTCTACTTCGGACACGCAGCATCGTCTGCTGCAGCATTCGGAATACAAATATGAGAGAATACCACCTCCATTTTATCTTCATCCACCTCCGGCTCCGCACCCATCGCCACAGTTATCGCCAGAAAGATGCCTCGAAATGCAACCGTGTGGATCGCAATACGAACAATCCGAGAGTGATCTGCAGTCAGAAAATGCAGCGTCATTTCAAAGTGGCGGTCGTCTACGCCATCAACAACTTCTCGAGAAAAAAAGCGTCTTCGATATCGCATACAGCGAAGCTGCACCATCGCAACTTCGATCTGATAGCACAACTCCGCCGTCCTAACTCAAGACGTTATTCTCCGTATTATTTATATACATGTTTCTATAAAAAATAGATATACAATATAATATTGAATATAGTTACTTATTTTGCAAATATATAAAATTATTTTAATGCATTTTTAATTGTGTAATTATCCTTATGTAACATAAAAAAATAACAATTTTATACATACTTATATACAATTAAACTTAGAAAAATTAAATGTCTTGTACATATATTTTATAATGTTTTTTTATTGGCTATTGATTATTGCATAGCATTAATTTTTTTAACTACTCTCATTTCCTTTACTGCCGATAAAATATTATACAGATTTATCTTTAAGGAAATGTAGTGAGAATTGATCACCAAAATTTTATATTAAATTTTATTCCAGTATATATACTAATGTTTATATTAATACTTGTAAATATATATATATATATGTATCAAAATCCACATTGTATTTAATTTATTCCATTTTCTTTCTATTAATTTCATTTTCTATTCCTTTGTTATTTAAAGTATAAATTAGCATAATAAAAAATAAAAATTATATCACGATTGCTCACGCAAAGCTTGATTCAAATTGATCATTTGTTGTCGGTAGCGTTCAGTATTAACGGTTTCGCCAGGTTTTAGCAGCTCATAATAGAACGCACCTTTCTGATCTCACTATAGTGTACTATAGTGTACTATAGTGTACTATAAATAAATAAAATGTAGTATAATTTATAATTACCGAAAGACTCAAAGAAACTTGCACGAACAGGAATCGTTCGGCCACTAGTTACCCATATTAGTGCGGTAAGGGTTAATATTCGTATTATGCATTTAGAATTAACTGACATTTACAATGATATACATATACGCGAATAATGAATTTAATGGTTGAAAGGAATTATGTTTTTCTAGTTTAAGTATTTCCACTAATTAAGAGGATGCTAAACCGATTACCCAACTCGATCAAGGTCGATAGTACAGACTTTTTTAATTCCAAATTCGATAATAGTGGTGACATCTTCGATTTAATTTTTACATTATATTATATAATATATATCATTCTGTCTTACTCAAACGCATACATCTGTTCTTATCTAACATATGCCAGTACCATATCTATCGCAAGACCGCGCAACTACTGCTATACGGAATTTAGGCTCTGTTGACAGTCCCAGTCTTCGCAAAACACCTGTAGGGTAAACTCAGGTATGATGGCCATAATTTTTTTAAAATGCAAAAAACATACATTTATTCTTGTTACTTTTTAACAATATTTAGGATATTACTTTCACTGAAGTTTAAAGTAACAAATACTATCGAGAGAGAGAAATTAAAAAGAAAATATTTAACAGAACTTTAATTTTATCAAAATATTACAAAGTATGCATTGGCCATCTTATCTGATTTTTAGGGAAAAGATGGCCATGATATTAAGAAAGATAGCCATGGTATTTATAAATAAATAGTGAAAATAAAAGTATTAATTATAGGTCACTTTGCAATTTACGTACTTTTATTGTGTATGTAATGTTGATTATGGCAGTTTAACTGTAATTTATTAGACATTATAACAGTTTTTAGCAGACACGTGCAAAACTTTGCAGATAGTCGAAAGAAAAAATATTAGATAATATTTATAATATTGTTATTTTGAACAGTGTACTCATATGAACGACTGTAAATATTGATTATCTTTAAGAATGATTATAAAAATGCACTATTTATCAATTATTGGAGAAATTATATGGCCTATGGCCATCTTTTCCGTATGGCCATAATATCTTAGTTTATCCTATACACGTATTTTCTATTCGGTGGAAATATTTCTTTTCTAGACTGTCAATTTTAGTTCTACAAACTCGGTATCGTTCGTTTCAATAATGTGACCTCAACTGCACGCTTATTTTCAAGATATGGACTCTAAAACTCTTATATCAAGCAAATATATATCTGAGGTGACAGCTGTACGAGCCAAAAGTAAGTTAATTTTTAACGAATTTAAAACTTTTTTTTTTATTTTCTCATGAAATCCAGTGCAGCTGAGGTCCTGTTTGTGCGTACTTTAATTTAAGCAATAACACTTTTGCAATCCGTACATCCAATAGAGATTTTTCACCGAATGGAAACGTGGTAAAACAGGAGGCTTTAGCATCACCTTAATCTTACAATTAGCCCATTTATTTCGATCCATCAAGGCAATAGATTAATGAAATATTACAGTTATTTATAATGCATTCTGAAACTCTTGAAACTTAAATTCTTAGCTTTTCTCAAATATGTATAAAAATAATTTATACATACAGTAGCTACTGTATGTATAAATTATTTTATAAACTAGTTTATAGAAATAAATGACAGACTAATGTACATCCATTTTTATTATAAAAGATTGAAATTTTTATATATTACAACGAGAAAGAAATTTTTAATTTATTTCGAGATTAATTTATTTCCGATATTTTTTTATAGGATACACTTTTAATGTAATTCTCACATATCTATTGCCTTAAAATTAAGAAATAGTTTAACTCATCGGTACGATGTGCAGCAGCGGAATTGTAGTGTACGCCATCATCTATAATAAATAAATATATCCAAATTAAGACACACAATATCACACAAACCTATACATTTTTTAAAATATTACGCATGATTATTTTATTCGTATTTTAATCAGGTATTTAATATATAAAGAAATTTTAAAAAACTTTTTTGAGGTATAAATTCTTACAAAGTTTAACAAAAAACGTGAGAATCCCTAATTTCTATCTAAATAATCAAAACAATTATAGATTAAAATTTTAATACGTTGAAATATTTTATAAATATGTACATTAAATGTCATAAATATTTTAATGAATATTATGTCTCTCAAAGTAATTTATAATGCTATATGAAAATTATGCGTTTAGCGGGTTTTTTCCGTGTCCAGACTGTCCAGATCCGTTCTTGGAATACCAACGTTTCATGAACCTTGCAGTCCACTTCATCAGGATGGAGAGCAGCCTGATACTGCATCCAAGAATGGATCTGGACACAGAGAAAACCCATGAAACGCATAATTTTCATATAAAAAGCACCTGTGGAAACCACAAGAATAATTTATAATGCTTTATATGTACTCCACAACAAAAAACGCGGAATGCAATTGTCGCAAAGATAAATAATCAATATTCCACAAATGACAAATAAATAAATAAATAATAAATTACCTATAGTTGTTCCGCCGTTGCGTTGCCTGATGCCTCCCAGGCCTCCTCTACCTTTCGTATGTCTCCATGACAGCTTGTTGCACTAGAGCACTCGCGAAAATACGATCGCGCACTGATAATCAGAATACAACAATCGTATGATACTTTATACGACATTCTCAATATTAATCCCGATGCGCACTTTATAACATAACGAAATAATATCGCGTAAAAGAACGATTCAATGAAGCTGAAATTCGCTTATTCGTCAGCAGTCCTTTTGTCTTTCCGTGATGCTTTTTCATTACGTTCACGCACACTCGCGCAAATAAGATTATGATCGCGCATTGATGACCTACGAACCATGACAACCGTGTGACACTCCCGAAAATTAATCACTTCGTAACAACGCGGATCATCACGAAAGAATCGAACGAAGCTACGTTTCGGCTTGATCTTGACATTTCGTGAATTAGAGAACTAGACGCAACGAACCAAAGACAGAGAATGGACTGCGCGATCCGTGTCAAAATTGTCGATAGAAACGAGAGAGAAGGACCGTGGCAGACGGCCATTTCTATCTCTTTCCATTCAATGGTGTAATGGGAGAGAGAATGAGAGGGAGATTGACCGTCTCCCACGGTCCCTCTCTCTCATTATTGTCGACCATTTTGACACACGGTCGCGCAGTCCATTCTCTATGTGTTTGGTTGCAACGAACTAACGGACGGCAGCCGGTGAGGTGACGCGAGGCGTAGTAAAGAAAAGTAATGTAGAGAAAAGCGCGGGATCACGGAATGATGCGCGACGATACGCACATAACTTCACACTGTCCCCGCGAAGGAACGAACGCGACGCGCAACGGTTATACATATGGACGTCG
>NW_017300210.1:18607-65301 GCF_001594075.2 Trachymyrmex cornetzi | reverse complement strand
AATTCTCGACTGTGATTGACTAATTCTTATGGTACGTCTTATGGTTACTGTTACGGAAGGTGTGTGCGGCAGCCCTAACGGCTGTTTACCGGGATAAGGCGTCGGGCAAGAACTGAAAATATATATCGGTGGGCGTGGAGTGTGGCGGCAGTTGGTTCACGGTCGGTAAATCGAGAGAGCATTGAGTTACAACTTGGCCTATACAGCTACCGAAGCCGCCGTCGCCGTCGCTGCTCCAGACTCTACCAGACGCAGGACCGGCAGGACGCTCAACAGAGACGAACGACAGTAAAGGCCCGTCTACAATACATGGAGTAAGAAGTAAGAGTAAGAAATTGACCAATCACAGTCGATTATTCTTCTCACATTCGACTGTGATTGGTCAATTTCTTACTCTTACTTTTTACTCCGTGTATTGTAGACGACGCCTAATAGCCGCCGCCGTTACGCTTCAAGATTCTATCCGCAGATTGCTGACTGGTTCGCTCTTATTCTCCTAGCCGTTACCTTTGTGTGTACCTTTGACTTTTGCGTTTCCTCTTTCCGTTTATTCGGCGATTTCAGATAAATCCTAGTATCGAAACTAAACGATTAGCTGTGCCACAGCTAAGGTGAGTCAGCTGTTGTTTCGTTTTTGCATCATTCTTATGATTTACGTTTACCTAATTATATAGAATACCATCGCGATGTATTGAACGGATGATCGAAACAGATTTCTCATGGTTTATGTTACGTTAATAATTTTTTAAAGAACAGCTAATGCGCGAATGTTGTTTACAGCAATAACAAAATTGTAAGTTCTTCTATATGACATTAACCTTCAACTACAGTTATGAAAACTACCCTGTTTGAAGTACAGAATTTCCGCCTTGCGGCGATTGATAGAGGAAGGACAAAATTTTACCTATAATTTAGGTATCTCTTAGTATCAATTGTACAGATTGTATAACCATCTAAAAATGTTCGCTTTGAGTCTAATTGATCCGTTCTGTAGTCGAGAGTTAATTTAACATTTTTTTTTGTCAAGCATCATGTAGATATTTAACAACGGATTATTACTTTTATGTCATATATAATTATCGATATCCTATTATATAAAAAATTCAGTTTTTCTGAAGAAAACATGAAAAATCTGATTGCTTACAAGTTACAATAACCTATAGAAAAAGAAGCGTCTCTCATGATCTTAAGCTTTAAAACTGCAAAGTCAATAAATAAAACATTTTCTTTATTATTTTGAAGAAAAAGTTTACTTAAATAGATGTTTATAATGCTCAATTAGATAAATATTCGGTATTAAAGAGTGAAGCTGTAATGTTAAAGAATTATTTTATGTATATTATATCTTAACAAAATTACCTTTTTAAAAAAAGGTAAAAAAAGGCGCCAAGTGTGCATGTCCCTTCCATAAAAAACTGTACTTTACATAAACTAAAAAAAAACCGTTACATAAATAACATAATTCAAGTAGTAATTAAAAAAGGCGCCAAGTGTGCATGTACCTTCCATAAAAAACTGTACTTTACATAAACTAAAAAAACACCGTTACATAAATAACATAATTCAAGTAGTAACATTGTTAATTTTTTATTATATATTACCCCTCAGTAGTACGTATGCATGTATTAAAAAAAAATTTTTTTGAACTATATTATTTATGTAACGGTTTTTTTTTTAGTTTATGTAAAGTACAGTTTTTTATGGAAGGTACATGCACACTTGGCGCCCTTTTTACCTTTTTTTAAAAAGTAATTTTGTTAAGATCTAGAATATACTCAAATTCTTCCGAAAACAAAATGTGCATAAATTATTCTCTAAAAGTTTTAACAAGATTCAATTTTAAAAAAAAACATTACCGAAGAGCGCGCTTGCAAAATCTAATTTGACTTTTAAATTTAATTTAAAAATTGCTTTAGGCATACACAATTATAATGTATAATTCGCTAAGAGTTACATTGTTTAATCAGAATTTACCATGTCTATATACACATACACATGACCGACATTGCAATAATCATATGCATACAAGTCCAGTGGAACTAGCTTCTGCCATTTCTGCTTTGCTGCTACAAAAATATCCTCCACGTCGACTTTACCAGCTTCTTATCTTTTGCTAACCACAATTTATCTACATTCGATGTACCGTTTATATATCAAGCGAATTACCAGCAATATCAACCGAATGATGATACAGTCGAAAGAACATTCTTCATTATCTATCATTATTAATAATACATATAACATTGATATCGCATTAAATACCATTATCGTCATCAAATATTAGTACCAGCATTTGAAATAATAAAAATATTATTTTCTTCTATAATAAATTTAATATATACATAAAAAAAAGAATAATGAAAGTCATGCATACTATAAAAGATTCGAGAATTGACAATTCTCGAAATATCTTCAGTACTAACTACACAGTGTATTAAATATTTATTAATAACGTCATGCTTACGTATTACAATATTAAATTATATATGGGGAAAAAAGTCAGAAAAATTACATCTAGGGGAAAAATGATACCGAAATACTTTCCTTGAGCCTCAATCTAATATTCTGCGCATATTCGGCAGTCATTAGTTACCATTGGTACCAGAAACGCGTAATCAAAGCAAGAGAAAAAAAAGAGTGGTATCTCCTCATAATGCAACAATAAATCCGCCGAGAGTTCTTTACATAGTATTATCGCGTGGATTGGTGACAGTACGCGTGACGAACAATTACGTGTTTCACTAATTTTGACGTCGATCGGAGATGTATTGCTGACGACAGAGATGACGTTACCGATGCAACTAACCTACCGTAATCGAAAACATAATGGTGCATCAAACATAACCGGAGACTGGTAAATCTTTGGAACGGGGAAACACGACGGGCAAGCTGGTACATGCCGGTCATAGCACAACTCCGAGGTCATAGCTCGAGATTGTCATTACGACGCCAATTATCTTGTTCGCGCGTATACTCGCCTGCTACCCGCGAACCTTATCAGCCGGCCTTCAATCGATCCTCTATGGATTGACAATTGGGTCGATTATGGTAAATACGTTACACCAAACGCACTCAAGAGATCTGCCCGTCTGATATCACGAGATAGAAAACGAATTTGATTAAAAAGAAAAGAGATTGTCAATAATAATTGATAATTAAAAACATAATAAGCGCAAATGTATTACTACATAATCGCGGACCAGTTTATTACCCATTATGATGATTAAAGTGCAAATAAACGTTAATAAAGACGCTTCTGTAATTTAAATATATTTTAAGTTAGGTAATTAAATATGTTAATGTTTTAACGAGAGTTTTATAAAATACAAATTGCGAGGTAAATACAGCAAAGAATAATGCCTCAATACACTTACACTAAGTTAATTATCTTATAGCATTCATTTCTCATTTTGTCCTGCTATTTATCAACCCCATTTACAACGTAGCATTACTACACAATACAGGAATATTCGTTAACATGCAAAGTCAGAAGCAGCCAACATTAATATTTATTTTACAACGAAAGTACGTCATACTTTACCATTGTAATAATCTTGCAAAACGTCAAAATTACGGCTGATTTGGTAAATTCCGTCGATGGTATTTCACAATCGCATCAGGCCAGAGACCAGGTCCATGTTATTTCAACTGCGACAGCCAGGCGGTGTCGCTCATTGTCAACGAGAGATATACTTGTATGAACAATGGACCAAATGTTAATTGTTGTTAATAAAGAGTCATGTATGTTGCTGTTGCAACGGCAAGCAGAGCCGCGGAAGAGGCTGCACCTGTACCAGCCGTGCGCGAAGCGCAAACACACCTGAAACCTTTGACCTTTTCATCGACGCTCACCTCTCCTGCCAGCGACCATCGATCTTTCCCTTCGTCCGCCCCTTCGAGCCCTTCGTCAAACTGCAATCCCAACAAGCGTCATTGTGCGACTCTGGATATAACGGCGTCCCTGAAAGCTAGATCGCGATCGGTGCACTTGATTTGATTATACGAGGCTGAATATACGTTGATATTTGGCAACTCGTAGCTCTCAAACTTCGAGTCCGAATGCGCAATAATGGGAAAGAGCAGACATCTCTCTCTCTCTCTCTCTCTCTCTCTCTCTCTCTCTCTCTCTCTCTCTCTCTCTAATCCATTGAACCACTGAAATGAGCAAAATATAAAATAATTGAAACTGTTGTAAGGCAACTCGTAACACATTTTGTGATAAACAATATATAACAATGTATAAAAATGTTTTGTCTCTATGTCGCATCATTCACACCTTCAAAGGCTCAACATAATTTTAATATAATTTTTATGTACTTGACGCGCGTATCTTTTACTCACATGCAACATTTTCCAGACATCCAGTAACGTATAAAAATGAGTAGCATCTTTGTGGCTGACTCCTGAAGTGAGAATTCCCCGCGGGTGCTGACGGAACGTTGATCCAGCCCTGGTGGTTTCACGAGGTGCGCTATTTTTGGTTTAATTGCGATCTCGCAAATATAGCGGTGCGAGCGCGTGGTACACGCCGTTGGGGGTACGGCGCGCGGAACAAGCGGAGAGGGTTTGGCCCGGTCCTTAATAGCCATCAATCATTGCCAAAATTCGGCAACGCGTCGGACAACACGGGCGGCAGGATACTATCACCAAAGTAGAGTTCTCCGGGACCAACGGGGCGCAAGGAGAGCACGGGGACAGGGGAAGGGACCGTGAGTGAGACACGGAACCCGTTCGATACTTCCGAAAACTCGGCCCGACCGCTCCACGCTCCGCTTGCGTTCACACTAATCCACGTGTTGCCAGCACGAACGTGCGCGAGCACTAATACGAATTAGATAGTTGAGTAACAGGAAAGTGAATGGAATCAATGTAATACATAGGCTGGTATTCATAGTTCGTTCCTATTTCAAGATCATCTTAAGTAATGTTTTAAGATATTATTCTGTTTATTGATTTATGATATCTTAAAACTATACCTAAAGTAGTCTTAAATAAGAATCAACTATGAATACACAGTAAAAAAGAAAATGTTAATTTTAACATTTTTTACATGTCCCAGGAGATCCAGTCTAAATTTTAAGTTGAAGTAACTCATTCGTCTTGTGTTATTTATTAACGAACTAGTAATGTTAAATAATTGACACAATACTTTACATTTATATTTGTTATTTTGACTTTAGGGATGATTTAAAACTAACATATAAAATAAGTAGAGTACATAGAAGAGTAGTTGCAGTAACTCGTAAGAAAATGTTAACAAAATATTTTTGTTCGTATAATGTGAATGAAAAAATTCTTAGATGTTAAAGTGACTTTGAGATATATAGATTAATTGAAACAATTGTATTAAAAACACTCAAAATAATATTCCATTTTTAATTGACATACGCAATTGTGTTAGAAAGGTGACATGAATCTAACACACATCAAAATGTTACAAAAGTAATAACATATCAGTTGTATGTTGATTTTACATTGAAGTAATAATCAAAATGTGGTAACACAAGAAAAATTCTACACATGGACGCACGATTTTTTACTGTGTACCGGTATTATTCCATAGAGACTTATTCGTTTTGAGCGGATTTCAAAATTAAACACACAACACACACACAACACGATAAAGAAACTTGCCCTTTATGATTAAAGTTCCATCACTGAGATGTGCATAATTTTTGAAATTTATTAACCAAGAGAATTTGACTAACCGAGAAATGATTCTTCCCATGTAAATCTTAAATTAGATACACAAACCTTTCTAGAGTATATCCGATGTCTCTCGAAATTATATTTCTGTCCAACAACACTAATTACATTTCTCTAATCTTTGTTACAGATCGCTTCTGTGCGTTGGTGGATTAAATAACGGCTTCGATATTTTCCTGCGGACATTCGTTCACTGACGATGAGATACAAATCGAAAACGCGTCGATAACTGCAAAAGTCCTCGCGGATGGGTCAGTGGCAGATTTCAATTAGATTAAGAGCGAAATGCGTTTATACGAGTCCGCCTTTCATCGGATGTAACGGCTGATAGAGATGATGCGATACTGGCGGCAAACGAAAGCCAGGCAAGCTATGGCCCGAAGATTAACCAAGGGAGTCGCTCACACCCACCCAGTCACAAACACGCTTGCACAGAGGGGAACCAATGATCCTGCTTCGGGTGGTGACTCGAGGGATGTAATTAGATATCAAGTTTCACGCTCGGTCCTACGGCGAATCTATATTCGACTTCAAAGTACCCGCGAACTTCCTGCGCGGCCACCCGGGTCGGTCACGGGAAAAGTTTGCGCGGACACTTAATTGGAGAGTATATCCGATGCGCGCTGCAAATGCTATTTGCATTTCAAACGAACTGATCTAATGACACGACGGAGACATTTATTTGCTTGCATAAATCATGCTCAAGACCCGAGCGACCGAGACACGCGCATTGCAATTGCCGAGAACGTCCCATGATCCCGGAAATTCCGGGGTAAGTTCTCGCTAAGTACAAGGATCGCCTTGCAGAATGAAAATTGCTTTCTACGCGTGCAAATAGTAAGTACGAGCGGTATTGTATGAATGCTGAGAGAATTGCTGCAAGAGTCTGTCACGTTAAAGTGTTAGAAGTGCTTCTCTGTCATTACGGTATAATTTAAATTAGTAGTATTAATGAAAATTATGCGTTTCGCGGGTTTTCTCCGTGTCCAGATCCATTCTTGGAATACCAACGTTTCGTGAACCTTGCAGTCCACTTCATCAGGGCGAGGAGCAGCCCAATACTTAGTATCAATAGAAGTGGACTGCAAGGTTCACGAAACGTTGGTATTCCAAGAATGGATCTGGACACGGAGAAAACCCGCGAAACGCATAATTTTCATATAGAAAGCACCCGTGGAAGTCTCAAGAATAGTAGTATTAATATAACGCAATGCACAGGGAAACATTTTCCAATACACTTGTGAAAAATTTATATTACTCATCAGTCATGTGGAATTTTATCAGCATCTGAGACTTTAAGCTTCAGTGCAGATTTTTATCGTTCTCGATTGTCTAAAAATCTAAAAAAATACTTGCAAATTTGTGAAAGCTTTAATAACTAGAAGTCGGATTGCATTTTACTTACTTTTTTACAGACACAAGTTTATCTACCAGAAATTATAATCAAAATATTGACTGTGCCTTCAAAGTCTAACTTGATATCAACAAAACTATTATACACAGTAATCACAAACTTAGATATCGAGCGCATAACGTAGTCGTCAGAAATAAAAAAAAAAAGTATAAATCTTATCATTATTATACGAGTACTTATCATTGTTATATGTCGAGTCAGCTGTGATAATTTTCTCGCGACGAAATACTTTTACTTACAAACAGAAACAAGAGCCTTTATCTTCTGTTTGCCGATTACACGAACGTGTTCGCCGCATGTACAATCCACCGATAAAACTCACCGCCTCGTGAGACTGTCCGTGAGCCGGACCGTGTACGTACATACGCGAGTCTCAGGTCGTCTGACGTAACGTACGTAATTGTCCGGTGTACATGTATCCGGAGAATATGCGAAACAAGAGCCGTATTATGTTCCTCGCGTACTTGCGCGAAACCAAGTTATCTTAAGTATCTTTTCGCGCGAATGAACCGTAACTGGACACACATCTTTAGCTAAAGGATGCTTCTCGTTTCGATTTTTCAGATATGCATCCGCCCACCCCTCTCCTCTTTCCAAATATGAATCGCAAGAGCGAGGATAACAAAGCGTGCAAAAGAGAAGATATCTTATCTTTAGAGTATTACATTACGAATTTGCTCTTGATACTCGGATATGCCTGTATTTGGCCCGTCAAATCATTTTCGCCTCTTAAAATATTACTTTCAACGGCGGCGACGATTGTATTCATATTGGCAAACTTCCTGCTTCTGTTCTCGGAAATAGTGGCGCTTACGATGAACAATGATCTGAAATTATTTGCTAACATCATCGGAGTAATCAGCATGCATGCAGTGGGTCTAATAAAATGGTGTTATTGTATATGGAAAAATAGAGAAATCATCGATCTTGTGGAAAAGTTAGAAAAATGTCACGTATTTTGCCAACGGATCGATAACAGCAAGGAAGGTACGTCAATTAACTATTATTGCCAGTGTAACTTATATGTGTTTTTCAGTATAAAGTTTTTAAAATATTGCGGCAGATATATTTTAAATCACTTTCCGTCAGAGATGAGTAAAGAAAGATTGTGTTATTAATTACGTTGCATCGTATGACTTTTGATGCTCTTTAAACTTAGTGAATACTTATGAGATAATTTTCCACGTTTTGTGTATGTTAATTTAAAAAATGCAATCTACATTCTTTATATAATATTATATAGTTTTTTGCAAAGTATTAATATTTAAAATTATTATTTTTATATATTGAAATTGCTAATGAAAAATCTTTATTAGGATATCGAATATATAGGAATGAAATGGAATACGCACATAAATATTCTAATTTCTTTGTGTGCTTTTGGACGTTTGCTTGCGTTTACGGCGTTCTACATTGGTGTGCCAATCCATTGCTCCTAGAATGGGCACCCAATCAGATAAATTTAATTAATCAAACATTAAAAAAAAGAAATTTACCGTTTATCGGGTGGTATCCGATAAACACCAACGATTTTTATAATTATGTTTGCCTGTATCTTATGCAGATAATCGGCGGAATATCTTCCGGGTTTGGAATTATTTGCTATGACAGTTTTTACGTCATTATGTTGATGGTCATCTGCGCACAATTTCAATACATCAATATCATATTGATGAAAATCGATTTTGACAAGTATTATTTGTTATGTCGATTATTTTCAAACAAACTCTTTAATTATGAAAATAAAATATTTTTGGAAATTACAGCGTGTCAGAAGCTGTCATCGTTCTCCAGAGCAAATTAAAGAATTGCGTGGATTGTCATACGGAGATTATAAAGTAATATTTTCACTTAGATTATGTTGCAAAATTATAATATAATATTATTATATTTATACATGATATGTAATTATGTAATATCTCGTGAATCTAAAGTACCTATTAATATTATATTAATAATGATTTACGTTTCATTAATAATTTCGTGTTTCTTTCAACTAAATCTTTGATATTTGCATATCAAAGTAATTCTGAAATAATACTCTATTAATCGCATTTAAGAAATATATATTTATAGATTTATAAAAATGTTGCAAACCTTTAGCGGTCCAACAATGTTCGTGCAATGCATCGAAACATTACTTGTCATTTGTTTAGTCTCATTCGAAGCATCAATGATTGAAATTGCGGTACGAATTATTTTACAAAGTATTCAGCATATTTGATGCACCCGAACATTCTGTATATTTAATGCTGTCATTCGAATTATTAAACTACAACGTTTGTACATCTCGACAGATTGACATGGAGTCTATTTTGAAATTATGGTCTATGTTCGAATATTTTTTATGCGCCGCCTTGCAACTATTTATTTTCTGTTTCTTTGCCACTCAACTCAAACATTTGGTTAGTTTCATTTACGTCAAGGTATTAAAAATTTTCTCCTACTGTACTCTTAAGAACTTTAAAATAAGAACAATATACAATAAGGAACAATCCAGAATTGTTAAAAGCAACGGTATTTTATATTACTCACTCTATATTAATTTTAATTTTTATACCATTGTAGGGCTTGCAAATTGCACAATCAATATATTCTTGTGGATGGGAGTTTGTGGTCTTTGAAAAAAGAGAGCAAGTGGATTTCGGAAAGCAATTAAAAGACGTTGGTCGATTAGTACAAACTATTATGGTACGGGCACAGAGGCCGATTGTTTTAACCGGCGGACCATTTTACATTCTCTCATTGGAAACTTTCAGAGTTGTAAGCAACGTTATATGCGACAATTTTTATGTATTCATTTAATTCATTTTGTGTTATTCCTAGAATTCTATATGTAACTTTCCAAAATGTACAAATTTCACAGAATTTTCGTTTCCTTTTTGCAGTATTATTATAGAAAATGTTTTATTATTAATAAACATTATATTTTATTGTATCATATATATTTTTGCATGAAGTATTTTACAAAAATATAAAAATTATATATAAATATAAAACAAATGTAAAATGCCTATGAGTTTTCGCTTGATTGTTGATATGCAAATAATATTTATAAAGCAACAAAGTATAATTTAAAAACAATAGAAATGTACTTTCCAACGAAATTAATTCCAACTGTTTACATTATCGCTTTATGTTATTTCCGCACTAATAAGTATAAAGGCTCATGTAGCTTTTTATATTTGATTTGTTTAATTTTTTTATTCATTTTTATACAAAAACCTTTTATTTTTATATTAATAAATATAAATCATGAGAATATATATAATATGGATTACAATTGTGTTAATTCATGCAATAAAAAATTTGCTGGAGTCTTTATTTTGAAATAAAAATATAAACTTTATGTTACAGATAATAAGTTTGGCGATGTCAAATTCTATAATGTTACGTACAATTTCTGATGTAAATGAATGAATTAAAATTTACAACTCAATATCTCTGTTTTTAATATATAAGAACCTTGTAAATATTTGATAATAATAGTTGAAATAGAATGTGTGTATCGTAATTGATTACAAATACATAATACCTATAATTCTCTACATACTTCTACAATGTAATGTCAAAAAATGTCTCACGTAAAAAATAGAGCTATTTTTTCATACAAATAATTTTCTTTTATCTAAATATTTAAACATCATAGGATATAAGTCTAAAATTGAACACTGCTCATATGAGATTAGTGAGACTGACAGAAGCTTGTTTGTATTTATACTTTCCTAATAAGATGGCAATACACAACCGACAGATGATTCGTGTAATTAATATGAATATAAATACAGAATGTAGATTATTCAAATAATTTAAAAGAAATGTAAATTTTTTATGTAAAGTATATAGAGATAGTTAATCTATTGTTTATTATCTTTTTCACATTTTAACTACCTATTGAGAGAGAGAGAAAGAGAAAAACATTTTATATCTCTTATTTTATTACCATTTATTCTTAATATTTTAGACTTATTATTTATTATATTATAGTATTAATAATGTAAAACAATTTTCAAGTGTTAAATAAAGTTAATTAAAGTTTAAATGTCTCTGCAATCTCTTTCTTTTGGATACAAAATTATAAAGATTGGTCGGTAAATGTTATTAACACAGTCGTCTGAATATGTCCGACTCTTTATTTTATTTTAAGTTTTAGATATAACAAGAAGAAAATTAATTTCAACAATTTTTTTATTATTTAGATGTTTAAAAGAGATTGTTATATACTGTATATTCGTTTTAGATTGATAGTATTATTCGTTGTATGTCTGATTCCTTTTTATCTGATCCCTGTTTGCTTTTCGTCTCTCACAATTTCAATTTGGTTAAAGGTATAGATATAGAATGTGCAGAGAGGGGGAAGAATACGAAGTGTGGGAAGGATCCGCCGATGGAGTGGGGATACCGTTCACAAAGAGAGAGGAGATGCCATCCACCTACAACCGTATAAGAAGCCCGCGCTTCTACCCGGAGATCATAAGAAACGTGTTGGTTGCGGTCTACTAACTCTTTCGCATGCTATCTTATCACGGCAGCTACGTGTCCTGATCGAAGCACCTCGGATTCCACGTGGAGTGGACTCGCCGTGACGGTTCACTTCCTACTATGTCATGCATACCTGGCATCTAAAAGTTGAGATTAGAATGCATGTAGTCACCCTTCTGGAATCTGGTCGTTCTATAGTGACGAAGATGACGGAACGATGATCGGCGCCTCTAGTTACTACTGTAGACATGCCCCTCTCGAACGTAAGTGGATGTTGCTCAGAGATGCATTCAGACTCTGCTTACTGTTCGTCAGCTACTCCTGGTAGGTAGCGCCAATAGTTTCGCTGAGGTTCGATTTCATATTACAATAACAATAATAAAGGAATCAATAAAGGTAAGAAAAGAAATGTATTCTTATGTATATATTTTATATACATAAGATTTGTAAACATAAATAAAGGCCAAAAAATAAGATAAATGATAAAATAACAATAAAAATATAATAAAAAATATAATATTATAAGAAAACATACATGAACAAAATAAAATAACGTAAGAAGCAGAAATATTATAGAAGAAAATCACTGAAGGAATTTTGTTTCTTTTATCATTAAATATATATATTATTTAAAAATTTAGATATAATAAAATGATAAATGATAAAATAATAAATATAAAAAAATAATAATATAATAAAATAATAAAGTAATATAAGAATAAGAAATAGAGGAAAAGAAACAGATATCATTCGACGTCTTTCATTATCGAATTGGCGATTAGTTATGCATATAAATTTACATAGGACTTGGCGTCTTTTCACCCGTAACAACATATTCGCGACTAGATTCGCGGCTAGGCGTTTTTCACGATTCTTGACCCGGCATGATCCCCTGATCGTATATCCGCGAGTCCTGTTGTATCGATTAAACCTTTGGAGGTTGCGGTCTGTGGACGGTCGATAGCCATCAAAGCCACGTGGGCATCGAAAAAGGTGAGAGCTGGTCCTTCGTCGCACGTCTCGATGCACACGTACGTATCGTTAACACTCGCCAAGACTCCTCACCTGCCCATCAAAAGACGTAAAGTCAGCCGCATTGACCAACCGCCGAACCGGGAAACACGTGATCAAGGAGGTTGATCGCGCGACGCGAGACTGTTCCCCGAGTCGTCACGTGACCAGGGTCGATGACCTAGAGCCAGCGGCGCGGTAACGTTGAAGACACCTTTGCCAGCCGGCACCGCCGCGCTCGCATGTTCTCTTCGTCGTTCCTTGGCGAAATGTGGACGCCTTTCGGGAACTGTTTTTCTTGGCACCCTGGAGTGTGTGCTAGGTGCCACTGATTTGTTCGCAAGGGCTTACCGCGATGAGAAACATGTGGGACCTTGACGAAGCTTACAACGCCTAGGGTGTATGCTCCAGCGCTCGCGGATAAAGCCGGTGCCTGTAAATCTCTCGATCCTTACCTTCCCAACTGAAGTTAACAATGTTAAAGCTGTGACATGCTTTTCTCAAAATTGAATTAAAAATAAATTTAGTTCTCAACACACAGCATGATTATGTTAATCATGATTTTCACTCTTAAAACTGAATATTTGTCTCGATTTTTTATCGCAGCAATTTTTAATCTTAGCAAAGTATGTTTATTACAGTAGAATAATCGATAAAATATATTTTAATTAATTTTTTTTTTATATAAATTCTTGTCTTAATTATTATTTCAATTAAGGGATTGAATAAAAGACGTAAAAGAATATGTTGTGATATATTGTAACATTTTAAATATTCAAGAAGATTTTAAATATCTAGTATAACAAATATATAAATGCATTCTCCTAATCTTCTTCGTCGCTGATTATTACACGAGATAATGCAGGCCGCTCAGATCGCGCATTGGGTAATGATTCTTCATCATCGCTAATTGTTACGCGAGCGCCATTTGCCTCGGTATAATTACTCTTTAGTGGCTCTTCCTCCTCGTCACTATCGACTAGCCGACGTTTCTTAGTAGCCGGTTTATCCTTATCAGATGAAGAATCGGATCTATCTCTCTTTATGTCGTCTGTAAAATTTACGGAAATTTATAATTAATGCGTGATCAGTAATAAAAAGATCGATCGATTCTTACTTTTTATCAGCAATACTGACCGTTCTTATCATCGACATCTCTTTCAATTTCCATTTCCGATTCAGAGGAATCGTCGAGCATCATTATTCGATTTCTCACGTTGCTCATGTTTTCTAAAATTTTGTATTATTGTGAATATTATGATTAATGTCTAAAAATTTAATCCGATAAATTTATTTGTCGGTAAACTCATGATAAAGGAACAGTGGTTTACTAGCTCGAGTAACAGAGGGCGAGGAAATGTAATTCTGTGTTTCTTGTTTATCAGAATAGTTAAATTATGATAGTAAAGTACCTTTATTTGTTTTTACTGTAACTTTCGCTTCGCCATGTTTTTCTATAATTTCTGCTTCATCGTTTTTTTCCGTAACTTCTGTTTCATCACTTTCTTCGTTTAATGTCAATGTTTTAGATTTCTGTGATAATTGAATTTTAGTGGATACTTCCGACTGTTTGGAAGTTGACGGTTTTGGTTCTAAAAATGATTCAATATATTTTTTAAAATAGATTTCTATACATTATATACGTGAAAGTAAGAAATCGTATTATATTTTAATCCTATAATGCTATACAAATATTTTTTACATCTGAAAATTCACCCATGTAATTAGAAATCCTTTTACATTTTTTATTTTATCCTATAGGTTCCAAAGTATAGAATAACTGAACTAACACTATTTTAATATAAAAGAAAATAAACTTTTATTAAATATTATGTTATCAAAATTTTAATGAAAAAAGTTATACTAAATTTGAATTAGCACTAAGGTAAAAATTCATCCACAGTAATATTCTAGGATTAAATGTACGTGCGCTGTCATGATAAATCTCAATTTAAAAAACTTTTGGAATTAGTTCATAAAGAAGTAACTCATAAATTTTAATTTAAATCAATAATATCAATGATAAATTGATTGTATTTCAGGAAGCTCAGAAAATATTTTATGATAACGTGTAAAGTTTTTCAGCGAAAAATTTCTATGATGATACATATTTTTCCGATAAAGTTACCAAAAAAAGTACTGACCTCTGGGTGCAAAGAACTTTTTAACATGCTCGAACACATCGATATCGTCTTCACTGTCATCATCCATCTTTTCATCAATATCGGAACGATCTTTACGCGTTTCTAAAATATGCTTCGGTAAATGATCGTCATTCGAACATCATATTTGCTAAAACCACTTACCCTCAACAATGAATTCGCCGGCTAAAGCGTCTTCGATGAGTTTGTAGCGTTTTTGAAGTGTGGTTGTAAGTATATTCGCTGGGATACGCCAGTAAGATTCCTGGCCATCAGCCGGTGGCACAAATCCCATGGCGCGAAGGAGCTTTTGAAAACTCGGTGAATCCATCGCGGCCAACGAGTAATCTGTCAGTGGCACCAAGGGTATGCCCTCGGAGCTCTCTTCGTCACGATCGTCCAGAACATCTTGCAGGGATTCCTTGATCCATTCCAATGCCTCTTCCATGTCTGATTTAATGCGAATTTTTTCCGAGAGATTTTCCACATTAATTTAATTTCTTTCCGTTAATAAGTTCGTTTTGCTTACCGATAATGGTCAATTAAGTATTATTTGTTAGTCCTTACGTTGATTAATCGAATAATATTTCAAAAAAAGATGCAATATTTTATAATTCTTTTTTGGACTTTATAAATTATTATATATATTATTTGCAAATTATTCAGAGCAGATTTACATAATAAGATTAGAATGATAAATCTCCTCTAAAAACAACTTCTTCTATTGTAGGATTTGCGAAGCTCGCAACGTGACATACTCCAAACGGTGACTTGAGAAGCTGTTTTTCCGACAAGTCATCTCTTTTTTTCCGCCTAATGGCTTCTGCAAATCATCGTTGTCCCTTTTCTCCGGCAAGGAAAACATTTATCCTGCGTGAAGGAAGCGAGGGATATGTTGCACGCGCGTTCTCTTGCGACAAGTACGGTCTCATTAATCACAAAAACGCGGATGCACGTCAGAAGAGAGGAAGACGGTGAGAGGGCAGCGATACTTACTCCTGTCGATGATGTCCTTCAAGAGACCGGATAATTGTGCATCCGTGTAAACGATCGTCGGTAGCTTTCGCTTGTTCCTCTGCTTCTTTTTCGTCGGCTCCTCGCTCCGCCGAGACGCGCCGCGCTTCGAGGATTTTCGAGTTTCTTCGCCGTCTTCGTCGTCGGTGGCTGAACT
The DNA here is from genome assembly GCF_001594075.2 of Trachymyrmex cornetzi. Classification (NCBI taxonomy): domain Eukaryota; kingdom Metazoa; phylum Arthropoda; class Insecta; order Hymenoptera; family Formicidae; genus Trachymyrmex; species Trachymyrmex cornetzi. The sequence goes on along the minus strand of NW_017300210.1, from coordinate 49,376 downwards.
TTCGTTCCCGTCAGAATTACTGGCAGCTTGCGTTTCCCACGACGATTTACCTTTGCGTACAATGCATGGAAACGATGTGAACCTTTCTCGAGCGAGCGTTCATCAGCGTGTGTAAAGCGCGTCGTGCAATGTCGCACGTATATGTGTACGCGAGATATTTCACGTTACATTAAGTAAATCTCGAACATGACATTAAAGAAAGTATAAAAAATTAAAAAAAGTATAAATTTAAACTCTTTTTCTATAGATCTTATACGAAAGTATGACTCTGAAATATAATTTAATATGATCCGAATTTGTTTTGAATCTACCATTTATATTATGTACAGTTCTCTTTTTACAAAAAAAATGTTAATTTTAAAATATTAATCTTTCCAAGAATTTTAACTGATTGAAAAAGAAATATATATTTTTGTAGTCCGAATAATTTATGTTCCGGCATTCTCTTGTCTACGCACGTAAAGTATATCATGCTTGATGTTTCTTTTCAGAGAGAATGTATACTATCAGATTTGACATATCTGTATATACTCAGAATATTAATTAAGTATACCTATTCTCTGTTTCCTACGAAAACAATCATATTTTCTATACAGAGTAGTCCCATCTGGGCTAGAGAGATTGCATCAAAACACGACATTGAGGGAAAATGTTATTTCAAAGACACATACGGTGAACCAAAACTTCTCGGCAATGCTTCATCTCTCTGCAGTATATCTATGATATGAGCTATCTCAATGCATTGAATACAAATAAGGGGCATGAGAGAGGAAAACAATATCCATGATAAATATGAAATTCCTTCCAGCACCATAATAGGAAGCTAAGGCGAGTGATATTGGTCCAAGAACGGCGAAAGTGCGGCTGGAATTCGCAGCCAATATTAAATAACAAGATTGATATTCCATGATGATATCGTTCAAATATGAGCAACAGAAATAAAAAGACAACGTAAATATTATTCCGAGTATTTGAAAAAAATTGGATTGGATCAAATTTGCTTGAAAAGCACATCGCGTTCATATGAAAAAAAAAAAAAAGAAATGAAATAATGTTCGAGTCTTATATCTATATCTAACATTTTTTTAATAAAAATAAATAACACATTGAATATTTACTACGATTTGATGTTTGTAATTTTATATTATACTTTATAATTTGTTACCGCAACTATTTTCTGTTTTTGACAGAGAAAATATACTCTGAATTCTGAAATATTAAAAATTGTGGAAAAAGTGGCGTTTATTATTTCAACTGTAAATAAATCTACGCGAATGTTTTGAAGATTGATTGTTACACGATTGCAGAATATCACATGGTAGGTATAAATGTTTAGCAATTCGATAAATTTAGATCACCAGAATAGTTCTCGGTTAGGAGCGCGCATTCCGGTTCCGATAATAACTTCTATCGTGCTAAATCCGTAATTGATGTAGGTATAACCCGTTTAATAAAGGGATTTAAATATTGTAATAATTTAATAAAAATACACAATAATGCATGTCGTGATTTTAGAAATTACACACATCTATCTGTGATATAATTAAATACCTGAATTTATAAATTAACATTCCTTATTCATAGCTGAAACATTTTGTGTTATAATCAAGATTTTTAGGCAATATTAATTAAACCTAATCTGCGCAGTTTAACATTTTCCCATTTCCATAATCGGGATAAAAAATGAAACAATTAACATACATAGGTAAAAAATTCTCGTGGAATCGCAAAACGTTTCATTTGTCAGTAATAAAAAAGGAAAAGCAAGTCTCGCAAACATAGGAGCGAACTTGTCTTCGCTGGTAATATCGACGAAAGGTTTTTTTCTCTCCCCAGTCTGTAAGAAATCGGTATAGAAGAACGAAAAGAATCCTGTACAAATTGATCTTTACTCCTTTTCGCTTCCTCTCCCGCGTTCTCTCCCCCCCCCCCCCTCTCTCTCTCTCTCTCTCTCTCTCTATCGCCACGTCGTTTCGCTTTTCCCGTTGAAAGCGAGTCGCTCTATGCAGTTGCCGGCAATCGCGTTACTAGAAGACTGATCGAATGGGAATAGTCGCGGAATCGGAGGATAGTAAGAAAGACAGATGCGAATGGAATAGGATGGGATTGGCCGGAACAAGGGATGCTCCAGACCGGATCGTGATGAGGGAGGAAGAACGAATAGGTATACTCACCCTGGTTGCTTTTCCCGGATCGCTTTTTGCGCAACTCCTTGCGATCCTGCGCCAATCCTAATTCCAGAAGCTTCTCCTTGATCTTCGGCTTCGGTCGCTTTATTCTAAGATCGGTGAAAATCAAATCCACGGGATCTGTCAAGGACACAGTAGTTTCGATTTTTATAGCGTCGTCAGAAAGCTGCACGAGTGATAGGGAGGCTTCGTGAGAGAACCGTGCGCGAGGGAAAATCGAGACGACTGTCGGAGAGATTCGGAGATTTTGAAGGGATTTAAAGTTAAATCAATTAGAGCTTACGAAGGGACACGGGAGGACTTTATTTCGCGTCGACGAAATGTATTTATAAGTCAATTGGACGTCGCTCTTTACGTACTTATACTTAATTTAACTTCTCGAAAGATTATAGGGTATTTTACGTATAAACGCGATTCCGATATTAAACGTAAATTCGTGTTCGTAAGATTTGTAATGGAATAAATTCAATTTAAAAAAGAATTATCTCTCTTTTACGACATGACATTTTGTGAATATTTTTGTCCGCCCGTTGGGAGGTTGGCGGTTCTAAGGTTAATAACCGCGGAGTAAGAGAACACGGCAGAATATAAAACACTTTACGGAAATTTTTTTAAGAGAAGGCGAAGAAAAAAATGCCCTTGACATTTTGTGGACATCTGAGAATTACGTTTGGCGTGGAAGCGACTTCGGAGATTAAAAGTTATGGAGAGCGGTGGATTCGTATGAAAATGAAACAAGTTTTACAAGACTTCTCTGAAAATGTCTCTGTCAGGAAGGATATTATTCTTCGTTCGTCCCAGCGGATTCGAAATTATTACTACAAGCAGCCAAGCGTGTCCGATGTTCGGAGCTTAATTAAATCCTAGGAATCGTTCCAGTGTTAACGAATTCTCGCACGAATTTCGCATTCGCGAAATATTTCAACAGTTTCGGAACACGAATAACCGGTTAGAATTAACGCTGAAATTTACGGCGAATTTCTATCGCGGAAATTTATATCGGGAATTGGGTTAAGGCCATTTTTGGCGCGTATGATTCGCAGATAAATTATAAATTACGATAAATGGCAATTACTACAATATGCTGCCAAGTTCTCGAGAAATTTATATTACTACCGTCGAGTTGTAAACTTCATTCTTTGTTCCATTTACCGGTGATTAATAATTGCAATTAACTTTAATAATAAAAATTAACGGAAATATGAATAAATGAAGGAAAATTCCGAAGTGAATTGTCCGATGAAATTTATACTTTCCAAAAAATAGAAAAGAAATTAAGAAATATCATCAGAAATTAGCTTGAAGAAAATAAATTTAAAAAATTACCATCATCGTCTTTGAACTGTGTCCAAAGTTCTGTAAGCTGGGCGATTTCTTCTTCAGACCACTCTTTAGGTAATCTCTTTTGCACCTCAGCTCGCACGCCCTAATTAATTATGAGATTTAAGAAAATGGGTTAGATTACGTACGTTGCTCGTAATGGAAAAAGATTAAAATATTTTAAATCCACTGAAAATTTCCGCAACATTAAACACAATCATTCTTAAACTGTTCTAAAAATGAGAAAGTTACCAAAATGTATAGTAAAGTAAATTTTGTACTTAATATATTGATTCGGCGATACTACGATACTGTAATTGACCGGATACTCAATTAATTACAGCAAAGGCTCGATAAATGTCGATATCTTTATTATAAATATATATATGTATATATAAATTAACGCCCAGCTATTCAACCTCTATAATCTTCTCGGAAGGTACTTTGCGTGCGCATAATCTCCAGGCTTGATGAGACAAAGCGTTCCATGTATAATCTTTGGAGAAGCTTCTAAGTCAGTAGGCGTATTTAAAAAGAAGAAGCTGGATCGCTCGTTTTCCAGCGATTACGCTCCACCCTCAGCGAAACGAGGTCTCTAAATGGCCGTCGGAGCAATATCGCGACTTCCACGGACTAAATGAATGTCAAATGAATACTCGGCCGTAGTCTCTGCTTCGACCGTACTCTCTTCGTTCAAAGAGACGAAACGTACTCACGCATGAAATTATTTAAATGAAACGCTTTCGTAGCTAAGCCTTCCCATAGGAAGGTCTTGCGAAGGAATCGATAATACGGTGGAAGAAACGTTTCCGCCGACGTAGCCACCCTCTTTTCGCCGGTGACTGCACGCTTGTGATTAATAGCGAATTAAGACCAGAGGGGAAATAAATATTTTTTTTTCTCTTCCCGATCACGACTGGTTAATGTCGTGAAACATTATCGAAAAATTAATCATACTCCATGCTTGATTTTTTTTTCGACAAAACAATTACTCACGTCAAATATATTTCGCTTAAACGAAATAAAATTTCAATAAACAGCTGGGAGGCATATAGTTTAACAAATTGCACGGTCGATAGCATTGTCATAAATAGCTTTGTTTTAAAATAACTATTATAAACTATACGCGCCAAAATCGCTGACGTCTTTTAAGTGAGCAAAACTTTTTGCTAAATCTCTTATGTTACGTTTCATCTACAAAAAGCGTAGCGGAATGAGATACAGTATTGTGTATTGCCTCCGCTATGCTTTTTTCCCTCTCTTGTTAGAAGCTTCCCTACAAACTCAATTAATTTCAAGTTTTAAATAAGCCGGTAACTAGTTAGTAACTCCTCTGCCGCAATAAGAAGCTTGATTAACGCATTCCCATGCTTTATCACCGTATTGCGCCGTGTATTTTCAGAAGAAAAGAGTTATAACGAAGGAAAAAAGGAACGTTTCCAAGCTTAGCAAGATTAATATACTTCTCGGAACGTTTCTTTAGGAAATGTTAATGATTAAAAAAAATAACATAGTATTAAGGTCTAAGGCTAATTAAACATCAAATATTCCTGAGATTGTAATGATTCTACTGTAATAAGTTTGTGCTAAATTCTTCATAAATTAAATAAAGTATTTCAATTCGACCTTCGCTATCAAAACAAAAGTTATAGAATACCAGCTCATAACACGCGCATTTACAGTTCAACAAACACAACAAAGCGCTTGAATCATGTTTCCTTCGCGTTTTCATAGCCCGAAGGGTGATGCAAATGTTTATACGTATGTCGTAAGGTAGAAGGCAAACAAAACGATAGCTTTTCTCAAGGAACCACCGGTTTTAGGGTCGCCAAAGTTGACGAAGGGGTCGCACACACACACACACACACACAGATATTTTCCATACTCAGGAAAAGATACTACCGGCTGGTAGAAGGAACACGCAGTTCGTGTCGGAAAGCTTACGCAATGGTGGAAGAAAGAGAAACGAAGAAACGAGGGTAGAAAGTCTCACCCCGTAGAAAGGTATTGTCTCCGGAGAATTTACAGTTCCTGCAGCAATTCCCGGCTCCGTTTTTTTGCATATGTTCTCCCCGTCAACGCGAAGGCAGTCTAGAAACTTATTTTCGAAGCCGAGCAAACGGTCCCTCTCCGCCCTTCCAAAAGATTCTCGTAAATCATTGATCTTGTCAGACGAAGCGCAACGAGGATTGCCGCAGGGCACATGGATGAACCGTTACTTTTTTAGCAGAGGTACAAAAATTTGTTTACTGAATCTTTTAAAGCTATTTCTCCAAGAAAAAGAAATATTAGATTAAAATAAATAAATTAGTATCAGAAAAGGTTCGAGATTGTTTCCTTTAGCGTCTACGTTATAAAGAACTACGTTATATTTGCGAGAAAAAAATGAACTGACCTTAGAATTGACGATCAAGCACATCTCCTTGAGTTTCTTAATGATGGTACGTCGTGTTCTATTTTCATTGATGACATGGTCCAATAGCCAATCGATTAAATCTACAAATTTATAATAACATTATAGTTATCGTATGAGTGATCCAGTTTAGAGTAAATGAAAATATTTTTTATCGATTTAGACAATACTAACAATTAAATGTTAAAAAATGTTAATTAAACAATGCACTTGATTATTCATTCCTTGCATTCTTGTCTTTTATTTATTGCGTAATAAAAAGCTTTGTATTTTGAGCACGTTCTCGTAAAGGGCACTAATTTATCGAGTTCAACGATGTGTGTACGAGACTTCTCCGTGAGAAATGGACGATATAAAGAGTTTACCTTGAGGATATTTGTTAGTCTGATGCTCCATGAAGAGGGTACGTAGCTCGTCCTCTTCCGCCTCCGTCCAGGTCGCTCGTGAAACTTTCTTGTTAGTCGTTTCCGCGTTGTAACCATCCACGATTTCTGTCGCGTCGCGAGTAGTCTTCCAGAAGAGTAACTCCATATACGACTTCCGGTTCTTCTGGGCGACTTCGATGAAACGGCGGATTATGAAGACCGCGAACTTTTGGAGCTCCTAAAGCAAGAATCGATTTTTCTGCTGCTCAACGAGTCCACTTCTGTGGACCATTAAGCCCGATACAAGGATGCAATAAAAGCTTGCTGGTGAAATTTATTGCGCAGTACAAGAAAAGAAAAGAATTTTTATCTAGCTAAGAAACCATCTTATCTATGAAAGGCGATAAAGTGTGACATCGCAAAGAAAAGAAAATTTCAAAATATTGGATTGAATAATATGAAAGACGTTAACGATTTGGCAAATTTATAAAACATATAAGGTGTAATTATTATAGTTAGTTACGTGATTCATTCTGTATATCCTATTACCTTATGTGCAGGATCCTTTGACTCGAGGATTCTTTGAAAAATCCGAAATATGGATGCTTGAAATATCATACCCGGCATTTTACAATCCCAAGCAATCCGATGTAGCATTTTTGTAATATAGTGATTAAGTTCGATTGTGTTGTTTTCGAATTGTTGCATTAGTATTGTTAAAGCCTTGACGACTTTCACGTTGGCGAACCTTCGAATAATATATTATTTTTTACAAAGATGTGCTATTTATGTTTCATCGCGTACAGAATATCTTGATTCACTGAATCAGAATTTCTTTTTAAAAAAATCGCAGTAAAAGAGCTTGAAAAGCGTAAATAGATAATAAAACTTTACTTTTGTTCGATTTTAAATAAAGCTCTTTAGAATAAAACTTTAAGAATTAAATTTTAAAAAATTAAATTTTTCTTTGAGATTTATTTAACCAAAGTAATTAATGTTGAAAAACAGATTGTTAAAAAATGAACAAACAATCTATAAGTAAAAGAATCGATGATCTTTTACTTATAGATTGTTTAATTAATTTTTTAATATTTTTAACAATTTGTTTTTAACATTAATTATTTTGCTTAAATGAATCTTAAGAAAAAATTTGATAGAACACTCTATTATTGCACTATTATCGCACCTTTGAAGAAATTCATCCAATTTAAAGTTAATTTCTTGGACATCAGTTTCTCTTTCTTCTTCTTCTTCATCTTCATCCTCTTCTTCCTCATCTATATAAAAAATATTTACATATATGTGTGTGTATGTGTGTGTACGTGTGTACATATAAAATATGTAAACTAAATGTTAATCTTATTAAGAAATTTGATGTTTATTTACTTTCTTGATGGTTTTCAGAATTTTCAATGTCTTCATCCGCATTTATCGTTTCTTGAATTTGCTCTTCTATCACTAAAAATAAGATACTTTTGTTAAAAAAAATATATCTAAAAACTCTTTTGCTAACTTAATTGTTACTAATCTATTATTTATTGGGTCAAGACTCTTTATCTTTATTATATTCCGCAAATTTTGGAAATAATAGTAATTTCGATATGTAAATCAGAATACATAAAAATCCCTTAAAAATACATCGCGAAACATTTTAAATCATCGTGAAAAGTTTCCTCTAAGCACAAGTTGTTGCCCTAAAGAAAGCTTCCCACCGCCCGAAGAATTCAGTTTGTCCAAGTGACGGTGACGGTGGTGCTATTTCAGCTTAAAGTTTTAATTGTCTCTTCTCCGCGGTCTGCTCAACTCGAAACAGTAATTCGAGATAAAATAAAGCACTCGTCCGACCTGCCGTGTTTTTATCTCGGATTTTTAAATGCTTCATCCCCGTTGATGTATTAAAAGTGTTAAGGAAACTTTTGATCTACCAGCATGGAGTATGTATATACATACATACAAAATACATATCCTATATAAATACACATACACATATATATATATATAGATGTATATACATTGTATATAGTACGATTCCAGTTCTCTGATAGATTTCTTAAAAAACTTTTCTTTTATTCTTACCATCAGGGAAATTTTTTCGTTTCTGAATAGCTATACAGAATGACTCGCAATGAGATAAAAATTCTCATAGTGTAGAATATTAAGAGAAAATTTATTCTTTTCTTCTTACAAAAAATTTTTTTCTTTCTTTCGCAAGCCTAAAAAATTTCGTAAACCTTGGACAAAGTAACAACACCTATCTACTTTGAAACTGGTTTAAAAATGTGCATCTCGCTCGCTTTAAACATCGCTTTGTAAGAAGATGAGAGTAATCTTAAGTTTATGCATCTTAAACATAATCTGGGTTTGGCAAGAAGAGAGAGATAACTTCTTCCATGATTATATTAGATTGGCCGAATCATCAAATATACCCAAAGGATTGTGTGCTAAACGCGAGAATTACTGATTCAAGCACGACCAACCGTAGAGAAGAGCTTACAGCAGCTCGTTGCGTTCAACTATCGATCGTCCTCCGCAATTTCTCTGCGATACATTCCTACGCACAATGTATGCGAGAATGCACGTACATACGGCCAAGTGTGTGAGCGCACATATACACGCGTATGTACAAAGAAGCCCTGCAACACGTGGTACGGTCGCACGAGCTCGTTAAGCGGTTAATACTCACGTTTCAACACTCTTCAAGCATGCAACTTGCATATTTCATGAATTAATTAGCCACACACTTATCAACCGTAATAATCACGTGAAAGCTAAGGAAAAACATTGCGTTTCGATTTTGTTTTCAAATACCTGTGAATAATTCTACAATATCGTTAAATTCTGCAGTTGTACTCTCCGACCAATTTGAGGTTGATTTTTTCACGCTCTAAATCCGTTTTTTATACGCAACGGAAAATAGTTGCACGGTAGAGAGTCGAACTATTCTATACGTTTGTACACGATTCTTTTATTTTCGAATTTGCAGGTTGCCAAACTTTCCTCGTTAGTCACTCTGTCATCAACTTTTTACGTTAAACATTTTTATCATGTTAAGGTAAACAAGCATCAGAGACTACAGAGCTGATATCGTATATATTATTACAATAACAAGTACGATGAAATGCGCGAGTTGATAAGAACTTCAGTTTAAACAAAATTTCAGAAAAATATTTTAGTTGAATCAAGTTTTTACTAATACATAGAACTCGAATACACGTAACTCGAAATAGTGCGTTACTTTCCATTCTAACTTAACGAAAATCTAAAGTACAATAGGTGTTGCAATAAGTGTGTAAAAATAAGGTTCTAAACTCAAATTTAATCGTAACCTCGTCCAACTTTTTAAAGCATATAGATAGAGATCATAGCGACTAATATAAATTCATGTTTCAAAGGGAAACACGCTTGGAGAAGCGATATCGCTATAATCATAATTGTAAATTAATTCGTTCGACGATGCGTAACATCCGGACAGCAATATCTCGTTAGACTCGAGACTGCGACGTTCCTCCTTGCTATTAAATTAGGCATTATCGTTGGCGCGAAGGCGAGGGGTGCATTATGCGATTGTATTACCCAGGTAATAAGTGTTGTCTAACGTACATACAGTAGCTAGGTAAATGAGGTTGCAGGTGGTATATCAGAAGTTGGGTGGTTGAAAATAATAGAGTCAGGGGTTGGGAAGGCAAGAGGAGGGGGGGAGGGAGGGAAGGATGGCGGAGGATAGGAGTGGATGGGTTTATCACGGCTGAGACCAAAAGCCCTGGTACGCTACCTCGATGTAATTTGTGAAGAGATAATAACCATCGTCCACGGGACTACCGTCACGGTGTTGAAGAATTTTTTTATTTGTATTACGTATTGCATTTAAAAAAGGTAGTCTCCGATGGAATTAAGGTCTCTACTCAGCGATTTTTACCGAGCCCGCACATTCGATACCTATATACGAGCGCAAAACGGTCGAAAATTAAATACTAGAGAGAGAAAAGATCTTTTCTATTTTAATCTTTTTTATTATTTGGTGTATGTATTAAAAAAAAGAGCAAGTTTTCAACAATATGGAAATCTGTACTTATGAGATTTTTTACGAGGTCACAGACTTTATCGATACTTATAAGCGATCAACAATCGTCTCGAACGATTAAAAATCGAATTCTATTGAAAGAAAATCTTATCCATTTTTTATGACATATCATATTACAACTATAATTTTCTCTTGTAATCTTTGCGGTACCATTGCTTCCATATAATTTTCAACCGTAAATGAAAAGTGATATTTTACTCACGGACATTCACATTTACCGAGATGTATAATTTTTTCATGAAGGATGAAAAGTTAACAGTGGAATAGAAAATGGAAAATTAAAAGATAAAATTTCCAACGATGGACGTATAAACCGACTTCCTTGGTAGCAGGAAGTTTCAAATTTAAAAGGAGTGCAAACCAGTCTCGTGAAATACTGCTTACTTATAGTTTGATAAGATTCGTAACCCACTGGATGAATCAACGAAGAAGTAACCTACTCCTTGGAATCGAAGAAAAGCTATTCCGATGTTTTACTAGTTCACGACGGATTCATTATTGTGAGATTTCATGTCTCTGAGATTTATGATGCCGTGAAAATTGCGGAAATTGTAACCTTGATAACCTACGTTTCGTATCTCCGTCGCACGGAAATCCTGATATTTTTGAAACAAGGAAACGTCCAACGTTCATCTTTCTGTAATTTCAGGAAAAGGAAAAAGAAAAGATGCTGACGTTTCCTCGATCTTATCCGCATTCACTTGTTTCTTAGATCGCTTTGCTTAGATCGATGAAGCAGAAAATATTCATGATGATGGTTGAAAAAAGAGCAGAAAAAAATATTTTTTTAAAAGAAATACATTTGAAGTTACATTACTAGTGCGCTTTATTCAATAAGCTTTAATGGAATATTAATTTCTTCATCTAACATTTTGTACGATAAAGACTTTAGATACATTTCTCTAAAAATACAATTTTTGTTGTTTCCACACAACTATTTGCATCATGCATAGAATATTTCAAAAAGAATTCGTTGAAGAATGGAATCCGTTATCGATAAAGCCTGATTGAATTAGTTAAATAAAAAATTGCGATAATTACATACAATACAATTTCTCGTAATAAAATATCGTTTCTCGCGTATGAAATTCAGTGGTGAGAGAAATCTATCTAGTAGTTTTATACGAATTGAGGTCACTTGCGGTGTACATTTCGAAAGTTATTTCTCTATACGTGATGGACAGGGAAAAAACTGACAATTGAAGAGTGCGATGACCGGTCAAAGGGGGGTAAAAGCGGCTTTATGTTCAATGGCCGCATACGAAATAGTAACAAGGAGTTTATGAGGTCGATTGAGGTGTTTATAGCGGTATGACGTTGTAGATCTAAACTGAAGTCCGCAAGCTGTGCGGACCCTCCGAATTCGTCCCTTCTTTAACCAATCTGCTCGTGACTCGGCGTGCCTGGTCGAAACTTTGGTATTCAACGATCGTCACAGTCCGGCGCTACTATTAGGCCGGTAACTACTTATTCAAACCGGATCGCTCGAAACGCCCACCTTTCTCCGGCAGTTGTTGTTAACGCGATCACGTTTCCCTGGCGAAGTCCCCTTGCCTCAATCTCCTCCTCGCCCATTCTGACCTAGCCTTTTTCCGTAACGATGCAGCTCAGATCTCTCCTCTCTTCCATGCCTTTCGCCCTTTTCTTTTCTTCTACCCTCGTTCCGCATTTCATCCTACCCCGTCGCTGACGTTGTTTAGATGCAGTTTTATTGTGCCCCTAGGGTTCGTTGCCGCACTCCCGGAAGCGGCATGACGTACGCCGAGCAATTCCTGAACTGGAGAAATAGCGGACGAGATCGCAAATATACAAGCTTTGGACGACGTATCTCTACCGCATTTCGGGAGTTTCATTCGTCTCGTAACGAGATGTGAAAGAGCGAAAGAGAAAGGAGATGAACTGCGCACGTAAACAAAACGCCTGCTAATTTCGTAATTCGTAATTGTTGATATCTCATTTATTATAATAAAACGATATATTATCTCCTTAATCAATTTTTAATCATTACTAATTAATTATTAGTAACATAATTGATAATAAAGAAGCGTGTTATAATTTACAGACTTTTTAATCTATGCAATTTTATATGCAATTAAAAGCATTTTGTGGTACCGTTCGTACGTAATATAATATCGAATTCAAGTAAATATTTTGTCAGAGAAAAGCACACGCAGCAGGCAAGCAAGAAGTGTATACGTTATAGTAAATGCATGAATATAAAAAAAGAATAAGGTTTGTATAAAAATAAAATTTTCCGTGAAACATTACATTACATTAAGTCGTTTAAGTTTTCATTCAACGTAAACCCGGCAGAAAATTAGGATAGCCAGAAGGCACGCGGCACGCATAGGAGCAGAACCATCTATTAATTATTTATAGTAATGTGATATTGATCCGTCTGGCTGCCTTCCACCAGATTGACCGCTACTAAAACTCCATATGTGCTATGCCAGCATCTCTAAAACGTATATACACGTATATCAGTAATATTAGTACTTTGGCAATGATTATCCAATATTAAATCGACTTAACTGTTGGGATAAACATCTAGTTTATCGATTATTTAGCATAACAATCTCAAATCCAGGTCAACATACGCGATGCTAATAATATGAATTTTAGAAAGCTAAACATAAAATTTAGAAAATTAAATAAACGCAAAACGAAACGTGATTTTTCAAAAGCTACTCTGTTATTGCTAATCATTATTAATGACAATCGATCATTAAAACCGATCAACAAATTTTGTAAATCCATCTTCAAACGAAAATAGAAACTTAAAATCCATGTTTTATATTTCAAGTATCAATATTTCTACGGAATATTTACCTTAATTGATGAAAGTTTTTGTGCTTTTGTTGGAAGTTGATGTTATCTGTAATCTAGCTATTCCATTTTCGTTTTTCGTTAGCACTGAATACGTTCATTAAGTTAGGTAAATAGAATTCAAGCTCGAGTAGCTATGCGCGAACGGTAATTCTAAAATAGATCGCTGAACATCGCAGTTGTATTCTTTGACCAATCTGAAGTCAATTTTCCCACGCAGTATTTGCTCCGCATTTCGAATCGCGACTTTCATTTCTATTGTTTCAGGTGCGTTTTATCGTCAAATGTTTTTACATGAAAAGCGTTAGTAAGAGCTGCCGGGATTACGGCAAGTGATTTTAACGAGGACGTTTCTGCTACTATACATAGCTGCTAAGTAATCACGCGCTGCTGTGAAACCCCCCTTTCGCTTTTATCTCAAATTAAAACTTCGCTTCAGATGGCATGCCAAACTAGTACGTCAATGTTGTCACTCGTCCTAGAAGCTATATTTTCTCTACGTTTAGCCATTCTTTTTCAACTCTAACGTAGCACCACAGTTTTTTATAAATTGTGTAAAGTCAAACATTTTTCTTGTGTTTCGTATAATTCGTTGATATATTAATTTCAGTATTCAAATTAGAAAATATGTTTCTTTTTATCCAATAAATTATTGTTCCTAATATCATTGTTTCTATTTTGTTATGTTCGTATAAATATAAGACAACGTAAAGCGTTAGAAACTAACGGTTTCAAGAAAACTACATTGTTGGAATAGCGACAAAATTCTTTTATAGTTGGAGCCTTTTATGGGACAAATGGGATACCGCTGCGGGATCCTCTGAAAGAGCAGAGGGACAATTTCCTCATTTGTTTTTAAACGAAATTTTCAATTCGTAATTCCGAATCGTAAACCAATTCTTTCTATAATTGATTATGTTTCATCGTACTATATATAAAGATAAAATTGTTGAAAAGAGAATACAGTGTTTTGAATATTTTATCACAAATGCCAATCTCCGAAATAATACATATCAGAAATAATATATAAAAATACAATAATATAAAATATTCACTTTCCAATTACCTTATTTTTATATATAGAATCATTTCCTAATTTCAAAATTTTAGTAATATCTCCTTTATTTTAATCTAAATCATAATTTTGATTTAAATTTTTAAAACGTTTACTAAAATAATTTGCAAAAAATATTTAACATGGAATTTGGAAAATTTTTTACATGCATGTCTTTCTCTATATGTCTAAGTCTATATCGAAATTTGCATTTACACGAAGTTAAATATACTAGCTTTTCTCACCTAAATCGTCAGTGACAAGTAAAAGGTTAACAGTTTGAAAAGATTACGGGCATTTCAGTATTTTCTAAATTCAGAGCGTCGCAATTAGAATGACCCACATTACAACACGTATTCACAATTTGCACGACAATTTTCAGCTATTAATTGAGATAGTTAAGCGACCTGACACAGACGCGAACTAAACTAAACGGAAAATACGCTCGAGAGAGAGAAGTACTCGGGAAATACTCGATGGCGAATAGTGCCGCACCTCGTATCTCGATAATGACCGTGGCATGTCGTGCTGTTCGCCGTTGGAATTTCCTGAAAGCCTCTTTACGACTTTTGGTGTGTTTACTGCTATATTAACAGCGGTTTGCGGTCGTTGCGCAATAGCAGATTAACTTTTCGTAATGTGTCATTTTTCTCTATTAAGAATTATATATATATATATATATATAGTTGGCTGTTCATATTACGTTACATTACAAGCAACATTTTACGATGACGTAGTGTATATTGCATTCCATGCATCAAAAGTAATACACAAGCAAAGAAACTGCACGACTGCGTTATTTCATTCAGTTAGTTGCAGAACTTGACATATATTTGATCTATGTACAAAAATGATACAAATGGGATGTATACTCGATCATCCTGAATATTTGCTTTCGAAATTTTTCGACTTGTTTTGTCGCTTTTGCTTGTTGATTGTTAGTAATTAATAGAATGCATTGTTTTGAATATAGAATTCTCTCTTCTGGAAAATATAGCAAAAATTTCACACAAAAAAATAGAACTTATTTTTCTGTCAATTCGAGCATATTTCTTTCATAGCCTATTACGAGCTGTAAAACAGTAAAATCACTAATGAAACGTCCAATTTCGCGTTAATTAAAAAATTTCGTGGAAACTAGAATGTCTGCCAACACATATTGTTAGAAAAAGGTAAAAACGCGTTATTCTTTTGTTACGAGAACACCGACTGTTATTTAATTCTTTCTTTACGTTTTTATCTCTCATATATTCATTATTCAACAAGATCATTACAATTTGTAATTGTAACAATGCCTCTTATGATATACGTTATGGTATACGTAGCAAACAGAAACATTTTCCGAGGGGGTAACTACTAGCTGAAATATTGTCCCACAGATTACATGATTTCATCTGATTACAAATAATTTTTTTCACTACTATGAAGTAATTTGGTAAAATATACGATTTTGTTTAATATTATACAATAATTTCTCGTGGTTGCATATGTAATTATCGGATTATACATAGAGATTTTATATAAATTTTATAATGATTTTGAGGATTCTGTTCCACGATTACATTAAGTGGTTACCCCCTCGACATTTTCTTTTAACATATGACAGCCAACTTATAACCATAATTAAGAACGGTACAAATGTTCGCAAAATAGTAATACAGGTATATATGTTATATAGAAACGTTGCTGTCCAACTTCTTGCAGCATATGCATTTCTATCGTGAGCAAGAAATGAATATGCAAAGTCTGTGATAAATCGATATCGAGTTCAGTGCATTCGCTCGCATACAAGAGGGAAGTAAGAATTGATTACCCTTCGTAACGGCATTTTATGTTGACGGAGGTAATTTTGTTGGGCGACACTCGTCCTAGCTGGTTTTGGAATCGATCCAGAGAACAGGAGTCCGATAATATCATTTTAGTAACATGAAATAGCCACCCATTATAATGAGCACGCAGAAATGAACTCCAAGCCAAATGCTATAATAAAGAGTGAGAGTTTGGCAAGGATTTTTTTTTTCGTGCCTATGGATCGACATATTCTTAAAAATCATGAATTCAGTACAGTGCACAATCTTTTCTTTTTTTATGTGAGATATTGATCACAATTCTTGTTAGACGTCCTATTCTGAGTTTCTCATGAACTGAAAAATTGAAACAAATATTTTATATCGTCAAATATGATAATATCATTAAATGTGTAATACATTTACTTTTAGAATAAAACGGATTTTGCACAAATAATCGTGCGTTTTTCAATATATCTCCTTTTTCTCGATTTAGTTTTACATAGGCGCGACGAAATAAAAGAAAACTCGGGCTGGCCGAGCAGGGACAGAGAAGAGCAGTTTTCTCCCGAAAATCAACGGAACGTAGAATGAACAAGCGTTTGCAGCGTAACCTCGATCGCTTCGAGAGACTATCGAGTTACGGCGGCGTTTCTCGTGTCCGGCATAATCCCAGCCAAATCCTGATACTGTATGCCGAACGTAAAAGGGGTCTCTGTGGTGTCGCGGTTGCGAGGTACTGGCAAGGGGTGAAATTGACCGGTGTCGTTGCCACTTGAGAACCGTCCGGCAATTACAAGCTATCCCTACGGCCCATTGCTATTGCTGGCTGTAGGTTGGCGTCGCTGGTTGGTTGCCCGGTTGTCTGCTCATGGATATACATACCTCAGCATTGTTCCTGCAGTGCCACCCTCTCGGCCCGATGCTCACTCTCTCCGTCTTCCTCCTTCCACCACTACGATCTTTCTCCTTCCCTTTACTCGCTATCCCAACGTGTCCTACGTTCAACGTTCTAAATCACGGCTATCTCTTGGCTTAACTAACAATGCGCTCGGCGACACCGCGCTCGTGCTCGTTCGTCTGCTTATTATCTTTGGACCTGCTTTATCTGCGCCCGCATAAATGGAAAATTTTCATTGCGCCGCGCGCGAATCCCCCATCCTACCAGATTGTTAGCCAGAATGCCAACCAACGCGAACGGCTATCCAGTAACATAGTTACGTCATCACCAAAAATTGCGTGCTTTCATCGTTTCAACTATTTTACGAGACGACGCGACGAGCGATTCAATCTACAAATTGCTTCGCTTAAGATATGCATAGGGATATACTGAGAACAAAATTTGATAAGATATATTTTGCAATTTTTCCGTAAGAGAATTACATATTAACTTGAAAACACTACTGCTTTAGGCTGCTTTTCTATCACAACGTCGTTCTATCCTTCAATAAATAACAAAGACGAAACGATTTGTATCAACTGTGTCTCCTAAAAAAAAAGTAGCTATAATGTAACCTTTAAGAATTATTATCAAATTAACTTATATATATTTTTTAATTTAATTATAATCGTACAATCTTTTCTCTCACAGCGGTAAAGTGACGCTTGTGGTAATAAAAAAAAAAGCTGTATAAAGATCAAACGATAATAAGACTTGACAACACATGTCCTATTCTGAGAAAAAAAATTCTACCCTAACATATATCCTAATATTTTCAGAGGCCAAGAGTCGCGTATAATAATGTTCAATATAATGACTTTAATAATAAGACTTTACGATATCGTAAATATATCATCCTTCTTTTTTATATAAAAACAACGTAATATCGCGCGGAAAGTAGAAAGCTAGCTTTTATAGAAGAATGGCGTCCTGCACGATATACGAGCCGTGGTAGACAAAGAACACACTCGCATACAAGACGTACTACAATGAGATTACCTGCTTATCCGTACCTAGCTTCCAGCAGCTACTAACCAGCATGACATAGATCTCCAAGTACTCCATATATTTACACCGGCCAAATTTACCCTAAACAGTATGCAACGGTTGGCAAACTCGAGGTAAATCGGGAATGTACTCGGATGTTAGATAAATTTTACGAGAGCACTATTCCCGAGTGTCGCCATGCGTGTAGAGATGAGACTCGTACCTACACGCAGTAATTACGTTTCGTTACACACATTCGTAACAATAAATCTTCATAACAACAATGTTTAAATTCTATATTATTATGCCAAACGGTTAACGGATCATACATTGACTGACATTCTGGTCATAATAATTCTAAGTATAATTATCGCTTATGCAATACAATGCCCGTTTTATTCCGCTCATTACTTTAAACGATAACAGGGTTTCTATGGTAACCGATGCATTCGCAACATCGGACCGCGTGGTATTGTTAATTACGCCGCTTAATAACAGTTGTTATCTGTTGGTCGCTAAAATTATTGGCTCTTTACAGATAACAGTAAACGATTTCAGAATGTTAAAAAGTTGCGGCTATCAATTACGTTATTAACAGACAGATAATGCAACGCTTAATATTCTCAACTGATCAATATGCGAAATAAAAAAAAACGGTGACTATTGATCCATGAGCAAACTTGTTATACATCACGGTAGAGTGAAGGATGCGAGAAAAGTCCGAATTGTGAGCGACGTAGGTTTTCCCTGGGTTTCTCAGACAAGAACAAATAACGTCGATCCCATCGCGGTGAATCCAAGTCGGACAGGGTTTACCATGTCAGTAAATGGCTGATGGATAAGACTGCTCAGGCCTCCGTCGTAGATCAAGGAGACGTTTCGGAGTGGAGAAAGATTTGGATAAAAGGTTCCTAACAGGCCGTTAAGGACACGGTTATCCCGTAAAAGAAAACGCGACCGGTAAAAGAAAACGGAAGGCGGGGATACTCTTGAAAAGCGATTTCAACGACTTGCCATCACTCCTAAACCTTCGCGACTTACATTCATGCATCTTTTATGAACATCCGGCTCCGCTTAGAATGTTTGCAGATATCGCGATCGCATCTAGTATATGTTTTATATTGGATAGTTTTTATATTGAACACAACATTATCACTGGAGTAATACAGATCGACCCAAAACGAGGTAATTTTTTTCGAAATGTTAATTGTTGTATAATAACTTTTGGTTACACACACTTTAACCGGGAAAGTTTTGCGACTATGTTCGTTTCATGAATGTGATCTATTACCGTGATTCGGTAATAGATTGATGAAATGATTTATCATTTTAGTGAATTAACGAACCGTTGACGGTATACAATACCGCTGTTTCGTACGCTACATTCGTCTCGTTGCAGTTGCACAGTTTCGCACGCGGTGTACACATTTAATTATTGACGCTTTTAGCGAATACGCGGTATGACTAATGAAACGATAAGTACGCCGGGAATTCAGTCGACCATGACTTCCAGCTGCGTCAGTTTGAGCTTTGCCCTTCGTGGGTTACGTTGCAAACGAATCGTTATTAATTGTTGCGACTGATCGACGAAATACCGCAACAACGGTAGCATGTTATGCTACCGTAACAAAATATCGATTTCCGCTAATGAACACCGGAGTTTTGAGTTACAATGTTTTTCGTGGTTTACGACTGCGTTTAAACGTGAATCATATAAATATTAGATAATGATTTATTTTTTAAAATATAAAAATATAAATATTCTGCTAGTCTCAATATATTTCTTATCTTCCTTCATAATGATAACGCTGTTCTTTTTATTTCAGTAAATATGACAGAAAATCAATTTATAATTTATGTTACATGTATACGCGGAAATAATTCCGCATGTTCTATTTTGTATCCCATGTCAGTTCCCTATGGTGCGAAAACGTGCCAATAAATTTTTATTGCTATTTTATGATAACATCGCGCGGATCTTGGTGAACCGATCCGTTTTAGTATAATGGTATCATAAATCACATTTTGCGATAACCAGACAGTATCGTACCGCTGCCCTCAATGTAATTGCCAATATCACGCTGATGGATTTTTGTCTAGAATGACATATCGTCAATTTTGACCTAATTATTCACTGTGTCTAAACAGAAAGTTTATAGCGTGTTATAAAGTTTGATAAATCAAATGCTATACTACACTTGCAATAAGATCGAGCAATTATTTCAAACTGTTAAATATTGCAGTTGAATAATATTAAAAAGACTGTCTCATAATTCTACTTTTTCTTTTAACTTTTATTTTTACTGAAAATGAATTCTGTGTCTTGTTGAAACTGTGTCATTAGGACAAACTCATTAATTCACACAGGAAGAGTTTAAGAAATAAAATAAGATTTTTATACAGCTCTCCAAAGTTCTCTCTTTGCAGAAAGAACAATAACTCATGCTCATTTGCAAAGAGTAGAAATGGTAGGAAACAAGATCATTAAAGACAGAAAAGGAAAGTTTCTTTTACAGAGAGGTTTTAAGTTTTAATGAATCTTGAATCATAAAGTATGTCATGTACATTTTAATTCTTGTTATTAAATGTACGAGATACATTTGCATATATACATGTATATATGTTTGTTATAAAATAATTTATTATATCTGTAATTATTTTATAATTCAAACTAAAGCGTAATTAAAATAAAAGAGTATGTATTCATATATGCGTTCAATAGCATCTTGATTATGGATCTTTTCCAATTCGATGCTGCTGGAAGTTTACAATAACGAAGCATCGGGATGCATTTCACGATAAAGTTAAACCCGTCTCGCTACGAATTTTATTTCAAAACCATCCCATATGCAGCAATTTAACTCCCCAACGCGCGATATCGCCATTTTGAGCCAGCTGCTTCGACGTTCGTAATCACGGGCGGAAAAGCGTACACTCGACTGGTCGTTTTAAAACACACTTTATTTGTGATACCGTCTCGCGACTTTGATTACCAGGCCGACGGGATATTTTTTTCGATTGTGTGAAATTTTATTTATTGGCAAAAATGCCGCCGCTCTTTTTTTTTTGCTCAACGCGCAGTCCGGTTTTTTTACTGATTCTCGTTAAATCGGATTACGGCTATCATTGGCGGACGTTGAATTTAATCCGCCGCAGGTTTATACAGCTGCGCTTAATCAGTTTTCTTTTTTTTTCCAGCGAATACATTTGCGCTTAAGCAGCATAAGTAAATTGACCGCTCGTTGATGTAAACGAAAGCTCTGCATAGAATATGTACGATCATATATATTAACTCTGCTTCGTTTATTATGATTCATATAATTTTTGATCAATTTGTGATTTTTGCGACGTAACGCAGCGTTTCTATTTTTTTCTACAAATGGTACATTATAGCTCGAATTGTGCCATTTTCACAGCGATAACTGATTTCCATTTTGCAGCTCGATTCTATTATAAGGATTGGCGTCTAATTTCGGTCAAATTAAATAATTTTAAAAAATTAATTTCTTATAAGTTCTTATAATATATCTTCTCTGTTAATTTTCTTTCGATAATTTTGTTAAAAAATTAATTTGCTATAGATCATCAATTTTTTTACAACAAAATAACACATTTTTATTAATATATAACTTGAATAAAAAATTAATTATTATATCATGCATATAAATGCAAAGAAAAATAATTTAAATAATTAAATACAACTCTTATATCGTTGCTAATAAATCTATTCAGCTAATTAAAATCACCCATTTATTAAAATATACAGCTAAATAATTACTTTTTCATTAAACATATAAATAACCAAACAGATTTTGCTCAGTATTATTAAGCAGCATTACACGCACAATTGGTTTTTTTTATTTTAAAGTATTACCCTAAAGTATTGTCAATTGAAAATTTTTATTCAAGATTGAATATCCAATGATTCCCCATAGGAATCAAAAGAAAATAGCAGCACAATTTTTTATATTCATACGTTAATAACGTTGCAAAATAGTAGTCAAGGTCAGAAATCAGATAATCAACGACCTAACAACAGTGACCATCAACGAGAAGCTATTTTCGTAGAAGATTACATAGGAGCTTTTGCACGATATTGTGATGCAAAGTGTCCAGTGCGAAGTCGAGGGAGATTCTGGTATGTACATGTTCCGTTGCAGCCATTCCCGTTCATGTTCGTGCGTGTATATGCGAGTGTATGCGATTAATATGCGTGGAGTGGTACAGGGATTCTGCTCAGTATGCGGGACATCATCGCCTCTATGATAGTATGATTGTCGGGCCACTCGTGGCTCAATCTAACATTCCCGTGTTCCATTGCGCTCTCTCTCTCTCTCTCTCTCTCTCTCTCTCTCCCCCTCACACACACACACACACTCTCGTCACTCTCATTCTCTAGTTCGCACTCAAGCCATCACATTTCACTTCTCACTCTTCGTTCCTCCAACTTTGCTACTCCCCGTCCGTCTCTGCCTTTCCCCTTTTGCTCTCGAACGAGAACGGCAGTCAAACCCATCCGGCTAATCCCTGGAGAACCTCACTCTCCATCCCTTATCAGTATTCAATGCCCCTAAACTGCTTTTTGACACTACCAGGACCTCGAGAATTCCATTTTATAACTCAATTCTCTGATCTCACCGTCCTATAGATGTATTGGTAAACCGCATGACCATACAACGTGGACGGAAAAACAAAAATAAAATGCTCTTTAGGTATTTTTATAGATTAGATATGAAGAGAGTAGATAAACAGAAAAAAAGAGGGAAAAATAAAAAACCCTGAATACAAAAAAGAATCTGCAGAAAACATTAAAACGTGTACTTTTAACGCCGATCGATTTTAATTTGTTAATATAATCTTTCGCGAACAATGAACGTTTTCTATGCTTCGAAAGAATGTATGAAATACATATATCTATAATATATAAAACAATGGGTCTGTTTTTTGTTGTTGAACTAGTGTACACTGTTGAAACTTAAAGTGAGATTTATTTAATATTTAGCGAAAGCGAGAAAGAGTTCTAGTGCAATCTAGTGTTAGGAATAAAAAATAGATACATTAATATCATATAACAATATATGATAAATTAATATCTGATGGTTTGTTAAATTTGGAACTTAATTTACTCAAAATTATTTAGTAAACTTCTTGATTTCAATGTGCTAACAAATAAATAATAATAATACGCTTTGCAACCAAAAAGCTAATGAGTTAATATTAATTTACGAGCGACGTCGAATTTTATAAAATCAAGTTGCTAACCAAATAACATCGACTCCGCGAGATCGCCTCGGTTTAATTCATTTAAATGCTTTATCGTGCAAGCGAAACAGAATGGCGGCTGGTGAATCGGACCATTTATTCCACAGACCACGATGAACCATTCTATCCCATACTCTCTATCCATCTCTGTTTCTCTTCAGTTGCAACCAACTACCATACAACCCGTACCCTGTACTAGCTCCCGTGTATGTGAACTGCTTCCTGATGTTGCAATGACAATTTGTAGCGAGAACACGTGTGTGAGAAACAACTGAAAATTTAAACGCGGGCAAGCGCAAACGCACAGAGGGACCCCGATAGCATTATCGTAATTAATAAATTCGATGCGATAATCGTTCATTTTGAAATGTCAATCGAATGTTGATAGCTAATGTGCCCTGTTTATTAATATTGTTGAATATTATCAATGTAGTTAATGCATTAACGGGAAAGTGATTTCGCCACAAAATTATGAATCTTGGTATAAATGCTGCGTCTGTTTTGCATTCATAATGACATTTTTGTCTCTGGGCTGCGCGAACTCACATTATAATGCAGACTCACGAAAAATGAGATAATAAATTACTGATTCCGAGAAACATTCCCATTAAATATAACCAAAACATAAAATTTGAATTTGGTTCAAAGATTATTCAAGAGAAAGAAATTTAATTAAAGGAATAAAAAATGTATTATGAAGGAAAATAGTTATATAAAATATCCAGAATTTATTTCATGTTAAAATAAAAGTCACCTTTATCTACCATTTGTCGATTTTCTCGCATTTAATCTCACAGAGAGTAGAAAGATTACGTAGCAAAGTGAACGCGATTTGATTCACGATTAAGAAAACTTGCTGTTAAGAAACGTGAGCTGTTCATTGGCATCTGAGAAAAAGCGAAAGGATGTAAGATTGGAAGGACACGGGAATGCACCTTCCAGTGCTCCTTCTACCGGAAGACTCGTGATCGTTTAAAGGCAGAACGCGCAGCACGTAATCTCTTTCTCGAGAAACGTTCTTGGTCAATTTAGTTCGACGAGTTGTTATAAAAACTTATAGGTATAAAGAAACAAGTATTACTTAAATAGTATTATTTAAATAGCGAGTACAATGAATGATTAATAAATAATAATAAGAAGAATTAACGAGAATAAATTCGTGTTCGTAACATTTTATCTTTATGCAGTCAGAGTCCTAAAAAATTGAAAATGGAATAGGGATTGTGATATACTCGCTCTATAAACAGTTATTTTATTTATTCTAACATATTGTGTGCGTAGTAAATATTTATATTCAACATAAAGATACGCACTGCGTGCAAATACAGTAAAAGAACACCTTATATTCGCAATGTTTTCTCCGCGCATGTTCGCGAACGATACATCACGTCTTTTCGCGTCACGTATGTAAACGTTCTTCCGATATAAATAAATAATTGCAATACACTGTCAGTTTCCACCAGGTGTGGATAGTCCTAGGTATTCTTGGTGCGACGGCGCCGAGTACCGTATCACGTTCTTGAATATTTCAAGATACAACTGGCACGACCTCCACATGAATTCTTACGGTCCGTCAACGGCGCTTGGGAAGGGTTTCAAAAAGATACAAAAACCGCGAAGCACGCTCGAGCGATCACAATTTGAAGCACAAGACGTAACTATTCATGTTTCCGAGCATGTATGCATCAGAAGTAGGCTAAGAGGTAAACGTGTCAAGAAAATAACGCTATAGTTCTCTTAGCCATGTATAAAGCTTTCATTCATGTGAATAGAGAACGGTCGGAAAATTAAAAAATTTCAATAAAGATATTTCATCCCTTCAGAAAATATACTTCAATCTTTAAAAAGTCATTGATTTTTATACAAAATCCACAATTTTTTTTCCAACCTGCTAATATTATAAAAAATATTACATCGATAAAAAAGCTCAAGCATATTGACTATTAAAATGAAAGCGACAGCAAAAAGAATTTATAGAATTTTCACCTTTACAGTCAAACACCATCGAGATCCGGCTTTAATAAAAGCTCAAGGTGAAAGAGAACATTCCTTCATCGCTATCGAACGTTCGAAATAGTTCACGCACTCGGCCGCGATAATGAGCTTTTAATGAGAACGCAAT
The DNA here is from genome assembly GCF_001594075.2 of Trachymyrmex cornetzi. Lineage (NCBI taxonomy): Eukaryota > Metazoa > Arthropoda > Insecta > Hymenoptera > Formicidae > Trachymyrmex > Trachymyrmex cornetzi. The sequence continues at coordinate 24,030 of NW_017300210.1, read as the reverse complement.
CGGTTATGATCATGGCGAAAAGTTGCTGTAATTACTGGTGCGTGCGCTTGAATAGAGTTTAATGAAAAGCAATATCGTGAAAATTCGATAGACTTCCAGAGATGCAGCTTTATGCCGCAAGAAGCGAGGTGAGAGAAATATTGATGAAAGCTGGTCACCGCAATAGAGTGGTGCGAAGTAGTTTACGAGTTTGCAAATACGTTCTTGATAGATCTAAAGTTTATCGTAGTAACATGAGAAACATATTAAGAATTTATCCAATATTATAGAAGCACGAAAGAGCATTCTATTATTGAACAATAATGTATATGAAAAAGAATTTCAATATCGAGTATCTTAAAACTAATATATAATAAATATATATATTTATACAATGTGTATATAAAATAAATTTATATTTATCTTTAATTATTGAAATAATTTTAGTAGACTATCCATGTTTGCGCGTTTATTGTAATTTCGATGTTTCAACATAACTAATGGTTAAATTTAGTCTTCGCTTGTTCTTTATCTCATGTAAAAAAGCATTCATTGCTAGCAGCCAAAGCTCAGACTCTTATAAATTACGTAACATTTTAACAGGCATCTCCTCCGTATTGGAGGCATTAAAACAAAGTGCAACTAATTACACGCTTATAGCAAATTCCAAAGGCATCGCGTCTCAAAGGGTAAGATCTTAAAAAGCTTTGTTGTTGGCAAACGTTTTCCCTGAAACGGTTCTTCATAATTTCACTCTTCAATTATTTGCGAGTTTTCCCAAAGCTTAATGGCTCGTTCGATGTGAAGCTGATTAAAGTTTCTCATTTTTAGAGATATCGATCGCGTAAAAGTACAAAATTGGAAGCGATTGTCATGAATTTATTCAAGAGAAAAATCACGTGCAATTTCAAAGAAAACAAATTTATAGCCGTTCGAGAAGTAGAGAGTCTAACTTTAATAGCGTATAAAGTAGAAAATGTACTATCGTTCCAAAGATCTTCAAGTAATATTAAACAGGTAGTTTTACTCTGAAATTGTGATTTAGTATCCACAGATATGATAATAGAATGGTCGTTCTATTAATAAATTAAAACTTGTACAGATTGACAAAAAAAAACGTATATAAAAAGAAAAATTTTAATTATAATATATTCGAAGGGTTATTTTGAGAAAAATTAATACGTTCTTACATGTAGATCAAATCTCTCGTTAGATTTTTCTAACTTTGTCACGAATCTTGAGTGAGAAGAATGTGAGTTCTACTTCTACCGTCTATTTTTCTTATTGCTTCGGATCTTTAGGATTTTCTTTAGATAAATTTTACTTTTCAAGTTGCGACAATCTTTCTGGCAATCATGCGATATGCATAAAAATAACATTAAACACGAAAAGAACGTGAAGAATATTCGCGAGCAAAATGTAATCAAAATATGCATTAATACATCGAAATAATCGGTGCAGCTCATGTATTATACCAAGTGAGTGGTATCTCACTGCCTTGCATTTCCTTTCGTTTTATCCCTCTAGGGTAATCTACTTCCTAGAGCGACTCCTCTCTCTTTGCCCTTCGCCCTGATTGCTCCTTAAGCTACGCGTATATTGAAGCATCTTAATCGCTTTATCGCCCACGTGGAATATAATCGCTCGGTTAAGAGAAGCACCGCCAGGCTCTTGCTCGAAGGATATCCGACCGATTCACCGAATCTTTCCCTCTGCGAGGTATCGGCAATGGGTCTCTTCCGGAGGATCCACATAGTCTATCGGGAATACTCTGAGAATCTATGGTATCTCTGAGATATTTTCGCGTTTCAAGATTGCGGCCTCAGCAGTTTCACGGCGTGATGTCATGGAAAGATGAGCGTTCCGTTTAAGTTATAAGTAAGAGGCGAAAAGAGGATTTGTGAAAATGATAATAATACATTCAATAATATATTTAAAGTTTTACTGTTTTGCTAACGCATAGGTTAAATTGCAATATCACAGAATGCTTTAATTGTCTGTCACTGGCAAATTTTATTTTAATTTCGTAATTTTTCTTTAAAAAAGAAATGACGTTTTTTAAATATGACTATTTTCTTTCTGCAAAGTCGGTGTATTCGATATACCTGAATTTTATATACGATGACTAGTATGAATCCTCAATCTCGACAGAGATAAGTGCACGATTCACACAGAATATAGCGTGACCATTTTTTTGTGTACAGTTTAGCTGACGTGAAAATATACGCTCTACCCGCGCAATATACTAACGAAAAATAGCGGTTCTTACGTGAATAGTAAAGTAGCAATGGAAAATTGCTCTTGCTTATCTATCGGGAATACATACACGGTATGTCGGTTATGTACGTATATTGGAACATGTGCGTTGTTCGAGTTTCATATCTGAAGATTGCTAGTGCATTTTTGTCTATTCCCAATGCAATAGAGCAAAAACTTTACGGTCTGTTTTACAAAGAAGGAAATAATTGAAACTATATAAATCTTTGTTTAAAACAAAATTGAATATTTTATATACATACAATTACGCCATGTAAAAGGTATTTTCCTTATAAAATAACATAAATATAAACTAATTATAGTTACAAAAACGAGAAATGATTTTAAATCATTTACTTCATTAAATACAACAATTAAAATGTATCAACATTTTCATCATGATATACAGAATCTAGGAAAATATAGCAACAGATTTCAGCTTTTGGAAGTAGAAAAACGTCCATCAAGTATCATGTATGTTACAATATTTCACAATTTTTATTAAAAAAAAGTTTAATAATGTATTTTTGCTGCAAAGTGCACGATCATTCATTTTCCGCCCAAGCTTTAAAATATCGTTTTACTTTAAAAGTTCAATCAAAGTGTAACGAAACGGAAACCCTGTACAACAAGAAACAAATATCGACATGTGTAATAGGAGAGCATTGTTAAACCCTCCTATTTCAGTCGCACCTTGTACATCCGTGTGCTTGCTCTTAGTTTCTGTTACAACTTTATGCTGCCAAACTTCTACAAAATGTCAAACGTAGAGTAGAGGACAACATCTAGAACTTAAAGCAAGATTTCAGCGAAATATTAAATAATTAAAGAGGGACAGTTGAAATGGCAGTAGTCATCTTACATGGAATACGGCAAGAATTCGCAGCACGCCATCTACTCTTCTGACAGAGGCACTCCTTTACCTTAGCAAGATTCACTGAATAGTAGAGGAAAATAGGTCACTGCATTCACATACATGGCGAGCCACTCGGGTCATGCGGATATGCAATTAATTATACAAAGAAAATAAATATGAGATCAGCGAAGAAATCTACGGGCGTCAAGCGCAGAAGGAATTTGAAAACGCTTTAGAGTGGAACTCAACGTCTCTACGGAGACATTTTTCTGCTAAAAGCTTTTAAAAAATATATTCTGAACTTACTTTACTTTTACTAGATATTGTGCGAACGCGCACCATAAAAGTTATGATACGCGGAAAGTATTATTATCTTGAATGCAAATCTCGGAACAGCTCAAGAAAAAGATGAATATTCGATCATATTTCAAATCTTCTTTTGGACAGACGCTTTTGCAAACAAAAGTGTACCTTGGTGTACGAGTTTTTCAACAAAACATCTAAAATCTGTGATTTTAATACAATATTGAATTAAGAAGAATGACAGATTTTTGGATTGGAAATTTGAAATGTTTAACGATTGCTGAGATTAAAAGAATTATTAGCGACTGAAGGGAGGAGGGGGGGGGGGGGGGGGGGGAAGCGTGATAGATGATAATCACATATATTCCACTGAAATAATATAAACGCATAAATTCTATGATAATAATACATATAGATATAAAAATGTATAATCGTGATCTCGATATTAATACGATAAAATTTATAATCTATTTTTAAATTCCTCAACTTACTTTTCAACCGAGATATCATTTCTCGACTCACACCATTATTATACTCCATTCCATCGTTATCAGTGGAAAGCACTGTACATGCACGAGCAAACTATTAGTTGCAGAATGTTCGCGCCAGGGCGACCTCGTCGTATAGTGACGCAGGGATTGTACCTTTACCCCAAGCTGGGGCGAAATTCTCCTCTCCGTTTCGGGAGCGGATTGATGGTTTTCATTGTTCACCAGGATAGGCGGATTTCAGTGCGGTGCGAGCACGGTAACACCGTCAAGCGCGCCCTTCGCGTCGCATAGAAGCCCTTTGACCATCCTTTGCATTCGGGATTCCGGAATGAAGGAAATAGAGCGCCGTAATACCACGATAGCGTGGCTACGTTATACGACAGGCGGCCGTTACCACAAAATACTACGAGCCGCGCATGTATGCAGCTGAAGAATTTTAACAGGATACTGCGAACGCCAACTTGAGGAGGCGAACTACATTATAGGGAGATAATAGGTGTAATTACTTTGATACTGAGTCGATAGATATTTACGAAAATGTTCACCTGGTTTGATCCTGGTTTCTGCATTCTTCTCAAGTTTCGAATTCAGTTATTTAAGAATTTGCAATTATTTTTTCAAAAGAAAATTCTATCAAATCATGATAGTGTATCGGTGATTACATCAAAATACATTGTGCAATTCGCCGACAGAATCAGATTTTGTAATTCTGTTAGAAAAGAATCTAGTGCGCATTCCACTTGATATGATAATGTTTCAGGCAGGTTCCTAGAAAGGAAATTGAAGCTACATCTTGCATTATCTTTCTTTCATGAATCTCGACAATACGCAAAAATACGCGCCACGTATACATATCCATATATATTGCACGCTTCGTATGTAATATGTATATTCGCATGGTACTTTATAAAACTGGATTACAGCTATCCGAAGAGAAAAACAAAAAAAAATCCGCTAACGTTATTAGATTTTCTTTCATCCCCGAGGACAAGACAATCCGCGACAGGGAGGCGAGAGGACGAATAGAAATGGAAGAGGGATGAGCGCGTTGATATAGCAGATTCTGTCCGCTCCTCGATTCCGGCAAAACAGGGACATTTATCAGGATCTGCCTGATAAAATAAATAGACAGGAGGAAGAGAGAGTGACGTTTTAATTATAAGGACCGTCGGTGATGCACGTTCACTAAGTTACTATCAGTGCCGTGAAGCAAAGGCACCGACGTTGCCATCACAATATTGTCGTTGAAAGTACTTGAAACTCCCAATCGTTTAAAAATATAATAATAATTACCCAATCCATCTCTTCTTTCCCCAAATATAATAAGAATAAATCTATATCTTCAATATTTCTACAGATTGTTAATACTCTTCAAAAAATATATATAAATCTCGCAAGGAAATATTACACAACAGTTGAGTTACAAACAAAAATTACCTACATCACTGAGAGAAAGGATTTTGTTAATTTAGCAAGCCACCAGTACCTTTAACCGGTGATCGGTAAATATATGACAACAAATTATGTTGTTGTGATTG
>NW_017300210.1:10633-18413 GCF_001594075.2 Trachymyrmex cornetzi | reverse complement strand
ATTTGCAATCGTAACAAATCGATTGTTTTTTTAACAAATATCACATTTGCTTTCCCTTGATTTGTTCCTATAACAAAATCTTTTCTCTCAGTGATGTCTCTGTCGTATTTTTATATTGACTAACAAACGCATTTAATTTTTTTTAATTTGAAAAATGTACATCGAGTTGTTATGTAACCTAACAATGACTTGATTTTTTTGAAAATTTTGAATCGAGACCCTTTATTTCAAAATTGTTACAGACACATTTGTACGGCTCATCACTGCGTATTTTGCCGATAGTGAGCAACAACTAGCTAGAAAATCGGCAAATTTGAAATTCAAATTCATGGATCTCTGTGAACGCAATTTTGCATTGCAGGAATCTCTGTACAATGCGAAATAACGAATTCCGGATAAAGTAAATGTAACAATTTAGGCCAAATTTTCGAATTTTAATAATCATTTTAATGACGCGCTTGATTACATAGATGTTCAATGTTAAGAATTAAAATGATAAAATAATAAAAATATTTTTATGGAAAAATTCAATCAATTTCAAAGTGATAAAAATATCCAAAATACATACATACATTTAATTGTATAGATCGAATATGTTGTATAAATTGTTTGATGAAATTATTATCAGGAGATACGGTAATGTCTCGGTAGACTGAAACGCAATCACCACATCGTGAGTTATAACGCGATGATCAACGTTCCGCCGAGTTTCCTTGTATGGCTATCGATCCTCGGAACGTTATCTGTACATTCTCCGAGCTTAACAGCTAATCCTCGTGATATGTGACGGACATTTGTCTCTCTTCCGAACACGAGCATAACAGTCGCGCAGCGTCTTTACGACGTGTAATAAATACTTGACGAAATTGTCGGAGGAGACGTTACACGAACGTCACGGAAAGGAAAGATTAAAGAGGGAAAAGGCATCTTGAGTCAACTAAAAATGTAGAGTCAAATAAAACTAAAGGAAGAGAAACTTTATCATTTGATAATTGATTTAACTGTAATTTTATTATAATTGTAATTGTGTAGTTTTATCTTCATTCACAAATTCGATAATGATAAAATAATTTTCAAATATCGTCAGAAATACTTTTAGAAATTTATTTTAATATCATGTCGCGTTATTGATTACTCAACAGTCTATAGGATATACGAGCTCGAAAATAGATCAAAATTCGCGGATGGTTGAGCCCGGGCAGTAGCTCTCACATTCATTTAATAACTTGTTACGAATATGTCCTCTCACATATAAAATTTTGATAAGGCAGCTTTATTTTAACTCATAATTCGTACGATTCATGCGATTTTCCAGATCAATTCTGATGTTCCATATTATCGACAAATAACTAGAAACACTCCTACGTCTCATGGAATTCATAAAAAATGCCCTAATTATAAAAAAACTGTTATAAATTAAAAAATGATAGATAAATAATTTGTCAAGTTTGAAAGCCTTCATAGTATTGAACGGGCGACGGTGAAATATGGCACGATTGGTTTTACGGCGTTATATATATCTTGTGAAATAAGTTTAAAGCGCGCTTTGAGATTCTAAAGTGGCCCGTCTTGATCCTGCGCCGAGCAACGCTTTTGAAATTGATCCAAATAGTTCGGTATATTCGCACTAAGGAGCCTAGAAATAAAGCGGGAATTTCATCATACCACTTTTAATGGAGCCGAACGAAAACAAGCGCCATTAACCGTTATCAAATTTCCTTCGACCGTTTTCCCGCCAGTTTACTATCCAACTTTTCCATTATCCCGCGCGCGACACGAGAAGCGGAGGGAAAAGCGAGAGAAGAAAAAAGGAGAGAAGGAAGGGATATTTTACTCGCGAAGTCAAGTCAAACTACAATCCGTACTTTAAGTCTATGACTCCCCGGCAAGCAGCAGTAGCAGCAGCAGCAGGAGCAGGCGCGGGCTTGAGAATCGAAAGGAGAAAACGAGAAGCGACATTGCGCGGTCCGAACTTTTCTGAGGCAATGAGGGCTGCTCGAGAACCGCTCCGTAAATCGGACGATAAATCTGAAAGTTCTGGCTCCCTATGTCTCCGAAAAACCGTCGGAATCGGCTCTTTTCTGAAAGAGCATCCGTCGGAAGATCTCCATCGGGATGGTGAGAGACGCGGCACGACAAGATACGGTCAAGAGGAAGGGGAATCAATATAAAAGTCAGCAACCCCCACACACTAACCAGGTATTTACGGCGGGTAAATACTAAAGAAGGCACCCAAAGCTCGTTCTTTTTATCTCCCAAAGGTCGATGGCTCGAAAGGGTGTCGTCGCTTTCAAATGCAAATTCATCGAGGTACTGTCAAGGTATCCGCAACATACATACAATTCGTAACTAATGTTTCTTAAATCTAAGGCACAAAATACGAGACAATATATAAAGATATAAATAGTTTCGTAAATCATAATCGAAAGATAAATAATCAAAGAAGAAATCTTTTCGCAAATATACCTTTAAAAGTGTGAAAGAACCTTGTATCCATCATTTACAAAAATAAAATTCAAATATAAATTTTATTTTAATTCAATTTATTGAGATATTTTAAACGACTAAATATTTGTAACGAAATAGAAATTCCCATTTCAGATTTGAGTAAAGCATCAATTTTGAATGGTATCTTCCATGCAATAGTCACAAATCACTCTGCATCGACTTGGATGAAATCATCTTATTTGACGATTCATAGATCGAAGGGCTTACATGGAAACTTGGAAAATACATGCATTGCAAATTTGATAAAAGTCGAGTAAAGTCTGCAAAGTGTGCTCTCCTGTCGGTTGGTTGGCCTTAATTTGATTATGCCAGTTACCCTCCATATCGCGTGAGTGCTTCGATAAATTTAAATAACTGCATATATACGCAAAAAACTTATATACAGAGAGACTGAGCTCAGATTATCGATTTTTCATCTCATGCAACTTTTCTCAGATTCTCTAAAATTTTCACAGCGCAGCAATAACAATCTTATAAAAAAAATGTTTTTTAAAAAATCATTAATTAGATAACTTTACCGTAGTAATATATAATATTCATTAAAGTATGTAGTTATATTATATGTATATATACATAGAAAATTTTATTATATTTATTAATAAAAATTATTCAACAAAAATTTGTTCTTTTATTAAATGCCTATTAATACGAGATTATCTTAAAAATAGTGTTTCAAAATAAAATGCGTTTTCATCGGTGAACATTATATATTTCATATAGTTTATGTATTTTTATACGCGTCTCTTTGTGTATGAATAGAATCTCTTATTCGTTTCAATATGCCAGACATAATATGTATACCAGGAAAGTTATTTCACTTCCTTGTATCGTGATATCTTTATGTGCACACCATCCTCACATACAATTGAGATATCACATCGCTGGGTAATGTCATAAAATAAATAAGATATTATGGAAAAGCGAGGAGCAACAAAAGAGAAAAATATCAAATGAAAGACAACTATAATATTTCAAAGCAACGGCTGTTTAAAATTTAAATATGTAATTATCTCAGCTTAGAAGATACAGTTAAATTAGACTTAACGAATACCGTGAAAATAATGACATTTATTATTCATTTCCTTTGTCATGAAGAGAACCCTATTGTTAAGTATTCCTGAGCCAAATGGGGCCGATTTGTCAAAAATAAACTCATAATGTCGACACAACCGAAATGGTTTTCAACTTGGGACATTCGTCATCGCTGACGCGATCGTTCGCCGAGAGTGCAGTGATAATTTTTCTGTTGTCGCAAATTTATTTGTCGCGAGAACTCGTTTGCCGCGCGACCGCGCATACGGGCGGAAAAGAGGGGTACCCGATAATTAACAGTCCTTTTGGTCCTCGTACCCAGCAAAGTCGCGGAAGGATTCAAAGCGCATCAATTTCGTTTCGTACGTGCGAAATTGCTGGGGTTGAGCCGAGGCGCCGCTAGTCAGCTCCGGCTGTCACAATGAATTCAACGTCTGGCAGTTTTCAACCGCATTTAGTCACCCGCATTTCATTCGCGCTGTCGCTTATATAGCGTCGTCGAGATGAGGCCGTGGCCATCGTCATAATTAAATATGCGCGGAAATGGCTCTCGCTATTCCATCAAGTATACAATTGTGGCAGACGTTCAAACCGACTATCGCTTTAAGATAAAAAAAAATGTTAAATGCACCCATATCAAAATTATGTTTAATAAAAATGTTTATATAAAAAAATTTTTAATTTACAAAAACATCGCCCATAAAATGTACTTTTAAAAAAAATCGTTTTATTATCACACAAAACTATGAAATATCTACGAGGTAAAAATTCCAGATTGGCGATTGTATGAATAATTCTGCGGACAAATAGGAAATATTTGCATCTATTTTTAAATACAGATTTTATATTTCTAGAAAAATTAATAGTGAAATTAGTATTAGGTGTTGAACTTAATTCCTGCCGTTTTTCGTCTCCAAAATTTATTTGTTTCGCAGAGAAATACCTTAATCAAAGTATTATTGATAAAGTATTATTAATTAGTAATAAAGTAGAAAATGGAGAAAATTACTTTGATTAAGGTATTCATTCATCTTTCCTTCGAAACAAATCAATTTTGGAGACGAAAAACGGCAGGAATTAAGTTCAACACCTAATATACATATAAAGCTGTTTATAAGGGAATGTTCCGTATCACGAAAGAACGATCAGTCGCGGTTTAAGATGAATTTAAATAAGCACGGTATCGAGCTACCGCACTCGAGCCGGTGTGATTTCATTCGAGACTTCCCTTTCCTTCTGTTCGTATTACGCCGTCGTCCATCCGTAGCGACGTCTTTTGAATGAGTTTGCCATCCGGCGTGTTTCCAGTCGGGGCATCGGCCGGATTTGAATAATCCGTTTCTCCGGGCTTTAAGTGTTTTTCAAGATTAGGCGGGCACCGCTTTGTAGGCAGCTCCAAGAGTCAAGAAGTAATTTATCTTCGTTTGAACGCCTCGCGTGCTTGTGACTAAAGGGGAACAATGAGTGTCTACAGGTTGTACAATGAGAATATACCACTTCACTGATTATTCGAGACGCCGTGTTGCTCCGCAAAAACGAAACATTTATATCTTCCAAACTGCAAATCGATAAAAATTTTAGAGTCCCTTTCTTCAAATCACATCACATAGATTTGATTTTCCTTCCATTTCCGCACACATCCACGTTTTATTTTCTAACCGTCAATTCTTCCAATATTCATGACATATATATTACTTTAAATATTTGTGTTTGTTCTTTCTTTAGACATTTCGCTTTGTTTTCCACAATCCAGTTTAGTTTAAAGGATACTTATCCGTAAGTGCAGAGCGTAAAAGACAAAGATCTCGGCGGGATTTCGCTCTGAGCAGAAGGCTTTACTTTCCCATCAAGTCTGATGGCAGCCTCAACACAATGTTCACATTTTCTGCGATTTTTCTTTCGCTCCCCGCTGTGTTATTTATCAGCGGGATAGAGTCGTCCATTTCCTCATTGGTAGATGTGGCCTCGATATCGATACTTCGTAAACGGTCCAGCTTCGGCTCGTTTGTCTTCGTAAATCAACTATATCTCTCTTGACTCGGTTAGGATAATATACAACTTTCATGACAAATATATATTGCGTGAAAACAAATTAATGTGTATTAGAGATCACTTTTTGATCAGTTTTATATTTAAGTCGTTAATTCATCTCCCTTGCGCAGCCGAAGTTGCTGGAATACAGGTACGGATAACAGGAAGGAAACCTCGTTTGATTTATAGGAACGAGGGTGCCTTTATTTTACCATGGTAGAGCACTTATTCTTTCATGTTTTGACATTTTTCGATCAAAAATTGACAGGGGATACGGGACGGCGCGGCCCCCAATGAATTTGACGGGTTATAATTCAATCGAGATGTCGGGAATGCGGGAATTATGTGTCATCGAGAAATGAAGTCGACAGAAGCAGTTACGGAGTCGAACTCGATCTTATTTCCTTCTGGATTGACCCTTAAGCACTAGCACCGCATGTATATACGATGAAACCGCGATTGTCTGCCCGCACCAAATGGCTACGGTCGCCATTTCTGGTGTGCCACATTCTCAGCAATTTATACCCTCTTGTGGGACCACCGAAAGACCGTAACTTCTTGAACAAGAATTCTAAAAAAAAAATGTTCGAAATAAAAACGCTTATAAATTAAAACAGTGGAAATAATCTTATCCCATAAATGTTCACGTTACATAAACGATTATTCTACAGAGCAGTAACTAAATTAACAATGTAATAATTTGTTCGCTTTTACATTATATTATAGATAAATATTAAAACATTGTCTGCCCAGTAATTTTTTATATCGTGTACACTACAGTAAAATTTTCATTATCACAAACGTACAATGATAAAATATTGCATAATATGATTAAATAAAACTTTATCCTAATGGATAGTATGAATTGTGTACTTTATACACTGTTGACTATTTATATCAGTTAAAATTTTATAGTAAGTAATATTTATTTTTTACAACCTTTTTAAACATTTCGATAGCACACCGGTCAGGCACCAATCACGCGGATGACTATGACTGTCAGTGTTAAATAAGAAATTTAAAAAATGCACATTTAGATGATGTTATATTTAAATCTCTTTTAAAGGTTATATTAATGCCTTAAAATTACTTATATTAAAAAGTTTAAAAACAGCAAAATATGCAAATTAAAAAAAAATCATATCTTGAGATATTCACGCGTCAACGAATACTTATAGAATGCGTATTTTTTCGAACAATGAAATATGACAAAGTATTTTGTTGAAAAGCTCCAATCAATTTCCATCAATCAGCGATTGCAATTTTTATTAACACGGACAATACGACACACTCGCAAATGTTATCAAAACCTGTCATGCGCAGAAACGGTGGATGGTGTAACGCGTACCGTCTCGCGAAATCTTACTTCACGAAGACGCAAGTTTCGTAGAGTTCTGCCTATTTACATGTGTCAATAATCGCAAACTTTTGACGGATCTTGTTATCGGCGTCGATCTGGTAAGTCGTTGGTAGCAGATCGCTTGCCACGAGCACGTACTTATTATAAATTAGCTGGTCCAAGAATACAAAACACGGCGAGCAACGTCAGTAAAACAGATTATAATTTTAATTTAAAACGTTGTTGTAATATTATCGTTTGTCGTAATTAGACTGAGTTAATTTTACATTTTGTATCAAAACATGGAGGTTTGTAATTAAATCTAAGATAATTACCGCCCGACGGAATCCGGAATGAATAAAATGCGTTTTAACGCATACATATTTATGTCCTCAAACCCAGCTTTAAGACACCCTATCTTAAGCTCTAATTGAAAAAAAGCAGACCTAATTGAGAAAAATGGTAGCGTCCGACTTTCTTTTACTTAGAGTAACTCATTTTTCGCGTCATAGTCGCGGTACTTTTTCGTTGGTTAAAGAATAAGGTCTGGCAAAAAATGCGCACCTACGAGATGGAAAAGAAAGATTTAACGATTTCAAGCACCGCAGAAACCTGAACGCAAAACACAAAAATTAACAAATTGCATTAGTGATTATTCATGATAAATTTACATTTAGATTTTTAATAATTATACGTCAGTAATATGTAAATTGTAAACTATCTAATTAGGATAAACTCGGGTATGATGGCCATAGTTTTTTAAAATGCAAGAAACATACATTTATTCTTGTTACTTTTTAACAATATTTGGGATATTACTTTCACTGAAGCTTAAAGTAACAAATACTATCGAAATTAAAGAGAAAATAC
>NW_017300210.1:0-10148 GCF_001594075.2 Trachymyrmex cornetzi | reverse complement strand
ACATTTATATCTATATCTAAAGATTTTTAATAATAGACATACGTGTCTCCGCATGAAGATAAACTATTTGTGTCTATATTCCGTTCTACTAAAAATAGCTTTCACGTTACAATATACATCGACGCGGATTTCAAACACGATGGCAAATCGACTGGTCTCAGTGATGGAATAGGAAAGCGAGCAACTTTAAAAAGGAAGTACCATGGGGATCATAAATCGAAAAGCTTTTCCCTCCGCAATAAAACTGCGGCAGGCCGTTTTTCAGGAATGGATCGTAGATCGCCTATTGTTACGGGTACGCGTTTCAATACCTGGCTTCGTGACTCCCGTAATAACGCCAGGGTCTCTTTGCCGGTTGTGCAAACACACACCAGTGTACAAACGAAGCATATCGGTGGAGTCCCGAGAAGTTGCGAGATCATACTCATTCAGGTTCTCTTCCTCCTTACGCGTCATCTCACTATCATACTTTCACCGTTGTCCTACAGAGTGTTCTCGAGTTATCTTTCGTTTATGAGTTAGTGTATTTTATCGCAGGGACGTGTTTCTCTCGTAAATTTCCAACTTCCCAACGTATTCTCACCAATGTTGGCAGACAAGATGGTATACTTGCTCTACGCGACCGGATAAATGCGTCCCTGTAATCCTTTCGCTATACGTGCGCTCGTACATTCGACGGAAGAGACTAACCTGACAGAGCAGATTTTCCGTAGTGCTTGGTAGCATTCACCTAAATATTCGAAACGGTCAGCACACTGAAACGCAACTGACGTGCAATCCGCTTTCACACTAATCAAACATGACAGTTACCAAGAGGTGGAGCTTGGAAAAGTACAAGCAAGAATTTGTTAAGCTTGAAGAGTTAAAGCATCTGTTTCCATTACGCAGAGTACGCAGAAAGAGTTAAATTTGATTGAGCATGGACTTATTTATATCGATAAAATAGTGAAAAAATCTTATGGCATAATTAATAATTCAAGATAAATTTATATACTCTTTCGACTTTTAAACACTACAGCTTAAATTCTGACAACCATATAGATTCGTTCTCAGTTAAGAACTTTCTTAATTCTTGTCACAATAAAACCAGCAAGACTTTCTTTTATTACTGCTCTTACAGTAAGAAAAATAAAAGAAGGGGGAGTTTTTTTTTCTAGGGACTAATTAACTTTTCTTTTATTTTCCGCATTTTTATGTAATTTCCACATGGAATATCCGTCCCTGTAGGAAAGCTTAGAAACGTTTTATGCGCATTTTAATTAATTTAGGCAAGAAGATTCGTCTTCACATTTAATTTCCTATTACGTAGTGCTTTGAACAGTAATGTCGATATTGTAACAAACTTGCATGAGCTTCACCAATTTTACAATGTATGACAAGTGTTTCGCGTAACTTTTATAGGATAGTTACGCGACACTTTTCAGCGACATCGTAAAGTTGCGAAGGTAATGCGCTTTCTCCGGATCTGTCAGGTAACGTGCCGTAACATACTGTAAACCACGTTGAATAACGTTTTCGTTTCTTATTTGCGAAATACATAGATTTAAAAAATACGCAAACGCGTTATATCGCAACAATACCAATAATATTCTGATATCGGAGCGATACGACCCTAAATTATTTTTATACCATCGACTTCATGCCCTCCCTTATACTTTGGCAAAATCGGTGTATAGAGACGTGCTAAAATATCTGAACAAACTTAAAAGCAGAAAAATAAAATGCATAGATTAAGAGACTAAAAAAGAAAAATATTTCTTATTTTTAATTAAAGTGCAAGTAGACAATCGATTGCAACAGATATCAAGATACAGGCACAAATTAAAAACAACTTCTTTATTTTCAACCGGCTGATCATGTTAATTAAATAGAGTAACGCGTTGTTGGATTAAGAAGATAATTATTTTGAAAAAGAAACGCATGCATGCATATATCGACACAATTTTTCCTTCTTCGTTTTGTCACAGAGCAACTCATCTCGAGGTTTATCTCAAGCGTTTTAGTAATACCCTATATATTCGTTCACAGGTAACGCTCAGCCTCGCGAGAAAAGCGATACGCGTTTTGCGCGATATTCCTCGCTCTCTCAGCCTTGTCATTCAATTATCTCGCATGGATGCTACCTCAGTGTGGCGTTCGTCCGGGGTGTCGAGCGTGGTACCGCGTGCGCGGCAGCGAATATAATTCGTCATAAATTATTAAAATGACGCACAAATATTCACGGCACTTGATTTAAATGCAACATATTATTTAGCGTATATACGTATTGTTTAATGTGCATGCTGGGCATAAGGTAAATCAGACCGTGAAAAAAAATTTTAAAAATGAACCTTTTAAAAAATAATATTAAAATAAAGCCGGGCAAATGAGAGCTATTATACGGTTATTGTTTGTGTGTATTATTATATCAATTCTTACACTGAGAAAAAAATATAGTCAATTTTAATAAATATTTAGTTCAATACTGCCAACTAAATGTTTACTTATAGTAAATAAATATTTGTTCAATAAAAAAAATGATTGTTAAATCAAATTAACATTTCTTGTATCAAATAAATATATCTTTATATTTAATAAATATTTAGTATTGGCATAATATATATATATATATATATATATATTGAACTAAATATTTATTAAAATTAACTATATTTTTTTTCAGTGTATTTATTCTTAACGTATAACATCGATGTTTTGGCTGCTTTTTTTCAGCCATCGTCAAGATAATAAAATAAATATAAAAAATATAAAAATTAGCCTTTTTTTTTATATAATCGTATAACTTCATAAGGTGCAAATATGATTTTAAATATTTTTAAAGCACTCTCTCGGCATCTATAGCTGCGTTTGAAAAATCGAAAAAAGAGGAAACACGCGCAAAATGATTCTATTCAGATAAGTTTACATTTTCAAGTTTCTCAGATATTTCTTTACCGACAAAAAGACCTCGGACCGGGGGCATAAAAACGGCCAGACTATTTCGCCGTATTCGAAAGAAATAGTGCAGCCAGAGTACAAAAAGGAAGCGTGAGCTTTTCACTTAAAAAGTTTCGCTTAAGGAGGGTCTGGGGACGTGGAAATCGGCAGGCGGAAGGTGGAAAAGCGGCACCGTCAGAATTAGATTTTAGAAGGGGCGCCGTTTTGCTGGCATGGGAGAAGAAGAGACTTCCGCAGGAATGAAATAACGTTATTGAAGGTAGAGGTGTTTCGAGGATACGTGGTCGAACAAATAACGACGCTTGCTTGCGGACGTAGTTACGGACGGACGGATAAACGGCCTCACGCGTGTACATGGTGTTACGAAATTTCACGTTAGACCAAATGAATTTTTTCTTCTAGAAAAAACCTTCTGGACCTTTTAAATTAATTAATTTTTTTCGAAAATGTGATTACTTGTCAATTTCTTTCAGAACATGTATCTTTAATTTCCAACATTAATTATTTTCATAACTGGGCAAAAATTGCAATTATACATTGAATACGTTAAAATCTACTTAAAATAGTATACAAGAGATATTTCTCTTTTTTAAAGTACATTTTATTCGTGAATTACTTGCATTCTCGATTACGCCTAACTTTAAAGTATTGACATCTCGACATTCTTGTTCACGCGAAATCAATTCTAAACTAGTCAGCGAATTCGCTTTCAAAGTTTGGCGACCCACTTTGGAATCACCCTGTATGAACAACCGCACATACATATGTGCATACGTACATAGAATGTATTGGTAAACCGCCAGTGAAAACCTCGAGAAAGCTGTTAAGCTTCTGATCTCCTTTTCGCCCGACTAAGTGGATACACCTGGCCGAATGGGCTCGTTTCGGATATACAGTGGACCTTTTAAGTTAAGCTCTACCTACAGCTTCATTGTGCTAGGAAAAGGCCAGGAGAGGAGAAAGACGAGTAGGGATGAGGCCGGCGTAAAAGGGGAAAATGGAAGATGTCGAGGGAGGATACGGTACACGAAAATCTACTATACCAACAAAAAGCGCGCGTGACTCTTTCTAAAGTTACGGCGTTTTAAAACGGCGACTCTGTAGAGCCGGTAAAAAATTCTGAAGGAAAGAAACTCACTCTCGGGAAATGTCACGATGTCGCGTAAAACACTCGAAACCTCATTGTCGACTCCGACTACTTAACTTCAGCCCTTGTCGTTGCGACAAACTAAAGTTTACCCACTTACTGAGAATTCCCAGACTAGATTTAGAAAGAAAGATCTAAGTGCGATTGTTCAGTTTTGTTATATGGGTAACAAGAGCGATCATTAAAAAAATGGCTTTACACAGCTTGCGAAAGATAATCAGTTTAATTGCTGTTACCCGTAACATGTATAAGTGAAGTACGCGGATTAAACTGCCTCTAATAATTTCATATTTTGCCGCAAAACATTTGCAGCCCTTCCGAATCTGGCAGAAAGGCGCTTAAAAGCCAGCGCAGTTGGCTCCAACTGGCATTGTTAAACCCACGTAGATATATTCGAACGTGGTCATGATGAATCCACGGACAGATGTGACCCTAAGCTACGGATCGGTCGTAGATGAGCCCATGAACAGATTTACTCGACGAGACAGCGAGACATGTTCCACCTGCGACCACGCGCGTAATCTCCCCATCAGAGATGGTCATAATAAAATTCGCAAATTCGCAAATTCGTTAATTAAAGCACGCCTCGAAACGGTAACGCGATACGTGTCGAAGTGCGCGCCTGAAGGGCGGACGTTGGTGATTTTCATTTGTCACAAGATTTAATTGTAGCCTGCCGGAGGGCAGTTCTCGTATGCAGATCAGGTCGATCAGCATGACACAACGAACGACTGCGTGTAAACTGGTGTAAACTCGGTATCGCGCGCCGTTTGTCTGCTGTTGTTACAGAACAAAAATATAAAAAAAAAGAAAAAATACACGCGCGCGCGCGCACGAACACGTTAATGGTGGACAGTCGGCCTATTTTATATTCCCTACACGATCTTGTTACGCGAGTAACAATCCACATCGACATACCGGACAAAAATGCAATACGGCAGCTCGAAACTGCGCAGAAAACTGTTCATAAAACATGCGATCAAAATATCTACAGTGGTACTGACGTAACCGAGCAAGCGAAAGAAGTTTCTCTACGAACACATGTCGGAAAGAAAAATTATTGTCGCGTTATAAAGTTTCCGGGTTTCAATATGTACCCTCTCTGGTGCTGCACATTGTTATTGGAAACAGCGATAAAAACGATATCTGCGATATTACGTAAGAATACTATCCATTAAATACTTCTTTAGAAACAGGAATTGAACTCGTAGTCGGGAGGTTCCTCCGTGCGTCAAAAGCCCCGTCGGGGAGTATAAATTAAATTTTACAAAGAAGACTAAGAACTAAACGCTCGTACCGTTTCACGGAAACAGAAACTCGAGACTAAAAACAGAAGAAGCGATGACTTCTCACTTCTAACTTGTATAACTGATTCTACAAACTTGTGAAAAATAATTTTAAAATGGTCAACGTTTCATTAAATTTAGAAATGGATTTCGCAAAAATTAAATCACTGTCATAATCGCAGCATGTGTCATATATTTCAAATCAATATATTTAAAAAATATTTACTTCACACGAATATAAACTTTTCAAATTCAAAATTTCTCATGTAAATAACAGTATAGATGATGATTAAGCTGGAAAAGTTTGGAAGCTTTGCTTTGAAAAGTACTGGATGCAAAATATTTCTAATGTAATTTCACGGACCTCGCCTTGATTCAAGGATCGCAGTCCGGTAATGCAATAATAAATCATCGCGTCATAACGGCGCGAAAACATCGTGTCGCACACGAAATGTACATGAGAAATACTTTGAGGTGCAAATCAAGCAAGCATGACTTCGTAATAGTATCTTGCAACGCTGGCACCTCGTTAACAATTGACGCGTTTCTCTGAAGAACCAATTGGCGGTTCTGTGGCATACTCCGACGAACTTCGACGCGACCGCAATCAAGCCTAGGGCGTGTACGTGTGTCGAATGCAACAGAACGAATGTGTGACCCGTTGGTCTCTACATCCAGAGTCTGCATCGATTTCGTCAACTCGTCGAAAACGTAAAAATAAGTAGAAGATTTTGAGGAAAAAACTGGTTCAAAACTGAGCAAGAAATCGCTCAGTAATATCCGAAAATCTTAGTAACACATGTGTCTCTACATCTAACATTTATCATTTAAAAAGCCTGTTTTTTTAACAGTATCTTAACATTCTTAACTCTTCATTGGCAATGTAAAAATCCACTTTCTGTCAATTTAGGTCTTCGAACTTTAGTGCAGTGATTTTTAAAAGAGTTAATAAATTATATATAATTTTAAGTATCACTTGAATAATAAATTTTATATATTTAATAAGAAATAAATATTACTTAGGGGGGTAATAAATTTGTCCAGTGTCTCATTATTTGGTTGTTATATACATGACTCGATTCAATGTAACGTATCCTACATAATTTAAATAGAGTAATGCATTTTATCTAAAATTGTACAGCAGTGTGTCGCAAAATGATAATGCAATAGAACGAATATGTGGATGAAAATGAGAACTATCATGCGTATCATAAAGCCGCAACTGGAGCGCAGAATGAATTAATTTCAACTTTATGCGCTACGTCCAGAAAAGCTTGGAGGTAGTGTTACCGCTACCGTGAGAAATTTACGCATCTAAGCACATCTATTATTTATGCATATTACCATATCGAGCACGGGATATTCCTTATGCCCGTGTCACACTACGCATTGGAGATTGAGGATTGCGAATTAGAATTCAGCCAATTAGAACAAAACGGATTAAAATTAAACCTACCTGATTGGTCGAATTCTAATTCGTAATTCGCAATCCTCAATCTCGAATGCGTAGTGTGACACGGGCATTATGGTGTCATTTACGTAGACGGTCGCATCTTTATCTGAAGCCCGAGAGATCATAGAGATTTATAAGATTCTCTTTTTTTCGCGATGTACCACGTAATATATCTAATTATTGTTAAAATATAAACAGTTATTATTAATCAATTAATTATTATTGTTTATTTTACACGTTGGAAAAGATTATAAGGTAAGCGCCAGTTTTAAAATTAAGAGGAATATTAAGATGTAATCAAGAGGAGTAAATAATAAATGAGATGTTTTGAAATATGCAACAAGGCAAACGCATAACGTTTAGTGCCTTACGCAAATTTTCGTTTCCGCATTCGTATCCACAGATAGGGTTATACTATAAATAGTTACGCTGAGAGAAACAGGAAATTGCTATAACGTTGCAACGAAATCCTATTGCGAGGGTGCGCGTCTTTGCTTTAAGCTGAGTCCTGAGGTTTGGCGGTGGGATTTGCATAAGGGCAAGGGTGGATGTAGCGCCGTACAATTTTCGTTTCATCGTGGGTGTTTACGTATTCTATAACTTCGCCTAGAAACTTCCTCCGTGTGAAATTATGATCAGCTACAGGCCTGGATTCACTAGCAGTATTCCGTAAATATTCATATAGAGCATTAAACATATTTGATTCTGTCAAAAATGACACAGTAATTTTTAATTTCCTAAACTATTTAATTCTCTTCAATATTATAAAATAATATTTAATTCTCTAAAACATGTTCGTTGGAGCAAGTGTATATTTTCAAATTTAGATGATTCGCGTTCTACAAACGTATAGAAATAAAGGGAATGATCTAAAATGGTCGCGATAACGTGTACTATCTATTCTATCATATGAATGCTGAATGATTTTTTTTAAACACCCTATATGTATGTATATATAAAATTATTCTAAATATTTGTATGTCGCAGCGTATCGACTGACGTTCTACTAACGAACAGACAAGTATCCAATTCCATTACGCGTAGGATTTCCAATAACTGCCGACATATCAGATACGTATGTTGATCGAGTAAGTTTGAATATACTTACTAAAAGGACTGGAAACTAGGTTGGCATTCAGGCTGGGTAATAAACGACCGTGTACCTGTGTAAACTGCACCACCGACTATCTGACCATATGAAATTGTTATTATTGTCGAGGGAAAATGCTTGTTATAACTTAGACAATGCGGCAACAATGGACGAAAGTCAATGGGATGCTATATTATAAGCGAATATTACATCTGATAACACAAGCTTATGATGGAAAAAATATGCACGCAAATGTACATATATTTAATAATTTAAATCATATTAACGTATACATATTTTAAAAAACAGTATTATAGTCAGATTATTTTAGAATTAATTAAATAAGTTAAATTAATCTAAATAATCTTTTAATACATTATGTGTTCTAGAATGTGATAAATAAATTAATATATTAAATACTTAAATAAAGATTTATATTATTCTAGGTATACAAATGTGTTTCTTGAAAATTTTTAGTTTTGTGAGAATATCAAACTTTATTAAATACCAGTTCTCTGCAAATTATGTTTAAATTTTTACTATTTTAGCAATGTTTTCAATTGTTTTATTCCAGGAGCTTTATCTAATATTCGTACAATTAATCGCGTTGTAGTTTCCAGAGCATGGCGTGAAAAATATCGGTATCGCGTTTAACGCGTTTTAATTTAAACTCGCCAATGTTCTTTCAATGATCGACCAGATAATTAAAAAAGCTTAACGTTTCTTTTCTCTCTTTTACGTGCACCACGATCTCTACGATCTCGTTATATACGGACGGAACGTTATATTAAAAAAATTTTAATTAAAAATTTGACCTGCTCGGATGGATTATGGATGAACAAAACATCTTCGTCAATTAATTACAAGCACCGACAAGCTAACGAAAAAAAACTTATGCTCAGATAGTCCGTCAGCATGTCGCTCGTCTAAAAAAAAAAAAGGATAATGTATCGCGAAGATGGCTGCAGTCTAACAAGGAGGATGCAGAACTAAGTACGTTAAAATTAATGGTCGGCGGAACTTCATCCCTCTGACTTGTCGGAAAATATGCGTAACAAAACCGTGAGCGCGGCTGCATCCTGCTCATCGTCGCATGAAGCCAGCTTATACATTAATACCATGCAATTTATTAAATTGTATTTCTGAGGGTATATTTTACCTCGCACGCGCGATATTGCCCAAGAAATCTCCGACGTCGTTACGCGAGCTAACGGGACGAACGTTTTATTGCCACAAAACGCAGAAATAAAAGCGTAATCCAAAGTGTTGAAAATCGCGTCCCAATTCGATTTCGTTGTCGCTCCGCATCTGTTGGTCCACATTTAAAAACATCGACCGATTTCTCCAAAAATTTATGCATAGGAAATACTGCACGACGTTGTACACGATTAAAAATTTTCTCGAGAAAAATATTGCAACGAAACATTTATCTCTTTTTCTCTTTCTGTTGTAAGGAAGAAATGTGACTACTTGAAAACTTGATCCGACTTATTATCTGACTGCATTATTTGGTTTATATTTGCATAACTGCGCTCGTGCAAAGACAATCCAATGGTATTATAAAAAAATAACCATGTAAATAGATTTCCAGAATCATAAACAATATTATTCACTGTGGCAAGGAAAATAAAAACTTTGCTGAAAATATAAAAAAGAAAATAGATGGCGATAAATTCTCATAAATTGATATTCATATCGATTGTTTTTTCCAAACGTTTTCGAATATTAGTTTCACTGTATCTCACTCCGAAGCATTCAAGTCACTTAGAGCTAAGATTTATCTGACGCTCAAACAATTCTCGTTCACCGTGCTTGTGTTCGCCTATTCGGGGACTAACAATGCAGAAATGTTGCCGAGCGAATTGCATGTTACAACGACATCTAGTTACAACATTCCCGACGTGAGTCGGTTTCGCTATCTGCGTATTTCCCAACGACTACCGATAATGTTTCCTCGGGATGTATTAGACGTAGTGTATACTGTATTTGGCAAATGCACACTTCCTACATTACACAGCATGTTCCATTTCTACCACATTATATCTCAACAACTGTCCTCAATCGAAAAGCGTCGTTAAGATACATGAAGTCGGTTGTTTGTCAATGGAAACATCAATCAAGTGAAAAAAATTTTACGTAGGTATTACACGTAAATCATATTCGCGTAAAATAGGTGAAAAAATAGTTTTATCTTTCTTGTATTTTCTCCGCAATTTTAAAACTAATATTTGAAGA
>NW_017300209.1:16100-25061 GCF_001594075.2 Trachymyrmex cornetzi | reverse complement strand
CCCCGCACTCCCCCTCAGAGCTCCCGAGTTAGAATCCGCCTAGTATACCTACTATAATATTAAGTACAATATTATATTTATAATAAACAACTGACATTTATAATTTTCATTTTATTTATTAGAAACTGATGTAGAATTTCGATTAATTATTATTCGATTAATTACAAATATGTATAATATGTCAATTTAATATACAATTTTGAGTAATTACAACATGTATAATGTGTCAATTTAATATACAATTTCGATGGATGACAATATGTATCTATAATGCGCCAATATATGTTCCAATTAATTTTTTGACTAATGATTCAAATTTTTTCATTATTCTATTTAAAAATAAAAATAATTTATTTAATAAATATATTATATATTAATGTATTATTGGGAGAATCCCGTTTGCATATAGTTCTGATTGTACACATCACTCATATCAACTGGTGCCTAGTAATTTTTTACTGTTTTGCCAATGAGATTATTTTATTTTTAAATTGGCCAATCAGCGATACATGTGTGTAATATGCGATGTGTGCAATCGGTGCCCTCTCGTATTATTTGAAACATCTAATTTTGATCGATTCAGCATTCTCATCTTTGACATATTAAATATTTTGGCAGGAATTCAGTCATCTAAAAAAAGAATTATTAAACAAAATATATTTTATTGGCATTTTTTATAAAAATTATTTTTTGTTTGAAGTAACAATACGAAAAGTATTAATTTTTAAAATACTTTTTATTTTAAACATACGTACCCATAATTATGAAAGTGGGTGTGTCTAATTGTAAGTAAAAAGTCTTAAAAATACCCATAAATTATTATAATTAAATCGGATGCAATACAAAAATATAAATACTCTTGAAATAAAGACATTATTTTATTTATTTATTATAAAAATATTAAAAATAAAAATTTTTTATCTCTGTTTTTCGTAAAACACAATATATGAAATATTAACAAATAATTATTCATATCACATCTGTTATTACTCTTTTCTGGCCGTTTCGTTTTTTAATGTTACTTGTGCAAGAAAAGAGCCAACATATGTATATATACTTTTTTTATTTAATTATTAATTATGATTAAAAAATAACGAAAACATATAAATAAAGAAAACATATAAACATAGTGTTACGCCCGCTTCGCGAATTCACACTCGCAAACGCGCCGCGCATTCCGAGCCACGGAAATGAATGGAGACGGGGAATATATAAACAATAACTCTTTATTGTCACACTCCGAATAGTCACAAGACACAATAACAGAAGTAATAACTGCGGGCGGAAATCACATCTGTACGCGTCAAACCTTCACCGCAAAATCAGCCGATCTTGTTAATCAGCTGAGCGGCTCTTTGCCAGACAACGCGGTCTTCAATCCTTCGCGAGCGGCGACCAATGGCATCGGCACAGCACAGGCGTAACACTGCCCCTCCTCTCTCAAATTGTCGTCCCAACAATTCCTGTAATTTCAAGAACTAGGCTCTCCAAAAGAAAAATTCGGAATTTCTTCCTGACCAATTTCCTGCTCCCTTCCTGCGCTGCTGCGACAGTTTTCCGGAGCTCTGGTCCCTTCGAAGTCCATTCTTCTGGCTTTCTCTTGAGGCCTCTTGTGACTTCCTCCCTTCCGGGCAGGACCCGTCTTCAGTTTCTCTCCGGAGGATAACCATTTCCCCCGCAAAACGAAACCCATCCGGCATCCCCCCGTCTTCTTGAAGGGCACACCAGAATCCTCTTGCCTCTTCTCTTGAAGCCTTGCGTTCTTGGATCTTCCCTTTTCGAAAAGGGGGGAAGGGAAAAGAATGACGTACCGCGGTACCTCTACCCCCAATCCCTGCCTCGGCATTTGCCCTCTGTCCCACGGAAAAACCACGGTTCAAAAACCGTGAGCGAGGCAGCCTTCTTAAAAAAAAAATGTCTTATAACGACGAGGTCGTGCTCGTGGTGATGCTCGCACTCCAGATGATCCGGAAGATAGTAGTGGAAGCACCGGTCTGCCCGATTTCATCGCCAAAATCTTAGCCTCTTAGAGCCTCTTTTTTCCCGTTGTAAAAACACAGTCTCTGAAACTAAGAAGAAATATAATACGCGCAGCTTCCACTATAAGTAAAAACATATAATTATCATGTTTTAAATTTTATGTTAGGGCTCCGATTTATTTACATTTATTCACCGAATTATCTAATTGCCTTTCTAAATAAGGCGCTAATCTATCCGAATGGACGATTTTATTTCTATGCTTGTTCGACTTACAAATACAGTATACTACATCGCTAAGTTTCCTAATTACAAAATATGGCCCCTCCCAATTGCTTTGCAACTTGGGCGTTCTTCCTTTTCTTCTTCGGGGATTGTATAACCACACTTTCTGTCCTATATACTTCAAAATATATCTGTCTCGCCTTTAAGTCGTACCAGGTTTTTGTTCGTGAAGGTTTAATATCTATTTGTTTCCTCACTCCTTCATGGATTTCTTCTAATTTCCTTTTCACCTTTCCTAAGTAATCTTCAGGAGAATTTACCTTCTCCACTTTGGGTGGATTTTCACGTAAAAGATCAACTGGTAGACGGAGATCTTGGAGATCAAAATAAACCTCCGCTGGAGTCATTCCAGTAGTTTCATGCTTGGAGGATCTGTACGCTAGCAAATATAATAGAATCCACCGATCCCAATCCTTTTGATTTTCAGAGATGAATTTTGCTAGATAATCCAAGATGGTTTGATGCTGACGCTCCACTTGTCCGTCTGATTGTGGGTGTAACGTAGTAATTCTTGTTTTCTTTATTTCCAGTAAACGTGACAGTTCACGGAAGATTCTTGATTCGAAGTTCCTCCCCTGATCGGTATGGACCTCAATACTCCGTGCCTGGAAATAACTTGATTTAGAAAAGTTTCCGCTATAATTTTCGATCTGAAATTTTTAAGCGGAAAAGCTTCTACCCACTTAGTGAAACAGTCAACAGCGACGAGTAAATACCTGTTTCCAGCAGAAGTTATTGGTAGTGGGCCAAGAACGTCTAATTGTACTCTCTCAAATGGAGTTCCCACATTGTATGTCTGCAAAAGAGATTTCCCTTTACCGGAAGGGCCTTTTACCGGGAGGGCCTTTTTTAGCCAAACAAATTTTACACGTCTTGCACCATTCTTCCACGTCTTTACATGTTGCTCAATAAAATCGCCTCCTTACTTTGTCCAGAGTTTTATTGATACCAAAATGTCCACCTGTAGGAGAATTATGTAGCTCCTCCAAAATTTGCGGTATAAGTCTCCGGGTATTATTAATTGAAGGATTGTTTTCTTCAGATTAGGAGCCTCCCATTTTTTTATAGAGAATACCGTTCTTAATTTCAAGAGCATCCCAATAGGACCAGTATACCTTGGTAGAGACATCCTTAGCCGCCATTTCGTGCCGTGAAGGACGCCCTCCTCCTGCTTCTTTCTTTGATAAAAATCAGCTAATGCAAGGATCCTCCATTTGTTCTTTTCGCCAATCTTTATGGATGTCCTCTGCGAGAATCATTCTTCCAACATGGTTTTCTTGTTTTATGGCTTCTTTAAGTTCTATATTAGCACAATAACGACACTGTTTACTTATGCACGGTCGTCTAGATAACCCGTCCGCATTTTTATGGGAAAGACCTTTACGATAATCAATCTCGAAATCGTATTGTTGCAATCTTTCCAACCAACGCGCCAATTGTCCTTCTAAGTCTTTAAATGACAACAACCATTTAAGTGAAATGTGATCCGTTCGAATAAGGAATTTGCGTCCGTACAAATAATGGTGAAAAGATTTCACGGATCGGACGATAGCTAAAAGTTCACGCCGTGTGACGCAATAATTCCTTTCGGTCTTACTTACAATTAGTGTTTGACTGAAATATGCAATCACTCTTTCAGTGCCATTTTGTTTTTGTGAGAGGACTGCTCCAATCCCTTCATTTGATGCGTCTGTATCCAAAATAAATTTCCCCTCCGTTTCAGGAAATGCTAGAATTGGTGGAGACGTTAAAGCTCGCTTTAAACCATCGAAAGAACTCTGCTGTTTCTCTTCCCAAACAAATTTAGTTTGGTTTTCTGTTAATACACAAAGGGTTTTGCTAATGAAGAGAAACCTTTAACGAATTTGCGATAATACGAGCAAAATCCAAGAAAATTTCTTAAATGTTTTCTATTTTGAGGGATTGGCCAGTCCTTCATAGCGCTTATTTTCTCCGGATCTGTAGCAATGCCCTCCGCTGAAATGATGTGACCCAAATATTTAATTTTTCTACTAAAGAATATACATTTCTTTGGATTTATTTTCACTTCTCTTAAGCGATAAAAAACTTTCTTTAGATTTAATAACATCTCCTCAAAATTCTTACCAAAAATAATTACATCATCAAGGTAAACTAGACAGATTTTAAAAAGGTAATCCTTTAAAATCCGTTCCATCGCACATTCGAACGTAGCGGGAGCATTACAAAGACCGAAAGGCATAACTTTAAATTGCCACAAGTTATTTCCAATAGAAAAAGCCGTCTTTTCTTTATCTTCTGAACGAATTTTAATCTGCCAGTAACCACTTTTTAAATCTAAGGTAGGAAACCAACTGTTACCTGAAAGTCGATCAAGGATATCATCTATCTTCGGCAAAGGGTAAGAGTCTTTTATTGTAATTGCATTTACTTTGCGATAATCCACACAGAACCTTATCGTCCCGTCCTTCTTTTTAACCAGTACTACCGGAGAGCTCTATGGACTGGTAGATTCTTCGATGACTCCTTGTCTTTCCATTTCCAAAATAATTTTATCCACCTCTCCTCTCATTTGTAAAGGGATACGACGAGGTACCTGCTTAATAGGGGAAGAATCTTTCACATTAATGAAATGTTCCCCAATCTTACAATTCCTCGCAATAATATCGTCGGAAAATACGTCATAAAATTCACTCAGAAAGCCGGCAAAATTCTCTTTTTCGAGTTTCGCTAAATTCTGTGAACCTTCCTCAAAAAGTGTTGCTAAATCTGACGGAATCTCAGCTACGTTGCGTTTTCTATGCGTGAACATAGTCGGCGCTAATATCAGTAGCTGACTCAAGAAAAATGCAATCAAAAACATTTTGCAAATTGAATAGCTTAAGAAAATCAACGCCCAAAATACAATCCTCGTTTATTTCAGCCATTAACATCGACATTTCCACACAGTAACTTGCAAGTCGAACTTTTACTATGGTTTTGTTTCTAACTAGAACTTGTTCTCCCGTGGGATATTTAATTATGCAATTGTCTATTAAAATTTTTGATTTATACGTTTCAATAAGATTGCTATTTATTATTGAAATATCGGAGCCCGTGTCAATTCTAAATATACAAGGTTTTTCATTAACTTTGCCCTCATAACAAAGATCCTTCTCTTTATTCTTAATTCTACTTTTCCTGAAAAAACATTGGTTAAAACAACAGTTATTAGAACAGAAATCAATACAACGGTTATTAAAACATTGTTTATTTTCAGTAGCACAGGAGCATTCCCTGAAAGAATGTTGGTTAGCACAATTATTATAATGGATGTCAGTACATAGCTTTTCTTTAGTGCTCCCCAAGCATAAGCCACACGAATGATAAATATTTTTCGGAAATTCGTTTATTTTAGTCGAGCTTCCCCCGTAAAGCTCGACTATTCCTTGTTTCCCGCCTTGCCAGGACACTCCGAACGGAAATGTCCCTCCTTCCTACACTCCCAACATTCTTTGTTATTCTTCCTCCCTTCAAAATTTTTGTTCACTGGAAGTTTTTTAAATCTTTTTCCGTTAAATTTATTTCCTTCGCTTTCCCCGTTATTCTTTTCAATTTGACTCTCCTGTTTTCTTCCAAAGTTTAAATTACTTTCCTTTTTATACTGAAAATAATTTTCTTGTATCAATTTTATTGCCTTTCCCCTTTCAATTGCTTCCCACAACGATGTTTTCCCTTCCATTTGAAGGGTTCTTTTCACAAATCCGTCAGAAAGCGCGGAAACAAACTGCGCGC
This sequence comes from Trachymyrmex cornetzi, assembly GCF_001594075.2. Lineage (NCBI taxonomy): Eukaryota > Metazoa > Arthropoda > Insecta > Hymenoptera > Formicidae > Trachymyrmex > Trachymyrmex cornetzi. The sequence continues at coordinate 19,046 of NW_017300209.1, read as the reverse complement.
ATGCGATTTTATCGCGAACCGTATCAGGACACTCTGGATAAGCTAACTGCGAAAGTCTCTCTATATCGGAGCCCAAAGAAGCAATATTTTCTCCGAATCTCTGTTTTCTATTAATGAATTGCGAATAATAATTTTGTAACGAATGCGTCTCTCCAAAACGTAACTCTAATTTCGACTTTAATTCTTCAAATTGTAAACTCTAAATTTTGCATGCTCTCTAATACCGCCCGAGCTTTTCCTCGTAAACATGACACCAAGATGGCAATCCTTGTTTCCTCTTCCCAACGGTTCGCGCGAGCAATGAGATTTAATTGCGCGAAAAACTCACGTAGGGGAGCACTTCCGTCATAAGTGTCCGGCTTAAGCTTTACGCACGCCCCTCCGCGAAACGGTGCAGTTAGATCGAAACGTTCGGCACTCCCGACTGAATTTACGGGCATCTCGCGCCGGCTCACCGTATTTATGCCGGAATTAAAGTTGATTGCCCTAGTAGCCAAATCGTCAAAACCGGCGACACTTTCACCGGAATTACTGAAGTTGGTAGCGCTGGCAACAAGATTCGCGCGATTAACAACACTCATGACGGAATCTGGGATATTTCCAGCACTCGCGACGGAATTAACGGGTAGACTGTTATTCGCGCAAGCAACGGAACGATCCTCGACGCGGAGAGGCGGACTGCTATGGAAAACATTATTGGAAGGACTTATCTGGTTGGTAGGAATTCCTCGCAATTTTTTCTGCAGCTGAGCGATCTCCGTATCCCGTTGTCGTAACGTCGCCGCATACTCCTCCTGCCGTAGCTGCTATTGCGTGACCTCCGCGTCCCGCTGTCGCAACGTCTCCGTAAACTCGGTCCTCGCGCGACGTTGTTTCTCGCGCAACTGTTGTACCTCTTGAAGGACGGCCTGGAGCACCGTTGCGATCGAGGAAGATTCCTCAGGAGCGGTTCGCTGAACTGTCGTTCCCGTCTCCCGTTGTGTTATCGACTCTTGTGAACTCTCCATTTGAGCTCTTTTCCTCGTTTTGACCGGCGATCGTATCATAATACAACACACGGCTCTTTGATCCCGGACGAGCCCCCAAAATGTTATGCCCGCTTCGCGAATTCACACTCGCGAACGCGCCGCGCACTCCGAGCCACGGAAATGAATGGAGACGGGGAATATATAAACAATAACTCTATTGTCACACTCCGAATAGTTATAAGACAATAACAGAAGTAATAACTGCGGGCGGAAACCACATCCGTACGCGTCAAACCTTCACTGCAAAATCAGCCGATCTTGTTAATCAGCTGAGTGGCTCTTTGCCAGACAACGCGGTCTTCAATCCTTCGCGAGAGGCGACCAACGGCATCGGCACAGCACAGGCGTAACAATGGAATACTGAAAACATATATAATAAATAAAGAAAATTAAATCCATATCCATCCACGTGATAAATTAGTTATGAGCAATATTATAATTTTTTTATTTCTTTTTTTACATTTAAATCGCTTGTTTGCAAAGTTTAATTCAAAGTAAAGACGAACTCTTGCATACAACTTTATAAAATATGCTTTTGGAAAATCTTTACATGGGTGAGGACAGACAACAGTGTTTAAAAGAATTATTATAGAAACAAGAACGGATTCATTCAAAATAAACGTATGTAAATAATTAAAAAAAATATTATCTAAATTTTCAACGTAGGTTACAAATATTTGATTTGGATCGCATAATCCGTCATACATATTGTCTTCAGTAGATTTTGTTGCTTTAAATAATGAATAATATCTATTATAATTAAAATTGTCAATATCTTTGACAAAATTCTCACATACATCACAGGAATGTTTCTTCAAACTCTTTGATATAAGGTAACTACAAATATAATAAAATGCATTTTCCTCAATTACGTCTATTTTTTGTCGATAATCATGGTCATCAATTTGAACAGGTACTGTTTTTTGCAGTGATGTATTTTGTACAAAAGTTTCGTGTTGAAATTGTGTTTTTAGTCACCATATCTATTTCTGAATCCTCAACATCTAAAGTACAATTTCCTGTCTGAATTGAACAATGCTTGGTAACAAACGATTTTTTAAAAGAGGGGTGGCACCCAGTTGGATACGGCTCAATTGGACACGAGCCACTCACAGTGCTTGAGACTACAAAGCTCCTAAGCACTGGTCGCTGTGATTGGTGGTGTCCAATCGAGCCGTGATCAATCGGGATCACCCCAACTCATATCTTGATTGATACGTCTAGTTAATAAAAATTGAAATCATGAATTAATTTGCTGTAAATATTCCCGCATTTGATTTAAGCTATTTATATTTTGAATCCAGCATTTGTGTGTGGTGTGTGTGTTTGTGTGTGTGTGTGTGTAAATACATTAACTTTTTTTGTAATATCTATGCCATTCTTTGTAAAAATTTTAAGACTGCAAAAGTATTAGGTGTACAACTTTGTTTCCACCGTATTTTTTCTGAAATTCGAGGCTTTATTGTAAAAAACTAGTTATACATTTATGATTCAAAGTATTGTCCATCGCTGGCCACTACTTTCTCCCATCTTTCGGGCAGCGTACGAATCCCGCGTCGAAAAAACTGGTCATCTTTTGAGGCGATCCACGAATCGATCCAATTTTTTACTTCTTTATAAGACTGGAAGTGCTGGTCAGCCAGGCCGTGTGCCATTGATCGAAACAAGTGATAGTCAGAGGGAGCAACGTCTGGAGAATACGGCGGGTGGGGTAGGACTTCCCATTTCAACGTTTCCAAGTATGTCTTGAACACTTTCGCAACATGGGGTCGAGCATTGTCATGCTGCAAAATCACTTTATCGTGTCTCTCGTTGTATTGCGGCCGTATGTTTTTCAATGCTCGGCTCAAACGCATCAATTGCGTTCGATACCGATCGCCTGTGATTGTTTCAGTCGGTTTTAACAGCTCATAATACA
>NW_017300209.1:13813-15902 GCF_001594075.2 Trachymyrmex cornetzi | reverse complement strand
CACTCTCAATGATCGTGCCAATTCTTCTTGATTTTGACACGAATCTTGATCATGTAATGCCTCCAATTCTGCATCTTCGAAAACCTTTTCTCTTCCACCGCTATGCCGGTCTTCGATATCAAAATCACCGTTCTTGAAGCGTTGAAACCACTCACGACACGTTGTTTCACTAATAGCGGCCTCACCATGAGTATTTGAGAGCATTCGATGAGCCTCAGCCGCAGATTTCTTCATATTGAAGCAGAAAATTAAAACCTCCCGCAAATGACGAGAATTTGGCTCGTAAATTGAAATTTTCAATCGAGAATAACTTTATGATGCAGACACAAATCGACTAATGTTTCTATGGGGTTATGTTGACAGATGCCCAAGTTTATTGTATGACGTCTATGATCTATTTATTTCGACCACCACTTACCGCTAAAGCCATCTATAGGATAACGGCGGAAGCAAAGTTATACACCTAATATGTTTTTAATGATTAAAAAAGTTCTAATTGTTCTTCTGAGGCTATATATGCATTTTTACTTGACGTCTTTCCTTTAATACATGATGAATTAAAAATATCAAACGCAGCATCTAATTTTTCAACATATTCTGATGTATCTTTAGCAGATGTCGGCAAATGTCCAAGTGAAATCATAGTATTGATAGTAGAAGCTACAGAAAAACTTAAAACTTGAGCAGCATATTTTACTTTCATCCGTTGAAAATTATTGGGATAGATGTGTGTATCGTGAGCTATTTTAGGAACTAATCTATTTATGTTTTCTTCATCTATTTCATATAATTTCTTTATGTGCTGCCATGAGATAATTTTATTTTCTGATTTAATAATATTATTTATAATAATAAATTATTTCTCTAGCTGCTTTTATAAGGTGTGGTGGATCAAAAAAATAAAATATTTTTTAGCTATTTACAATATAATGAGTTTCTTGAGTCACACTTAATTTTTTAAATGCTTTTATATAATCTGTTCCCATATTTGTCACTTCAGCAACAATTTTTAAATTTATGCTCTGAAGTCTTTTAACACATTCAATAGTAATTATTCGTAATTCATCAGCATCTATAGTTGAATTAAGAAAAAAATAACCAAATGATTGCTTAAATTTATTTGTCAAATCTCTGACCATGAATATCGCTGCATTACATGCAGGTAAAAAACTTTTAGTATAACCTGTATCATGAAATCCAATCACCGTATCTCTGTTAATAATATAAAATAAACTTGCTTTTAATGACATTGTATCAATGGAAATGCAACAATATTTATCTAGCAGACGTAAATTTTCAATTTTAATCCGAAGTCTTTTGAATACAATGTCATTTATACCAGGGGAAATTATAAGTCCGTGTATCATGCGTTCAAGTGTTCTCTTCGATGGTAAAATAAAAGTGTTACTTAAAATTCTATAAGCTTTGGGTCCTTTAAAATATAAATTGAAACAAAATATTTTAAATTCTTTGGTATATCTATCACCGTTTCTTTTTTTGTTGAGAGTATTTCCTTGAGCTTTCATGAAATCAGCTATCGGTTTTGGATAAAATTTATAAAGAAGTTTTTAGAAATCGTCATAAGTAATATCGTCTATATTTTTTTCATTGTTATATTTTAGTTTTGCGCGTTTTGCTCTTTTATCTGCAGCTTCACATTTTCTTCTGAGAATTTCTTTTCTTGGAGTATAGAACTGGATAATTTTAATTCGGTTTGAGTTGCTTTATCATCTTTAGAATTCGTTAAATTAAAATCTTTAGTTGAATCTGTGCTTAAATCAATATCTAAAATTTAAAAAATTTAAAAATCTTTAAAATAGATGAAATAAAATCCAAAATTAACTTCTTTGTTAAAAAATATTTTACCTGTCAAATTGGTTGTTGAACAACTGGCTTTAACACTGTATACATTTGCTTGTAAATTTGTTGTAAAACATGAAGTGTCTACTGTTGAAATGTCTACTAAAATAAGTTTTTATAAATAATTTAATAAATAATTCAAATATAAATAAGATAAAGGGCAACGAGCCTTTTTTTTTTTTTGACGAGGAGGAAATCTTCAAAAGACGCCCGGGGAACCATCCCGGGC
>NW_017300209.1:10948-11185 GCF_001594075.2 Trachymyrmex cornetzi | reverse complement strand
GGGGGTATGTGGACCCGCCTAATTGGCCGGTCCAAACCCCCATCCTCATCCCCCGAACTGACCCTCTTCAAAACGCGGCGCGCCCTGAAGGCCTCCATGGGGACCCCCCGCATCCGCGTTTCTATAGAGGCATCCGATTCAATAGAGGGAGACCGAAATGGGCCGGAACCGTCCAGCCTTGACCTCTCCCGCGTCTCGGCACCCTCTTCCGCTTCCCCCCGGTCGTAGGGGCCGCAG
>NW_017300209.1:7212-10553 GCF_001594075.2 Trachymyrmex cornetzi | reverse complement strand
CCCCCCGACGCGCCGGAGCTATCCTCCTCGGCAGAGGACGCTCCACCCCCGCGTAGTCGCAAACCCCCCCCCTGCTCAGAAGGGGACAGGGAGGTCTTCGCAGATGCATACTCTGAGCCCAGGGCGCCTGCGGTGCACGTCCTGGAGAGGTTCTTCCAGTCGTCGGATGACGACGAGGGGAGGCCCTGGAATCCAGCCCCACCCCGCCGACCGCTGAGGGATCCGAAGCCCCCTGCGGCCGTAAACTGCTCTTTATTCGTTGTCATAATACACAAGCCATCGTCAGGTGGGGTTATTTTACAAGCTACCCCAAGCCGGGTTCTCAGTTTTCCTTCTGAGTCGCTGTTGACCAATTCACCCATTGGTCATATGTCCCGCAGCCGCGCACCATAGCCACGAGATAGGGACTTTTATGGAGGTCCAGCTCGCCGTCCGAGAAGTCGGGTGCAGTCTCGGACGCTCGGTCTCTTCCAGTGGTGCTAGGGAAGAGATTACGATAGCTCAGGCACCGCGGGTTCGCTATACCCGTAGTGGGATCTCCCCCGATGCGTCCGGGAGTACCGGACCGCACCGGAAATGACCCCACCCCTTGCGGGGAAGGGCAACGAGCCTAAAATAAATACAAAGAACATTCGATATTAAATTTAAGCCATATTATAGATTTATTTTATTATTTAATAAATAATAATAATAAAAAATATGTCGAATAATTAAAAAAATATCTATATGTAACACATATTCAAAATATATTCAATTATGAAAGAAAATTAATTATTATTGATTACTCACTCTGATCAATTGTTACATCATTGGTAATATTAAGAACTGAACTTGGAACTGTATGTGTTTGAAGTCGATTTTTAAATCATTTAAGAACATATGAGGAGCAAAATGTTTTGAACAAACTGTGTAATTATTATATAGTCTTTTTTGTGGAATATTCTCCTTTATGTCACATGCTTGTAGCCACAATTTTGCTCTAAAACATATATTATTGTAATTTTAAAAATTATTCAGTGTTTACATACACAGATACACACTCACACACACACACATATACATTACATACGTATAAAAAATTACTACCTTTCTAAATCAGATGGAAAACGAAAAAAGCTTAGATGACGATCTGCTCCGGAATTATTGTTACAGTTACGCATTGCACACATAAAACCACTAACAATTACATATTCCATTTTATATATTTTTAAATATTTTTAAAGCTAAAATATCAAGAGTATCTTTCAATAGCAGACAATCATCGATTAAAGTTAATCGGAGTTGGTTCTAATTGTATTACTCATCTGGTAAGTTCCCTTTGATATGCATAACCTCATGTCAGCTGTATTTACTGTTCAATTGACGCCATGTTGTCGGTAGTAATGCAGCGCACGCGCGGTAAAATTTCTCCGACGCTATTTCTACGGAGTGCCGCTACTGGTTCTACTTATACTGTGCTTCAGGCCTTCAACTCAGGGTTGCCAACTTTTTGAGAGATATTCTTACACGAGCGCGTCTGAAATCCTACCAAAACCTACTAGCGCCGAACAAATTGGTTAACCAAAACAAAATAACGATTAAAATATTTAAAAATTTATTAAAATATTATATTATTTTAGTACAGAAACGTTCGTACAAAGTAATGGTAGTGTAATAAAACTATATAAATTTCATCACATATTTGAGGTTTTAACATATGTATACTTATAGAAACTTGAAATTTAATAAAAATATTTAATAGAAATACTAAACATTTAATAAAAATAACATATATGTCATAGTTTGTTCGCATCATATGGATCTGATTTTTATTCTTTTCGATATTTTTGTGTATATGGAACTGTCTCTCTCGGTATTTTTAATTTGTTTAACTCTGTTCGGAGAAGGTTCGAATGACAATCGCGACCAAAATAGTGAGAAGCGCAGTGAGCGCGTTGCTAGGCGACTATTATTCCTGAGCCGCGCTGTTATTCCTGAGCAACTCTCTTCTTTGCTTTACAAGGATATTAAAAGAAAAAAGGGCATTATTCTCTTAAAAAGTGATCGCAGCCTCCAATCCTTAGCTGTTAAATCCCGATCCAAGGTAACAAAGCCTCTTAGTAGAATTTCGCGACGCCGCGTTCGTACAGATATCCGTTTGACGCGAAGGCCAGGCCTCTGGCCATTTGTAACTGCTTGACGACTCGTCTCAAGCGATGGGTAGCTCCCATTCAGGCTTCCGATGATCAGGCTCGGACAGGCACCTGACGATTCGCTCTGGGTAGCCGCGGGACCACTACCCGGAGTGAGTCATGTCTCAAATAGATGCCTGACGAACGGTTTCAGACGATGCCTCGCTAGCATCAAAAGATCGCCTGATGACGGTTCAGGCAGTGCATTACGCACATTCGTTTAATCCGTGGGGATGCCCGATGAAGGCTCGGACACCCTGCATTTTTGATTCGAATTTAAGTTACGCGATCGAGAATTAGTTCGAATATGTCAACCCTTCATTCTTGTTTTAATTGTTATCACATCACATTTAAAAATGTAGCTTCACGTCATTTGTACAAAGATTAAATATATAACCTTTAAAATAAATCACAGTCTTCATTCTGTCTTCACGGGTGCCTTCCCGTCGACCGGAGTTTTCTTCGCGTTCTTAAACGAACAAACTCTTTCACTAATCGTTTATCAACGACACCAACTTTTCTTCTTCTTCTTTTGGTTTCTCCTTGTTTGGTTTTCCGACTCATACACCAATTTTGATTAAATTAATTGACGATTAATAGTGTTTTCGATTGGGAAAAAGTTAGTGCGCACTAGTGCGCACTCAGTTCACACCAACACTGAACGAGTTCCATTGGTTGCACTGAATAGTGCAAGTTCGAAAGAACACGCCAAGATTTTCAGTGCCTCCACAGGGCACCTGACCCACCAGGAGCCTGATCGTTTGGAGCCATCCTTACCTCCTCAACGCGGAATTCCTACGGGTGACGTCCGGAGACCGCGGCTAGCTCCTCTGCAACCTCCTCGAAGGTGGTCGAGTCGTCAAGACCCGACATCTTTATTTCGGCCGTCTTCGACGGGTGGGACACCTTCACGTCGTCCCTCTCGCCAAACACCTCGGCCAGTCGGTCGGCCAGGCGGTCCGCCTTAGCGCTGCCATCGGGGCGCCCTACCTCCCATATCAGGGCCCCCGTGACGGCTCGCCTCGGCCTGAGGTCCCCGATCCCCAGGTCGCTTTTGGCGAGACCGAGGACCTCGCCGCCTTCACCACCTCAGCATACTTCGACGTGTCTGCACACGTCAACGTTATCGCCGAGGAGGTGGGAGTTTTTAACTTTGGAAGCCGGGGGGGC
>NW_017300209.1:3445-6971 GCF_001594075.2 Trachymyrmex cornetzi | reverse complement strand
CCCGCCGGCTGAGCCGACGGGGGGCAGCGCGCCCCGTTCCCCCTTTCTCAGGCGTTCGCGTGGCCACATCCAGCTCCCATAGCAGGGAGGGAGGATTCGTCCGAGGATGTCCTCGAGCGTTGGCCCCCCCCCCTCACCCAGTCGACCTTTCTCCTTCCTACCCCCTTCTTCTTCTTCTTCTTCGTACTCATGAGGGGGGAGGGGTTTGGGGGTTCATCTGCCGTGAGGTTCCCCCCACGGCAGGTCTGTACCACGGCTGTCGGAAGTCCTCCTCCGTTATGAGCAGCCGGACAGGCGCGGGCGGGGGACTCCTTGTCTGGAGATTCCAGCGGGCAGCCCTGTCTCGCGTTAATACAGGGCTTCGGGCGCCCGCTGAACTGTTCGGGCCCGATATGTCCATAGGGAGGACCTCCCTGCGGATAGCCATCTCGCCTCGCGCCGAGCCATCCTTGCCCCGGCATGGGAGGGGTGATTTGTCCCTCCCCCTCTCCAGCTTGGCCTTCTCGGCGAGGAGGCGCCTGTTTTCGCGAAGGAGAAGTCTCTTCTCCTCCGCCCAGGCCCTCTCCTCACGGCGGTCCCTTCGTCGACGGGGCACCCACCGACGCGTCACCCGCTTGTCCGATGACGGAACTTAGGGCCGCGGTGAGTTCCTGAACGCGTCCCACAGGTCCCGAACCATGGTCCCCTTCAGGTTCTTGGATTTTTTCACCGCTTTGGCGATCGCCGAGCTTCCGTATCGCCACGGAAGTCACAGCACTGATCGGTTGGGCGTCGAAGTCCAAGCTTAGTACCTGCGCGCGGTCAAGAGCCCTCCTGGCCGAGGCCGATTTGAGCTCCATCTCTGGGTCTAGGATGAGGCGGCAGTCCCGCCTCATCTCCTCGGCCCTCCTAATCTCAGCCCGCTGGGCCCTTGCCCCAGCGGTAAACTTGTCCTTATTTCCTGGCTTAAGGCCCTCGACCTCTTGGCGGAGTCCTCTCCTCTGTCGGAGCCCGGGGAGGAGATCACCACCGTCGCCGGTCTCTTACAGCTCTCTCCCGCGAGGGACTCCAGCGAGGCGCACGATCCCGTTCTCGACGGGGGCCCCGCGGAGTCCTCGGGAGCGACGAGCGGGGCGCCAGCCCTCCTGGCAGCCGCCTTGCTGCAGGCGGGGCCAAGGCGCTTCCTACGTGGGAGCGCCCCGTTCGCGTCGCTCGCCGCTACCGTTGGAGCCACCCACGCCCGCGTGCCTCTGGTCCCGGAGGGGCCCCGCGCCGACCCGTCCGACTCGGTGTCCTCCCAGGCACCGTCATCTTTGTCTCTACCCCCCCCCCTCTCCGGCGGAGCGGGACAGGGGCAGCCGCCCCTCTCCTCCGAGCCGTCGTAAACGGCTCCTCGCCGTCCTCGCTCGCGCGACACGGGGTGACAGCCTCATACCGAGGTCCACCTCCCCGCAAGGATCCTTCCCTGATAGGAGTAGTCCAACGGGCTCCCTTCTCCCACCGGGGATCTCGCCCCGGCAACCGTGGCTCTTCGTCACACCACCAGTCTTCGCAGACGCATTTCTATACGTCGACGGGCCTGTGATGCACCCGTCGACGCGCCTGTCGCAGGAGGCCTCGTCTAAGACGAGGCCCGACACGGGGGCGGACGCCACCTCCCCCGCGCCGATAGCTGCCGGTTCCGAACCCGGCTTCTAACGTAAGGTTCATTACGTTGTTCTCCATTTCTATTCGTCATAAAGTGGAGCTATTTTACAAGCTGCCCCAAGCCGGGTGTACGTTTTTCCTTCCGGGTTTTTTGACGGGTTTTCCTTCCCTCATCACCGCTCCCCCGGGCCCTAAACCGGAATGTTTCCGGGTGGCCCCGACGGAGCCAAAGCACCAGGCTCTGCCTCGGAATATGTCCGAGCAGCCCTGCTGCACTCCATACCCTTGGGCATGCGCTGCACTGCAGTGACACGCCCATCAGCCTTCCCAAGTCACGGGCAGTAAGCACCGCTCCCCCTGTCGGCGCCGTGCCACCGGGAGATTGAAGTTAGGGCCGCCAACCTCCACCTGCACAATGGGGACCGTTCCGAGGAACGAGTCCCCCAGGGGCCCTCATTGCTGAGAGACCCCCTTTGGGTGCCGGATCCGGTGTACAGACCCGCCTCGTTACGAGAGGTTTGTACAGGCTGCACTTAGACTCCCCAGGGCCGCAAGGCGACCCAGGGGGGAGCCCCCTCACCATGATAAGGTGGCAGCCCGCGAGGGGGGGACTTGCCTATACTGTAGGAAGAACGCAGAAAAATAATTTCGACATCTCATGTTTATAACTTTAAGTAATGATTTTTTACTATATGTAATTAAATAATATATAAGATATCAAGAATATCATATATGTACATTCTTATCAATAATTGTACACATTTGCATATGTTACGTTTTTAGTTCAACTGCGCAGATTTACTTGTTCCTACTGTATATCCTATATAATATATATGTATCCAGTGCACTGAACTGGCACCGTTAAAATATCTCGTGCCACTTAATGCGCACTGAGCGCGCACTACGCGAGTGTCGTGCGGTCAAATGTATACGTGACACTAGCCAAGTGCGCATTGGTACTGCAAATCGAACACGCTTTTGACACTGAGTGCAGCCAGTGCACCCCAATCGAAAATGCTATAAGTGACAATAGGTCACAGAAGTGCCAATAGTAGTTTAATTTTTACGTTGGGAGCATTTATACTGGCCGTAACCGAAAGATATAGACCTCGTTTACACCCAGGGTTCGATCCGAGTCGGAATGTAAGAACCAACCAACTGCGGTCGAGCATTCCCTTGTCATTCGACTATAACAGGTAGTAGGGGAGGCCAACCGGGGATTTTGGGATTTACTCGAGCGCGTCAGAATAACATAAAGGGGGAAAGCTTGCACCCTAATAAGTATCCCCCACCAAATATTAAACCTCTATATAGAGCCGGGGGTCCAGGGGAGCTCGTCAGATTAGTAAAAAAAAATCGATCGTTCAAAAAACTTGAGCGCGTCAGATTAAGGTATGGTGTGTTAATTACATGTAGAAAAGTGTACATTTCAATAATCTGACGATTTCAGCGTGACGTAAGGAAATGGGAGAGTCACAAAGTTGCAAAAAAAACGTGACATGGATTTTCTCGAGCACGGTTAATTTTTTTTTTATTTTGAAGGAAATTAATCAAGGATCACGGGAATAATATAATCTGATGATTTACACAAGCCGAAGTGGCCAAAATCATTAATAAAGTGCGGTGCGCGCAGCGGCTGAGAACTGTGTACTTCCCGCTCCGCGCGTCTCTTCCTTTCGAAATCGAATCGATCTTTGAATATGAAGATGATGAATTTACCACTGACGATGAAGACTAAGGGACTTCTAGGTTACTTATGTATCGGTTATTTTAACTTGTTCTTAATGTATATGGTTTCAACCACAAATATGAGAACGGTGTATATAATTTGTATATACATGCATCTTCCCAGAATTTCCTGCACGGAAAAAACGAAATTGTTGAATCTACCATCTAAATA
>NW_017300209.1:0-1969 GCF_001594075.2 Trachymyrmex cornetzi | reverse complement strand
CTTTGCGCCGTTCAACGTTGCTTGACTCTCATTAGCCTAATTTAGTCATACTTTTAATTTGTTGAATTTGAGAGTCCGAATACAATTATTACTTATTGTCTGTTATTTATGTAATTAGATGCAATACATATCCAATATTGCAGTACTTGCTAGAAATTTATCTATTTTAGCTAATTTTTCGTACTTAGCTAATTTACTCACTAATTTTCGCTATAACTGCAAGATCACTTTTTTGAGTGTAATAAGACACAAAGCTTAATATTACATTATAGAAAAAACATGTATTTGAGAAAAAAATTTTAATATCACGATAAAATATTTAACAATAAGAATCTTAGTTTAAACCATAACATGTGTGAGAACACAATCAATACTAGAAATTACAAATATTTTACATTTATGTATAATTAATATAATAATAATAATTATTATTATTCGCTGTCTTCCGATTCCGTATCGCTCAAGTCTAAATTATGTGATATGCCTAACTCATTTGATATGCTTCTTGGTTGATCTATATTTAACAAATATTCCTGAATATCAGAAATATCTCTAGATATTTTGGAAGTGCTTTTTCTATTATTTGAAATTATAGGATCTGAGGAAAGTATAAGCGCATTAATGAGATCCCTATTTGTAGCCTCTCTACTTATCTTACGAGTATGATGCAATCTATATTTTCTGATTTCCTTATGTCTAGCTTCTAGAGCTTCCTCAGAAAGTATTCCTATTGGTAAGTCAAAACTATCTATTATATCACATCCGTGTACTAACACTTTGTGCACACTACTTGGCATATAGTACCAATTGTATAAAGCCAAATACAATTCTCGAGTATCTTGCAAAAGTGTTTTAAATTTAATTGTATCTATTTTCCTACCACTAGATATTACTCTTAAAATTAAATAAAACATATCTATTAAATTTTTATCGATGCCAGTAATTTGAGAACTAATTTCAGAGTTAATGAAAAACCTCCCTGCAGTGTTGCCGTCATTGCTGGAACCGTATCCTGGTTTTTATCTACAATGAGATCTAACCGAGATTTAAAATTTTCTTGCACTTGCTTTTTCGTATGCTCAAATATTTGTTTATGCTCGTCACCTCTTACTTGCCATTTCTTAAATGGAATTCTATAAGAAATGTGCAGAAGACATTCAAAAAATCTTATCAAGCAATGTAGCGTAGATAAGCCAAAACGATAATTATTAGTATTTGGAAGTTTTTCAGTAACTCTTATTGAGTTCATTTCTTTTGGAGTTGCTCCACATACATAACATTTAGAAGTCGCATTAGTATTAGATAAAATATTACTAATATTACCATCTAACATAGTAAAATGTAATTGAAAATTAGTTTGCACATTATTATCACCCGAATTAATTATGTAAGGGGAAAGATTTTCAATTTTGAAAATCATGAGAGATTCTTGTTCCCTCACTAATTTCTCATTTTCTTTCATAAATATAAATTTAATTGGGCGGCAAAAAAATGTAGATGAAGAGCGAAAATTTACCCATAACTCTCTGTTACTTCTGATATCTACTAATTTAAGTGGTACGAGCAATTAAAAACATAAATTCATCTGTATAATGAGATGAACTTTCAGTAAATTTCTGTCTATAAATACTGTGTCCCGAGCTACCATCGAATCCCCATTTACATATAAGCTTTGAGGTAGGCTTGCAAGATCTTCTCAATATAACTATCGATAGTATTTTTAAAATGGTAGATATTGAGGACATTACGTCCTGGTAGTGTCCTCAATATCTACCATTTTAAAAATACTATCGGTAGTTATATTGAGAAGATCTTGCAAGCCTACCTCAAAGCTTATATGTATCAGCTTATATCAGCAGACATTTCTGTCACAGATATTGATGAAGGCAAAAATGATCTTTTCATCTGTCTAAGAATCTTTACAGAGGGAAAACAGTTTTTATGTAAAGCATTAATAAAACTTCTAAGA
>NW_017300208.1:29191-30562 GCF_001594075.2 Trachymyrmex cornetzi | reverse complement strand
GCGTCAAATCGTCAAGTGGCGCACGTTAATCCCGTGCAATTCGTGCGACGTGGGCGTCTGAGTTTGTGGCGACGACGTCATGTAGAGGATGAAGACGAGGTTGTTCCTGCGCGTAAGTTGGAAAAATAAAAATATTGATCAAATGCTGGAAATTTCCTTTATTAAAAATATTTTAATTTTTTTCTAGGAAGAGCGCGCATCGAACCGCCGAATAATGCGCCGCCTCCACGTAATGGACAAAGCATCTCTCTCATCGAAATAGATAAGATGATTTAAAAAATATTCTACTGTAAAATATAGTTCATATAATATTACTGCAATAAGAAGAAAAATAAAAACATTTCTATTTTAGATAATGATGATGATGATGATGTTGATGACGAGGATAATGGAGATTCGCAGCGATCAAGGAACTCGTCAATTGCCATTATTTCAATGTCGCGTAAGTTCAAAAAATCGGTTAACGAAACATAGAGTTAGTTCTGCAAAAAAAAAGAAAATTAATAGTAAAAATTACTTTCTAGCACGCGAAAATGAAGAAGAGGAAGAAGAAGAAGAAAGGTGACATTTACGACTACGAGGACGACGAAGACGCCGGTGATATCATCGATGAGGCGAACGAAGATGTTACCAATGATACCGGCGACGAGGAAATCGATGATATCGTTGACGAAATTCCGGAGACGCAGGACGTGACGCAGGAAGTCGGAGAAGAGGAGGACGACAATTACGTCGAAGGTAATAATATTTTATTGTTTACTTTTAACCCGTTGTTTCGAGAAATTTTTCTTAAACGTATATTTTTTCTATTAAAAGTTTCCTACTCACCGGTTTTACCGCAGTCGCCGGAATATTAGAGAGACTTCTCGAGCGAAAATATATCCCCGGCTCACGATCATATGAAGCAGCTAAAGGTGAGTTACCTTACTTTTCTGTTATATTATGACACGTGGGGGAGGGGGATAAGCTTTAGGCATAATATAACAAAGTCAACGGAATTTAAATAAAAATTTTGTTTAACTTTTCAGTACAAATTGGTGGTGGTGCTGTCCAGCCCTCAGACGCTCTCCCTTCGTCTTCACAAAGGGGAGATCGTCAACTAGCGTCACCCCCACAGTCCCGTCAGTCGACACCGGCACCGTCGCCGTCGACACCACCGACACCTCGTCAGGCTCAAAATGAAGATCAAGAGTAGAAGCATCAGCAACAGGAGCAACGATGTCGGCAGCACGAGGTCAATAATTTTAATTATATAGATTTACGGGCGAAAAACTCGCGGCAATTTAGGAATTTCGCGATTCTAGGGAGAGAGGAAACTTTCGCGATACGGCCGCCACTTGAAGGTAGCGATATCGCTCAATGGCTAAAAAA
>NW_017300208.1:28691-28909 GCF_001594075.2 Trachymyrmex cornetzi | reverse complement strand
TTGTCGGAGGGCGAGAGAGATAGGCCACAAGAATAAACCACGCGAAAGCGTAATAATAAGAACAATTATATTTGAAAAGAATGTAATGAAGCAAATATGTTAAATTACAGTAGTGAAGCAATTACAAGTACTCTTCGGGGCTTCGCCCCTCCGCTCTGCTCGATACTCTCGGTACTCGCACAGAGAGCCGCTAACTTAATTCTAACGCCGGACGCCGG
>NW_017300208.1:27576-28508 GCF_001594075.2 Trachymyrmex cornetzi | reverse complement strand
CTCCCGGACGTGCAACGCCGGCCCGCGGCCGACGCCACGCGATGGTGCGACGCGATTATAGCGAACTCCTTTATGCGATACGACTCTACTCGACAGCGTGAATTCCGGAAACGGACTCTACGGTAACACCGCAACCGGAAGTTCACTCGGCAACGCGACAATCCGCGTTTCGAGGCGACAGCACAATGCGCGGCGGCACGATTATAACAAGCGTGCCTACGCGACGCGATACTAAACGATCACGCAATTACAATAATCGTCGTTACGCGATCCGACGAAACTCGACAACGTGACTACTCAGCGCGTTTCTACGCGACTCTACTCGGTAACCGGCAGTGACTCTCCCGTGGCGAGAGGAACTAGCGCGACTCGGCCCTCGATTCTCTCCACACGACTCTAATTTACTTCCACTCGGCAGCGAATATTACTCCCCTCACTCTGACTCTCGAAATGCGACAGCTAATAGTTCCCAAGCTTGGGAGGATGGCACGTGGCTCGCGGCTCCGCGGTTCTACACGGCGGCCATTGCGCCGATTTTATCGTTACGGTGCGAGCTGGCTTACGTGCAATCCACCCGGCAACGTACCCCGGTCGGCAGCCTTACAAATGACGACGCTCGTCTCACCCTCGTCGGCTCCTTCGTCCTCTCGGCCTCTTCTCGGCAGTCCCTCGGCAATTCTCTGTATTCTCGTCCTTGTCGACAGCGACTTCGCACCTCCTTTACAACGCTCCGCTCGCTTATCCACGGGAAGAGTGAGGCCCGGGAGCTCCCGGCGGATTCTTGCAGGCTGCTTAGCGCTCCCCCCTCATGCGGGGGGAGGTAGTCACGCTGATTGGCTTCCGCGTGTCACGGCATTGGCGCGTGCCGTGCAGGCCCGCGCGGCCTTGAATCCTCGCTCATGCGAGCGCGCAATGAGGATTCCTGGCAAGGG
>NW_017300208.1:26208-27421 GCF_001594075.2 Trachymyrmex cornetzi | reverse complement strand
ATGGTGAAAGTATGGTCCCTTTTTTATGCGACAGCGGTTACAAGCAATGATATAAAGTGGTACAACCTGCTACTCCGGGCTCCCGGATGTGTGCCCTTCTCTCTGCTCTTCTTCTTCCTTCCTCTCAGTCCTGTCCTTCTTCGGTCTTCCTTCCAAGGGTGGCGGGCGAGACGGCACGACGATACAATGGCATTTCACGGTAGCTGCCGAGCGTGATCCGTGGCGCGTCTACGCTTCCCGATACGCTTGGTCATTACGCAAAGGAATGCTAGTATAAAAGAATAAAATCTGCTAAGTAAAATAATTGACGCGACTTTTAACGCACGTTCGCAGGTGCGTTTGCACGCGCGCTCGCGTGCGCGCTCGCCCTTCGAGCCGGTAGGAAGCGCGAGTCCGCCGTCGACAAGTCCGCACAGTGACGGACAAAATGTCACGTCACAGTACATACGTGCGAACCGAGCGATTACGTCGGGTTATCGTTTGAGTCGGCTGATCTAAAGCGTGGTCCAGCGGGATCGTCGTTTCGTCCAGCACGCGACCTAACTCACGAAGACATATGGGGGCTCGTGAGTTCGTTGGCGCAAAGTGCTGGAGGAATTGATATCGCGGAAAATTTCACGGTACGCGTTTTCAGAGTTTCGCTACCTGCCGGTCGCGGACGTCAGTCCAATCGATTAACGCGCGAAGACGTAGCCAAACGCTCGATTTTACAAATTGCCAATTCCGACAATTTATGTTTCCCCGTTCGCGGAGGGGCTGCCGAAATATTTAAGTAAGGGTTGGGGGGAAGAGAGATGGAGAAGAGTAGCTAGGTTCAGGCACAGTATATACAGTAGCGCAACTCTCTGTCGGCACCTTTGATGTCAGTGTTGGCAAAAATGGAGTGCGCATGCGCGAAATCAGTAAGTTCCCCAGTAACGCCATCTAAACTTCTATCTCACTTTCTCTTTAGTTTCCTCTTTCTCTCTCTTTTTTTCTAGCTGCTCTAGTTCATTTGTATGTACAGCAAATTAATTTAAATGTAAAAAACTAAAAGAAATAGATTCATAATTGTAATGGATTGCAAAATAAAAAAAAACACAAAAATAAAAAAATATAAAATTATGCAACAGTTGTATAAGTTAACTATTCTCTTAGAAGAGATCGTTCCTCGTTTCACTTTAATTTTTCCACTTTTTCACTTTTTTTCACTTTTGCACTATTTTTGCTTTTT
>NW_017300208.1:21348-25931 GCF_001594075.2 Trachymyrmex cornetzi | reverse complement strand
CTCGGTCGCCTACGCGGCCGTGCTTTTATTAATTATTTTGGGGTCGCCCGTATAGCCTCGTCAGCGTTCTACTCAGACGAGGCCAGCGTCCGCGCAATATCTTAGTCAGCGGTCGAGTACTGCTTTTATTATAATAATTGGTTTACATATCATATTGGCAATAATATGATTGCGCTAACGTTATTTTAGTATTTCGCTACGTTCTGTGGCGAAATCGTCACAGTGGATATAGGGCAGTTTTGCACTCGTGACATCCCTCCCCCCTTAGTAAAAAAAAATGAGGGATCGAATTTTCTTAAGATTTATAATACAATTATGTTTCCCGTATTACAATTATTATACAATCGTGTCTTGCATTTCTATTTATTCAATACAGCATAGCGTCATTGGTGCGAAATTGTACTTCTGTACTCGGTCTTTCCTGGCTATTCGTTCCCTTTTTACTCAATTTTTTAATTTTTATTACCCAAAAGGCTACACCGATCACGCTAGCTAATACTATAACTAATATTCCCGATCCTACAGGATACATGAAATATTTACTATTAAACATACTCTGGTTATTATTTAAATATTCGTCTAGTTCATTAAGGTTTAAACTTAATTTCGTTAATTCTTCCGTGTTTCCTATTACTTTCTTTAATGGAGTACGCCTTGGGAGGTCGAAATTATTTTCCTTTTCAATATTCAAAGTGAGATTGAACTCTGGTAAGTGAGTTTGAATATAACGCGTGTCTAACCGAGACTTCGTCTTCAAAATAATATCGGGTGTCGTTAATTTGCAATCACCTTTTAATTTTATTTTACCTGTTTTGCTTATCTCCATTTTTTCTTCTAACCCGTTACAAATGACGGTACACTCCTGATTGTTTAGGGTTGAATACAACCACGTTCTCTCCTCCGATGGCGTAATCCACAATGTGGTATTTGCCAGGACACGTCCGTACGCAATTCTGGAGTTGCCCTGGCATGTTTTCAAAAATTTGCACTTCGCATGGTGCGTCAGACTGTATCTGATAAATCGGAAAAGTTCTCTCGCATGTATACATGTTCATATCATGGATACATTCTTTTAATTCGTTTTCGTTTAACAACGTATAATGATTGTTTTCTCTATCCACTGCTATTATCGAATGAACTACCTTAATAAACTTAAATACATTTAATTGTTCATATACCGGTAACGGTGTTATTCTTATTATTTTATATGTAAGATACGCGATTATTGGGAACTTTAAAATTGTAAATATGTCATTATCCATAACGAAAGCATTTATTAACATATGTTTTTGGATCGCGTGCCAATTTTCTAACTTTATTTGAAAAGGAAAATGTAATCCTTTTGTAAGCTGTGACGCGACTTCTCTTAATTCCTTTACAATATGTTCTAAAGGTAAATAATTTGTACGTAAGATACCATGTTGCGCGGTTACTAAATAATCTTCGGTCTTATCTACGTCAGTCAGTAGGTCTGTCAAAATGGCAAGGACATTTTGGAAGTATTCGTCCAAGTCCTCTCTCTGTGTATACTTATCCAGCTGTAACTCCATTTTGGTAGTGATATTTGCGAGTAAATTCTCGTTGTATGCTACTGCTTTCCTCAAATGATCAATGTGACCAATGGTTGCGTTTATGATTTTTAGTTGATTCTTCGCGACGTGTTGTAGCATTTGTTCCTTTCTTTCGAGTAATTGTAATTGCTCGTATATTTGTTTTGCGTCGTCAGCATCCATGGTACCAAACAACGTTTTGCTGACGGTTCCTATAGCGTCTATTAGACCTCGTTTATTCTGCGTCCCTTTATGTACTATTTTCAATTGGTTCAAAGACGTAGATAATTTTTCGTTATTCTTCTCAAAAATTTTCAACATGCTTTTGCACAATTGCTGTGCATTACCAGCTATTACTCCTTCGCATCGTTGCTCAGCATTTTCTAAATACTCTTGAAGTTGCTCATATCTAGTTTTAAACGCGGTTATATCTACCTTAATTACTAATTTCCAGGCGGATTCCGCTTGATTCATCAGCCCGAGTTCTTCGAAGTATATACCGGGCGTATGATGGAATGACTCCCACCGGTACGTCTGTGCGCGTTCAGGTGTCGTTCCGTCGGTACAACTCCACATAAGACATACCCTGTAAGATAAGGATAAGGATTCATATTACTTTTCTTTTGAATCCTTATCTTGCATTGTTGCTTAGTCTAGCTCTAAATAAATTTTTATTCAGTGTGCTCTGATCATTTGTCCACGCCAGTTGCATTCGCGGTCCACTAGGTCACATCATTCTAAAATATACTAGCTCGTTTTTTTTTATTGTTGTAATAATGAGGTGCTTGATGTGCAATGAAATTTATGCGCCTTCGACAATTGCCTCCGTGACTACTGGCTGCAAGCAGCTCGCAATATGCAGGCGTACGAGGCACGTGTGCGGCCTCCCTTAGTGCGTGATTGGCGCACCCTTCCGATCCTCCGGGTTCGCGTGTGCGCCATCACGGGACGTCGGATTGTGGAGGAGTTGCCCCTGCCGCTCCAGTAATGTAAGCAACTATTTTATAATCCTTTTACTAATATGTTTGCACTTAATACTAATCTATGCTTTGCTTTTTGCTTTATTAACTGTCTAATGTTCTATGAATTGCTTTAATCGATTTACGTGTACGCGCATGGTTTTCCGGCCCATTTTGACCATGACATTCACGTCATTGTGTTTTACGATAATTAGATAAGGACCAAGCCATTTCGAATCGAGTTTCTTAGATCGTCCTCTCCTAACGGTTTCGTCGTACAATAGGACCTTATCACCTATTCTGAATGTTTGTTTTCTAGCAGACTTGTCGTATTGTTGTTTTGCTCTGATTTTTTCTTCTTGCGCGTGTTCTCGCGCTATTTGATTAGTGGCGCGTATCCGTTCACGCAACTCTTGCACATAATCATCATAAGAGTATGCTTGCCTTGGCGGCTTTGTTAGTGCCGTTGGTAGGGTGGCTTGATGTCCAAACATCAACTCGAAGGGTGTCAATCCGGTCGCGGTATGCGGGGTAGTACTGTACGCGAACATTGCGTATGGTAGCCACTCGTCCCAATCAATCTGCTCGTCATTTATATAATGTCGCAAGTATTCTGCCAGTGTGCGATGTGAGCGCTCTAATGCTCCATTGCTTTCCGGATGGTACGCCGTGGTTTGAATCTTCTCGATTTTCAACAGCTTACAAACATTTTTAAACATTTCACTCGTAAAATTGGTCCCCTGGTCCGTGAGAATTTTCTCGGGTATACCATATTCGGCGATTATTCGCGTCGCGAACGCTTTTGCTACCGTTGCTGCCTCCTGATTTTCGATCGGGATGGCTTTACTAAGTTTTGTGAAATTATCCTGAAACGTCAGAATGTACTTATTTATTTTGTGCGGTAGTCACCATTAAAGGTCCCACAATGTCGAGTGCGCATTTCTCGAATGGTTTGGAGGGGGTGTCGGTAATCTCTAGAGGCATTTTTGTTTTCCGACTAAGTTTATTTTTCTGACAATGCTCACATTTGTTTATGTAATCCTCGACATCCTTCGTGATGCCTCTCCAGTTATGCATTAATCTGATTCTATTTATTGTGCGTGTCACACCTTGATGCCCTCCGGTCGGTGTGTCATGATACTCGTATAGTATTTGTCGTTTCTCTTCGGCTGTATACTCGCGCGTCGTTCTCTCCTTGTCTTCTTCTTCCTCTTCCTTCTGCGGCGGAGTGAGTTCACATGCTCCTCCTTCGGTATCGGGTGACGGCTCAGCGCATCGGCATTTGTGTTACCCTTACCTGCCTTATGCACAATTTTTGTAGTCGTATTCCTCTAATTTTAATCTCCACCTTACTAGGCGGGAGCCGGGATCCGTGACATTAAACAGCCAGACCAATGGTCTATGATCTGTCACAATTGTGAAAACCGTACCGTATAAATACGGTCGAAAATGTTTCACGGCCCACACTATAGCCAACAGTTCTTTCTCCGTCGTGCTATAGTTCTGCTCGGCTTTGTTTAAAATTCGACTGGCGTAAGCAATCGGTAGGTCTTGCGATAACACGGCTCCGATTGCATAGTCCGACGCGTCGGTTGTTACTACGAATTCACGAGAGAAATCCGGGTAACGTAGTACGGGTGCCGTTGTGAGTTTCGCCTTTAATACTTCGAACGCGTTTTGTTGTTCCGCACTCCATTCGAATTTTGTCCCCTTTTTAGTCAAACACGTAAGAGGTTTGGCTATTTTTGAAAAGTCGTCTATGAATTTCCGATAGTATCCGGCTAACCCGGATAAATGCTTGTACGTCCTTAACTTTTGTGGTACAGGGAATTTATTTACAGCGCTCAATTTACTTGGATCTGGGCGGATTCCCTCTTCAGTTATTATGTGGCCCAGATAGATTACCTCTTTTCTGAGAAAATTACACTTCTCAGGCTGTAATTTCAAATTATTTTTTCGTAAGCGCTGCATCACTTCTATCAGTCGCTTATTATGCTCCTCCAGGCTTGCTCCGTAGATGACGATGTCGTCTAAATATACGAGGCATCGCAATGCTTGAATTCCAGCTAATATA
>NW_017300208.1:19146-19774 GCF_001594075.2 Trachymyrmex cornetzi | reverse complement strand
ACTATCATCTTAATATCTTCGCGCAATCCTAGTTCGAAATTTAATAGCGCTTGGTCCTGTATTGTTTCGAGTATCGCTCGCTTTTGCTCACTCGTGTGCTCTCTTTTTTCTATTAACGACTCGTATAGCTCCATAGCTAACTGGTCCACGCGTCGTCCGTAAGTATGCGCGCTCTCTTGTGGTTTCTGTTTTAACGCATTAAACTCGAGTTGTAAATGCGACGTTCCACGTTTCCCTAGATAATTTATTTCGATTTCGCGCCGTAGCTGCTCGAAACTCTGCACGCTGCGCGTTTGAAAATCTAGTAATAATTTTCCTTTGAGTTTGGTATTCAAGATTTCTTCGAGTAGAGCTGAGCGTTCTGCGTGATGATTTTGTCCATCGCATACGTACTGGCAGTTATAAATTCCTGCGTTTTATTCCGTATAGATCCGTCGATTTCGGGTATTAGACGTCGTGCGTCTTTCAATCTTAAATAACCCGTCGGTCGGTCTCTCAATTCGCGTACGTCGTGTAAGTCGCGTCCGTACGTCACATGGAGTTCTTCTAGTCCATCGTCGGGTCTGACGAGTCGAAAATTTTCGCGGGCGCAATTTGTAATTTCCATTCGGCTTACTCTGTCCTGTAA
>NW_017300208.1:18574-18969 GCF_001594075.2 Trachymyrmex cornetzi | reverse complement strand
TGTTGCCATTACGCTCGGTGCGGAAGTTGCGCGTGCGAACAATTGACTCTCGTATGAAATCAACGATGGTTCTCGTTGCGCGCTTCTAGTACCGTTCCCTAGCAGGCTCTGGTTGATTTCTCCGAATGGGAATACTTGCTCTATTATAATGTTCGGAAGTGAGTCTGGCTCCGAAACATTATCGCTAGAATATTCCGTTTCTAATACACGGCGTGCGTTATCGCGGATGTCGCGTAATGCTTCTAATATTACCTGCACGGGGCTTACTATACTAACGTGTTGTCGTCGCGGTACAGGCTCGCTCAGTATCCTCGAAGATACCGAAGCGTTGTTTCGATCGCTATTTGTAACGGCTTCGGACATCGGTCCGATTACATTGGCTATATTATAATTTT
>NW_017300208.1:9451-17482 GCF_001594075.2 Trachymyrmex cornetzi | reverse complement strand
GAGCTGGCAGGAAGTGGTGGGGAGGATACTGGGGGAAGAAGGGGAGGGGGAGGGATGGATGAGGGAAGTTCAGGAGGAAAGGAAGAGGATGTGGGAGGAAGGGGGCGTAGGAGAGGGTAAGAATGATTGAGGGGGTGGAATGGAAAGGAGAAAGGAGGGAGTGAGAGGGGGAGGGGGTGAGTGAGGGAGGGAGGAATGGATGAGAGAATGAGAGAGAATGAGATTGGGGGAGAGGGGAGGGTGGCTCTGTGAGGAAGAGGGTAGACAGAGAGTAGTTTTAAAAGAAGGAATCCACGGTAATTGAGTAGAAAGACGCTGGAAACGGAAGTCCCTAGCGGAGAGAGAGAAAGAGAGAATAAGCGGCATAGATTAAGTTAGATTAAGTAGGTTAAGTTAGGATAAGTTAGTAAGTAAGATTGTGCAAGTGTGATATATGTGTATATAAAATTGTAAACCCGAGGGGAACAATAAAGTTATCTATCTATCTATCTATCTATGTTTTCCCCGTTCGCTTGTAGCGGCACGCGTGCGTTACTATCGCGGGCAGTTACGCTTGGAGGAACAACATGAAAGATGGGAATCCGTGAGACAGCAGCGTTCTTCTTTATAACGCGAGTTGGCTAAAGAATTAACGATTTCTGCGGGTATCACGATTCCCTAGGAGGGATGCGGAATTCGTAAAATTGAGCTATTTCAACGGTTTCTCGCTGCGGAAAATATCGCGATAGTTGTTTACAATTTCAGTACTTTTGGTCGCGGCGAGAATCCGTTGTACGACGGTTGCGCGTTACTCTCCTCCCTAGGTCGTGAACCTTCATTCCGTTTAAATATTATGTATTACGGGCGTTCGAGGCATTATCAGCCAATTTTAAACATGAAAGCCGCGGCCGGTTCTCGAGGGGGGTATTGCGTGGCGTGCAATACCGGGTATCGGAACGGTAGAGAGCATCGTTGCGCGAAAAAATGTCCGCGATGTTACGCGATTCCGTCGTGCGAGGGTTCCGGCGCCGAGTTGGTTAGGTGCGATTCGTGTAATCTTACGTTCTTCGGAAATCCCTGAAAGATCTCACGACGGAAAATCGGACGCAAGCGTTTGCAAATCCATTAGAATTTGCAACGACTGCGGGCGCTTCGTGAAATCGAATTCGCATCACGACTGCGACGTTATCTTTTGTAAAATTTGTCGCTCGTTGCAAACTTCGAATCATTCTTGTTACATACAGCCTCTTTGTCGTAAAGTCACAGTCGAAGACCCCGGAGAGGGGACGACTGCTGGGACAATGCGAGAAGAGAATCAGATAAACGACGAGAATGACGTCGAAAGTGCGAATGATGCGCGAAGTAAAAAAGATCGCGTCGCAGTCGTGTTCTATGACTTCGAAACCAGACAAGACAAGACGCTCGAAGGAACGGAGAAGGTAAAGATACACATACCGACTCTTTGCGTCGCGCAACAAATTTGCGAAACGTGCGCGGAAATACAAGAAATGTCGACGCGATGTCGTTGGTGCGGGGTGCGTGAATTTGTTTTTCGCCATGATCCGGTAAAAGAATTTGTAGATTTCGCAACGCGAACGTCAAAATATTTTAACAAAATAATTTGTATCGCGCATAATGCGAAAGCGTTGACGCACAGTTTATCTTAAAATACATCGTAGAACAATCTGGCATAATTCAAGAGCCACGGATGATTTTGAACGGGACGAAAATTATCATGATGACGGTCGGTAACACGAAATTTATTGATAGCTCAAATTATATGCCGATGCGATTATCTGATTTATCTAAGGCTTTCGGACTGCAGGATACATCGGGTAAAGGCATCTTTCCTCATTTATTCAATAGAAAAGAGCATCAAGCATTTATCGGACCAATACCTAGCGCACGGTATTATTCGCCCGAACAAATGAAACCCGAGGAACGCGAGCATTTTATAAAATGGCACGACGATATGACACAATCTGGCTTCGTTTTTGATTTTCAACGCGAAATAGTCAAATATTGTCGTAACGACGTAGAAATCCTTCGACAGGCGTGCTTGGCTTTCAGGAAAATCTTTCTTGAACGCGGGAGCGTGTGTCCGTTCGTGAAATGCACAACTATCGCTTCTACGTGCATGAACGTTTTTCGCAGAAACTTTTTACGCGGGAAAGAAATAGGAGTCATTCCAGTGGGCGGATACAGATATAGAGATAATCACTCGCGCAAAGCCGTGCAGTGGTTGGTGAGGATGGAGCATGAGTTCAATCAACAGATAAGCCACGCGGGGCGAGGGCGCGAATTTCGAATTGCCGGTACGCCCGTCGATGGATATTACGAAACTGGATTTGGAGAACGAGACGCGACGTTACGTATTACAATTTCACGGATGCTTTTTGCATGGGTGCCCATCATGCTTCTGAATAAATCGCGAAAGAAAACTCAATTCTTCCACCGATCATGGCGATACGATCGACGCGCGCTACGAGCGAACTCTCGCAGCGACATGGCGTCTTCGACAACGGGGATACCTGGTGATGGAGAAATGGGAGTGCGATTTCGACCGGGAAATACGTGAGAATAATGAGATGCGCGATTTTCTTGAAAATGCTCAGATAATAAAGAACTCACCTCTCGATCGGCGCGATGCATTTTTCGGTGGCCGAACGGGGAATATAGCAACCCGATGCGATGTTGCGGGAACGGAGAAAATACGTTACATAGACGTATGCTCTCTGTATCCCTATGTACTGAAAACGGGTGCTTTTCGAATCGGTCACCCAATGGTCTACATCGGAGAGGAATGTTCCGAGTTAATCGGCGTAGCTCCGGATGTCGATTTCAACTCGCTCGAAGGACTCATTCGTTGTAAAATACTCCCTCCGCGCGATCTCTTTCATCTGGTACTCCCGTATCGTGTACGTGGCAAATTGTTGTTCGCGCTGTGTCGGAGTTGCTGCGAAACGTTCTCGCAAGCTGAGTGTACTCACAGTCTCGCCGAGCGTGAATTCGAGGGTACCTGGGTATCCTGTGAATTACGCAAAGCCGTCGAGAAAGGTTATCGCGTGTCGGAAGTGAGCAAAATTTGGCAATACAAGGTCACGCGATATGATCCCGATACGCGGCAGGGTGGGTTGTTTACCGGATATACCAATAGTTTTTTGCAATTGAAGCAGGAAGCTAGCGGATGGTCGAACGAATGCGTGGATGACGAAGCTAAGGAGCGATATCTTCGGGAATACGAGGAAACCGAGGGTATCGTTCTCGATAAAAATAACATCGCTCGAAATCCAGGTCTACGTTCGGTTGCAAAGCTCTGCTTAAATTCCTTTTGGGGAAAATTCGGTCAACGATCCAATTTGCCTAACACCGAGATCGTGAAAAATTACCAGCAATTGGTAGCTTTGCTCACGAACCCAGAACATGAAATAACCGATATATTACCCGTCAACGACGAAGTAATATATGTATGTCTCGTGGAGATTGCGAGAAGAAGCGGTCGTAGCTTCTCCGCAGACCAACGTCGTGATCGCGGCATTCACGACGGCGCTGGCGCGGCTGAAATTATACGAACATTTAGAATTATTGAATAGGCGAGTATTGCATTATGATACAGATTCCTGTATATATATAAGTACAAGCGATCCGAACGAGTACGAGCCACGTACGGGCAATTTTTTGGGGGATATGACCGACGAACTCGAGAGCTACGGCCGCGGTAGTTATATCGAGTCGTTCGTGTCGGCTGGCCCGAAATTCTATGCGTACGTTGTTCGTACACCGAAAGATCGCCTGCATGAAATTTGTAAAGTAAAAGGAATAACGCTTAATTATAAGAACTCGCTTAGGGTAAATTTCGATAGTATCAGGAGATTAATAATAGAAAATGAGAGAGAAAGGTACGGAGTAGAAGAAGAAGAAGAAGAAGAGGAAGAAACATCGCGTAATATAAACCTGAGTTTTAGCGCAATCCGACGCACAGCGTTTCACGAGATTGTAACGCGAAATGAAACAAAAACGTGCGCACCGGTATTGGTAAAACGAAGATTTATCAATAATCGTTATTCTCTTCCCTACGGTTTCGTGAGCGAATAACGTTTTCATCTTCTTCTTCTTGTTCTTCTTCTTATTATTCGAATCGGTTCTCTCTCTTATTTTTAAGTTTGGAACATTAACGAGTTTTCCGACGAGTTTTAAACGCTTATTATAGTTTAAGTATGGTATATAAGAAGAATGTAAAAATATTAATGTCAGCTATGTAAGATAAAATGTCAATATTTTTTTGTAAAACCTTTTTTTATTAACTTTATTATTAAATGGATTAATATAAAATGTACATATCGTGTTTGTAATTTATAATTATGATTATAAGTTTAAGTAAAATATATTTAAATATTAAATAAAATTTAAAACCTAATATTCTCTATTTTTCTTTTCCCTTTTTAAATCAAGTAACGAATAATAAATAAAAATAATCTAATATACCTGAAAACTGGAAAAGGTTCTTTTGTGTCTTAATCACCTCCCTACTAACGCTTTTCTTTTTTCGACGTAAGTTTTCCCTGAATAACATCGTGTATAAGCTCCTCCCCTCTATGATGCAATTCCGGGGTGACGTTCGCGCTTGGCGACGAAATTGTACGCTATTGTGAGCATTGACGCGGAAGTTAAGCTTGTATGCGTCGCACCGTGACGAGGTCAGCTCTTTGTCCGTCGCCGTGCTCTTCGCTAATGGGACCGCGCGGATGTAAGCTCACCCCCGCCGCGAGGGGGCCCCTCCGCCGCGTGGGTCAGCTTATTTCTCCCTCCACTCCTTAAATTTTGTCGCTTCTCGCGTATTCTCGTGATTATTAAGCGTCATTTTTCTTTTTACTATTGAAGTCACGTACGGGAAATCGAACTGATCATTTCGCAAAATGGACGTACGCTGGAAACATCCCTGAACTTCGATCGTGACCGGGCCGACCGGTTGCGGGAAAACGATTTTCGTAAAGAGTTTTCTCCGACATTTGCCACTCATGTCCGACGTGAATTTTAAGAGAGTTTTATTTTATTACGCGGAGTGGCAAGAAGCCTATCGTCAGTTACAATTCGACTCTCGTATAAAAGGACGAAGAACAGAGCAGGGGAAGCGACAGCGGTAAAGCGGCGATAAAGAAGAATATAATTAAATTTCACGAGGGTTTACCTCGTCCGGAAGATTACTCGAACGATCCGTTTCCTCCAAAATTGGTGATAATCGATGATCTTATAAGAGAATCGTCGTCTATATAATATGTTTTTTCTCGCGATGAAGACGAGTGACGAGAAATCGCACAGTGCGACGAAAATCGCCACACATTCGATCGGTAAAAGAAACGCCTGTCTTCTCGCGGCCCTCTATCATTTGAACAAAAATCAACGCACGACCTTCCTACGCGCTGCGGACGAAAAACTTATTCGTTGTATCTGTGAATGTGTTTTTAATATACTCAAAGGTAACGTCTAGCTCGAACGTTGTGAAAAAAATCGGCTAACCAAATTCAAAACGCCTCTGCGTCGTATCGATGCAAAACGAGGTAATTGGAAGGATAAAAGAAAGCTGTTGGTGCAGCGAGGCTGATTTTTACTTTATATTATCGGGCCTATATTATCGACCTTATTATCGCTAATTATCGAAGGAACAAAATAGTGGGATAAAACGTTATGGAGAGGACCAAAAAAATGGTTTTAATTTCGACGGAAAATCTCGAAAGAATGCAACATCAGCTACGTCAGAATCCGACATTCGCTGACGGAGAGTCAAAAGAAATCGCAGTACCGCAAAATTCGGATAACACAGCGAGCACTAATAGCACAGCGCAAACTCCCGGAACTCATCTAACACGACTCGATGCGGAGATGGGCCGTATTCTTAATTCTGACTGGCCACGTGACGAAAGTGAGAGATGGAAAATGTACAGAGAGGCATTATGGCGATACCTACGATTTATCCAAGAAACGCGAAAGCAGAAAAACGTCCGCAGTGAAAATGCAGAAGACAACGCTACACGAGATAGCTCCGCTGATAACGAGACGACGAGCGATGACGTTTTTCATGATCTCACGCAAACATCCGATATACCGCCAGCACATTCCACCAGTAATACCGGTATTATTACAAAAAATTTTGAAATTTCGAGCGAGCATAATCATGCGAAGAATAATCATGCGATGAAAAGCATTGAGGAAATAATGGAAAGCGTACCGAAATCTTATCGTAAGTATGCACACTTACTGATGAAACATTTGATTCGAAATGTTATACCTGATAGAATTAGTTGGGACGAGCATGGAATCGTGACTATAGATGGCAACGTTGTGAAAGACTCGAATATCACTGACTTGATAAACGACGCGATGTGCGAGAGAAAAACTGTGAAAGCAGTAGGTAGAAATCAGTTCGCGCGATTACTCCGTGTGTTGAACGTACCTTCTGCGCTGGTGAGAAATAAAAGATTATTGTCCTCGCACGGTGTTGGTATAAACAGCGTAAAACTTCGACTTCGGGCGAGTTCCACGCCTTTTATATCGAAAGCGCAAGTTCCACGCCGATTGTATCGAGAGGAAAGAGAAAAGCGTAAAAATGACGAACAAGAAACAGACGAGGAAAGTTCGATGATTCTTTCGCGTACACGAAAAACTGGTACCCCCACATCTCTACAAATGGGAAAAAATCGGTTATTCGGTTGGAAAAAACTAAGATAATACGATGACGTTTGAAAAATTATGCGACGGATCGTACTATAATTTTTCAATTATAATCTAACTCGTGCTGTTAAACCGAATTTCTCATGGAGAGAAGTCTTGCGCTAGCTCGAATCGCAAGACGCGTACACGTTGCATCGACCATTGCGTAGAAAATTTCCACGATTGCGTTACAACGTAACAAACATCGACGATGTGTGGGAGGCAGATTTGATCGAACTCCGAAATCTAAAAAGTTACAACGACGGTCATTCCTATCTGTTAGTGATTATCGATGTACTAAGTAAATACGTATGGGTAGAACCGTTACGCGACAAAACGAGTAACTGCACGATAAAAGCTTTTCAACGCGTACTAGTGAAAAGCGAAGGACGAGTACCCGTATACCTCCAAACGGACAAGGGTAAAGAATTTTTTTGTCGCGCAATCAATGCAGAAATTTCTTAAAGAAAACAACATTCGTTTTCGGGTAACGCGCAATCCAGACGTCAAAGCCGCCATCGTCGAGCGCTTCAACAGAACACTGAAGGAACGAATGTGGCGTTATTTTACGCATAAAAATACGCGCCGCTACATCAATGTTCTGCAGGACATTATACACGCTTACAATCACACTCGTCCACGAGAATGCAACCTGCGGTAGTAACGAGAGAAAACGCACGTATCGCTCGTGAAAATATAGCTCGTCGTTGGAAAAACGAAACGTTAAAGAAACGGGTGCGAAAGGTTAAATATCGCGTCGGAGATCACGTTCGTATCAGTAGAGCGCAAGGTGCCTTCGAGAAAGGATACGAGGCTAAGTGGAGCGAGGAGATATTTCAAATTTACCGTGTTCTCGATTGGCGAAACCCTCACGTGTACGAACTGCGAGATTTAGCAGGCGAAGTCATAGACGGTATTTTTTATGAGCAAGAATTAGCTCGAGTTGAGAAAAACGTAGAGGAAGAACAGTTTATCGTCGATCGCGTGATAAAGAGTAAAGGACGAGGAGCTAATAAGCAAGTGCTTGTTAGTTGGCGAGGTTATCCCAGTAAGTTTGATAGTTGGATTCCGGCTTCGAGTTTAATTTCTCTTCGCGATGGAGGAGGAACAATTTCTTCTGGTATTTCCGAGTAACAGCAATATGCGTCATTTTCCGGATAATACAACTTCGTCCTTCATCACGGAATTACCTCATTCTATCATGTTACATGGACAATGGGAGGTTGCGATAACCGAGATTCAATTTCTCTGTACCTTTACACATACGTCATAACGAAAATGTGATCAGATTTGTCAATGTTAAACCCGATGAGGGGACGAAAGGTGCGTTTACGGCGAAAGAAG
>NW_017300208.1:2355-9312 GCF_001594075.2 Trachymyrmex cornetzi | reverse complement strand
TAACTGCAACGAGAAGTGCAAAATGCTACATCATATAAACTTTTCCGATAATCTTCTACGAATGCTAGGTTTCTCATCAGCAATTTCCACAAATAATCATCCATTTTATTCCAAGCTCGCCGTACGTAAACCTAATTTCAATGAAACGGAAGAGAAAACTTTTCTTACTCACGGACTTAATAAGGAGACGGGAAAACGACTTGCAAACGTTTACTGGAGTAGCGAACCCTATAGTTTGTCGCGCGGTATCCCCGATAAAATGTTTGTTATTACGATATTTGTGAGCCTTATATAACAGGTGATGTACGTACTCTTCTTCTCAGGATAGTTCCGGTCGAGACACGCAACCATAATTACGCATTTGGTGCAAATTTGGTGAAGCATTTCTCATTTCCAAATTATATCCCATTGCGACGAACGAATTTCAGAACGATCGAAGTAGATATAAGAGATCATCTTGAAAAAAAAATTCCATTCGAATTTGGCACGCTGACAGTAACGCTGCACTTTAAACGTAAGCAATAACTTTCTTTCGTATACGCGAGCGTGTCGGTATAGCGACAGTCTTTCGTTAGAAACTAGCTATGGAGTATGAGGAGTATTTTGATGCTCGGGACATGCGTGGCCGAGGTGGAATTCCACGTGTTTTCGTCGGTTCGACCTATCAACGCGGACATGGAATCGGAAGCTTTCTCAGTGGACTATTCAGAAAAATATTACCTTACCTAGGTAAAGGTGCACGTACTGTCGGAAAAGAAGCTTTACGTGCGGGAATTAGCGTAATAGAAGACGTCGAAAATAATAAGCCGTTGAAGGAAGTGGTCAAAAGTCGGCTCGCCGAATCTAGGGGTAATCTGAAGAGAAAAGCCAAAGAAAATATAAGTTCCCTGATGAGGGGGTCGGGATATAAAATATCCGCAAAGTCCGCAGCACTTCAGTTTCCATTCGGAGGTCGGAATAGTCGTATTGCGCTTCGTAAACGACGTCGGGCAGTCAAAAGAAAATCATTGAGGAGTAGCACAGGGAAGAAGAACAAAAAGTGACGAAGAAGAAAAAGAAAATTTGCGCTGCAGGAAGAAAAACCAAAAAACCACCCACTAGGAAACATCGAGTCAAGAAACGCGACGTATCCGACATATTCTCTTAATCGAGATAGGAATTCGTGACTGGAGAAAAAATATGTCCTTTCTTCATACTCACTCAAGCGAGTGTATAAAGAGCGAACTCGATTTCTTCTCTCTACCACCTACGCAAACCAGCATCGAGAGTTCGCAATGGATTTATTACAAACCCGTAACTTCGCTCACGGACGACTCACCCATAGAATTCGTCATACCCGGCCATGGAGAAGACTATCTGGATCTCACTCACACCATGTTGAGTCTTCGCATACTCGTAGAAAGCGAACGCGGGGAAAGCACATCGGTCGCAACCGCCGACGTGGCAAAAGTAGGACCCGTAAATCAATTACTGCATTCCATGTTCAACCAAATCGACGTATATTTCAATCAAAAACTCGTATCGCCACCAAACAACGCTTACGCTTACCGCGCGTACATCGGGGCATTATTAAATTATGCTTCACCCGCATAAACTTCCCATCTAACCTCTTGCTTATGGGACGCGGATATTCCCGGCTACATGGACGACACGTTAAACTCGTCAAATCCAAATACGGCACTCGAGAGACGCGCGAAATACATTCAAGGAAATCGTGCGCTAGATCTCGTAGGTCACCTTCACTGCGACGTTTTCAATCAAGATAAATTTTTAATTAACGGTGTGGAAGTTAGAATGAGACTCGTACGTTCGAAAGATTCATTTTGTCTTATGGAGACTAGAACGATGTCAAAAATACGTATACTCGATGCCAGTTTACTCGTAAGAAGAGCAAAAATAAGTCCGGGTGTGCTACTCGCATGAATGCTGAGAACGCTAAAATGCTGAGTAAAACTACCGCCAAGTATCCCCTTACGAGAGTCGAAGTTAAATCATTCACGATACACGCCGGTGTCGTGGGGGAATCGATAGACAATGCAATACTCGGACAGCTGCCGAAACGAATAATAGTTGGCTTTGTCGATAACAAGGCGTTCAACGGTGATAGATAATTGAACCCGTTTAATTTCAAAAATTACAGAATAAATTTCTTTTCGCTGTACGCCGATGGCATACAAATTCCCAGTAGGCCGTTACAGCCAAATTTTTCGAAAGACGAGCCGCTCTACGTTGAAGCTTATCACACAATATTCTCGGGAACTGGCATTCACTTTCTGAACGAGGGTAATTCTATAAGCAGAGATGATTACGCCAATGGCTACACTCTTTTCGCTTTCGATCTTACACCGGATCTATCCGCTAATTGTGCAGGACATTGGAATCTTGTGAAACACGGAAGCTTACGATTAGAAGTGAGATTCGAAAAAGCTCTTTCCGTGACTATTAATTGTATCGTCTATGCAGAGTTCGATAACGTTTTAGAAATCGATTCCTCGCGTCAAGTCATTGTCGACTTTTCCGGTTAGCTCTATGCTTTTCGTGAGAAAAATATTTTCCCCCTACTACACATTATTTCTAACCCAATTCCACGTGAGATGACGAAAAAAGCTTCAGTCTTGTTCGTTACACCGACGCTGACGTTTCGTGACATAAAAAGAGCGAAAATTCGAATATATAATGGATATAGTCATCGACAAGGTTTTCGCGATGTCGAAGACAACTTTATTCCGAAAAATGTCGCGGTTCTTGCGATTAATGCGACGATCACCGAGCATTGGATTATGGAACCACCTTATCCATTTGGAGAATTACCCGAGAGAGCAAGACGAGAAAACAACTGACTTACACGAAATTATCATGGAATCGAATGGTTCGACGGAGACGTTAATCCTATATACTTTACGATACATTTGCGAGCTATTACACGACACGCACGCCACATCTATACCAGAGGACTAGAGAAGTCACGTTATCTGAGTAATTTACTCTCCAAAAACGCATATAATCTGGAAGAAATTTCTCCGGCTTTCAAAAATCTGCCAAATTTCGGAGGTTGCTGACAACGTTGCACTCACCACGGATTTCGAACCAACGTTAGTTCACATTGCGCCTTACGCAACGCTTACAAATTGAAACGTTGATTAGCTATTCGAAATAGCAGCAATTCGAGCTACGATAGCCTTCCTTCAGAAAATTGTAGCGAAAGTGACGTCGAGAGCGAAAAAACAAACAGCGGAAATTTTTCAATTAAATTTAAAAATCAGAAAAACGATATATTTCGCAACATTGAGGCGTGGAGAAAAAATATCGTCACAAAAAAGGCGATCCAAAACGAGGACGAACAAACGACAGCCGAAGAGAAAAAAGATCTTCCAAAATTCGACTCGATGACTGATAGAGTTAAAGATAACACTAGCGTTTCGCAAACGACTAGTATTTTTGAGAACTCTACAACGCACGTACTGGCAAAAGAGGTAAATACTGAATTTACGCATACATTTCC
The DNA here is from genome assembly GCF_001594075.2 of Trachymyrmex cornetzi. NCBI lineage: Eukaryota > Metazoa > Arthropoda > Insecta > Hymenoptera > Formicidae > Trachymyrmex > Trachymyrmex cornetzi. Next base: position 5,810 of record NW_017300208.1, on the reverse strand, counting down.
TCTCTCACGCTCACCTACGCCGAAAAATAAATTCACTGGAAGTTTTAAACGCCTTACATCATCTCAGTGTCCGACATGCAGGGGTCTATCCTGCCGACCGACTGCCGAGGGTGTGGGCGAGGTTGACTGCCATTGTCGCTAACACAGACGATCACGATCGACCTGGCCAGCACTGGGTCGCCTTTTACATCGACGAATGCGGTACAGGAACATATTTCGATAGCTATGGCTTGCCGCCCTTGGACTCAAGATTCCTCTTACGACTTCGCCGAAACTCCACCACGTATCGCTGGAACACGACGACGCTGCAAGGAATACTTTCTCAAACTTGCGGACAATACTGCTGTGTATTTCTATATTTTATGTGTAAAGGTTATAATCTTAGCCAGTTTTTTAGCCTGTTTACCTCTGATTATAAACGCAATGATCGATTGATTGCACAGTTATTTCATAAATTTTTTCTTCATTGTAAACGTAAAACAATTAATTCTCATGCTGTATGCCATCATGTTCAATCGTCTACTGTTTTAAAAAGTAAAATATAAAATAAACGAATATTCTCGCGAAAGAACTATTTTGTGTAACAACGCTGTTTTATCAATAAACAACTTTTTTTTCAATTTTGTCACTGTACGCCACGTCTATTATTTTCTTAATCATTTTCTCGTTCTCTTCCAACCGACATCTTCTTTTTTCATATTTTTTGTCAGAACTAGATTAATAAAAACTTTTGTCATTTTTCGAAATAAGACTAACGCTAACATAAAGTGTAAAAAAATTTATCCACTAAATCGAGTAAATCATCCCAGCTCTGTTACAATCAGACACAAACTTGTCCATTCCTGTTTTCCTCCTGTCCTCCAGACAAAAAAAAATCGGTCGCATAGCATTAAATAGTAGAAAAATAAATAAGCGATAAAGGAAGACTCTCTTCATTGTGTCTAACCAGGACGCCGAGGTTCGAAAAAAAAAGAAGGGCCATAAATCATATCCGCATTCCTTTTCGAAGCCTGAATCTTTCCCCCTTTTTTCCCCCCTGGCAAAAACCTGTCTCGGGGAGCTATTCTCCACCTCCATCATTTTCTCGGACTTGGCGGTTTTTCATTTTCACTTTCACTCTCTCTCTCTCACTCAACGCACCCTCTCCCTCACCATTCGTAGCGCAGTTAGCCATGGAGCGAACCAATCGTAGTGTGGGCAGCCATGGAGCGAACCAATCGAAACGCGCCATTTACCTCATTACTCCACCCTCGCGTCACCAAGCAGTAAGAGCGCTCCCTTTTTCCAGACAGGCCCTTCTAGTCGTATAGGGAGGGGGAGTGGGGGATTTGTTTTGACGTCTAGGGGGAAGAGGGGGTTTGTTATGACGTCTAGGGGGGAAGAAAGGATTTGCTTTTGACGCTAGGAGTGGAGTGGTGGAGGTTTGTTTTGACGCCAGGGGTGGAATGGTGGGGGTTTGTTTTGACGCCAGGGGTGGAGTGGTGGGGGTTTGTTTTGACGCTCCATGGCTGCCCATATACTACTTCCATTATTTTATTTTAAAGAAAAGTGCTGCAGAATCGCATCGTTTGCTCGTAGATGATTACGGTGAGCATACTCCATCGAAAACCAGTTGTAAAGAATGGTTTCGGCGGTCCAACAGTGGTGATTTTGACGTGCGTGACAAAGAATGCGAAGGTGCACCGAAAAAATTTCAAGATGCAGAATTGCAAGCATTACTCGAAGAAGATTCATGTTTATCGCTCGATAGGTTGTCGAAAGAGTTAAATGTTGATAGATCCACTGTTGGAAAACGTCTACACGCAATGGGAATGGTGCAAAAAGAAGAAAATTGGGTGCCATACAAATTGAGAGAGACATGGAAAGACGTTTGGTCATCTGCGAGATGCTTCGTCAACGACAACAAAGGAAGGGTTTTCTACATCGTATCGTAACTGGCGATGAAAATTGGATCTACTACGATAATCCTAAACGCTTGAAAGCATGGGTGATGCCAGGTGAACCAGGTCCATCAACGCCAAAACGAAATATCCATGCTTCGAAGATTATGTTGTGCATCTGGTGGGATCAGAGAGGTGTTATATATTATGAGCTGCTCAAACCGTCCGAAACCATCACTGGCGATCGTTGTCGACTACAACTGATACGTTTAAACCAAGCTTTGAAAGAAAAACGACCGGAATGGGACAATAGACACAACAAGCTGATTCTGTTACATGACAACGCTAGGCCACACGTTGCAAAACCGGTCAAGAAATACTTGGAAGGAGTAAAGTGGGAAATTCTACCCTACCCGCCGTATTCACCGGACATTCAAATTTCCATTTGTTCCGATCCATGCAGTCGGCCCTTTCTGGAGAACGATTCAATTCTTATGAAGATATCAAAAAATGGCTTGATGAATGGATCGCTTCAAAAAAACCAGATTTTTTCATTCGAGGAATCCGTTTATTACCGGAAAAGTGGGAGAAAGTTGTCGCTTCCGAAGGAGCATACTTTGAATAAACTCACTTATATAGATTTGTTTAAATAAACACATCTTTTTCTTTTCAAAAAGAGCGGAAACTTATTCCCATATCTAATATATACAGGGTGTCCCATTTTAAATGATCCATCCAAATATCTCGAAAACTAAACCCAGTAGACAAAATGTTTCAGACAAAAGTTGTTTGACTCGAAGGGGGACATAAGATGGTGCCATCGATTTGACCTTGGATAGTCCTCTGAAGGTCACGTGAAGGTCACCTTTAATTTTTTTAGTGGAACCCCTTATTTCTCGTTGCACATTCTTACAATTCACCTCGAGAGCTTTCCAAAACACTATAATTAAGTTACTTTTCGTTAAGTACTAGTTAAGTTATAAAGCAAGATCGGGACTGATCCGGTCGATTAAAGCAAGATCGAGACTGATCCGGCCGATTAAAGCAAGATCGAGACTGATCCGACCGATTAAAGCAAGATCGCGACTGATCCGGTCGATTCATATGAGGATCTAGTTTTCATGTGAAATGATTATGATCTTAATAAGTGTTCAAATATCTGTCCATTATTATCCACACGTAATTGAACTCGACGTTCAAAACTGTCGACTGTCGATAAAAGTATATTTCTTGGAATGCTACGGCAGGCAAGAGTTATACACTCCATCATATTCTCTCTTGTTGTGGATGTTTTTGAATATACTACGTTTTTCAAGTATCCCCACAAAAAGAAATCTAGACTTGACAAGTCTGGAGATCTAGGACACCATAACACTGGTCCACCGCATCCTATCCATCTACCTGGGAATGTGAGATCTAAATGGTTTCTAACTCTTCTACTCCAGTGTGCAGGCGCACCATCCTGTTGAAAGAACATACGTTGTCTTGTATCCAGATCGATATCTTCAAGCAACGCCGGCAATCTTTGTTGTAGAAAGTGTAAATAATTATTACCATTAACATTTTCGTCAAAGA
>NW_017300208.1:541-2110 GCF_001594075.2 Trachymyrmex cornetzi | reverse complement strand
ATCCCTTTCTGGTACGTTAATATGACGTCTTTGTCGTTTTTGACGTTGACGTTGTCGTTGACGCAATACAAGTCTGGAAATCGTACAATGATTTGGATGTCGTCTATGAGGAAATCGATTACAGTACAATACCGCTGCTTGTCGATAATTATTATGGCATTCTCCAAATACCAGAACAATATCAATAATTTCGTTCAACGTATAATCCGGCGTTTTGCGTACATTAAGTTACAAGATAAAGTAAGAGCCGATAGATTTATTATCCTGGTTGATACTGGACGACTAAGACGCATTTACGGATCATTCTTTGCCATTAGCCATTATGGATCAATCCCGGTTGGATGGACCGATTAAGATAGAAAATGTTGCTTGAGTATAAAATTCAGCGCTCGGAATCAGTTGCACTTTTCGGCCAGATTTCTGAGGAGACGCCTACTCCCCCCCCCTCCCCCCCCAGCCTCTACGCCCGAGCCGCCAATCGCGCGCGTAACGCTGAGCCTCAGGGGCGTCCGTGACAAATACATTAGGCCCGTATCTTCCATGAAATTTTTAATTATTTAGCAAAATTTTTTTTTGCTAAATAATTGTTACATTTACAAATAATAACTTTTATATTTATGAATTTAACGTACAAAAATTTATTATTAAAATATTTTAAATTGTGTAAAGTAATTACACAGTGATAATCATAGCACATACAACCATTTACTTTATTAGGAATTCTATTTCTTATAATTCATAAAGAAATAAATAACATCATTTTTAGAAATATTAATATTTATTCCCTAAAGTTTAGATGATATTTATTCGTTTTCACTGTTATAACTTAACTAGTACTTAACGAAAAGTAACTTAATTATAGTGTTTTGGAGAGTTCTCGAGATGAGCTGTAAGAATGTGCAATGAGAAATAAGAGGTTCCATTAAAAAAATTAAAGGTGACTTTCACGTGACCTTCAGAGAACTATCCAAGGTCAAATCGATGGCACCATTTTATGTTCCCCTTCGAGTCAAACAACTTTTGTCTGAAACATTTTTGTCTACTGGGTTTAGTTTTCGAGATATTTGGCTGGACATATTTGGCTGTATATACGGTATCCGGTCAAGCCATAACAGAGTAGATTCCTATATAGTATATAGTGTTACGACCTAGGTCGAACCTGAAATCCTCGTCGGCATTTTTATGCAGACGTGCAAGTAATCGTTACAAAATTAAGTCACCTACTTTGTAGCACAAAGGAGGTGACACACAAGCAATTTTTGTTAATCACGCATAAATTCGGTTTACTTAAGAAATATAAAAAGGTAAGCCTCGAACATCTCGGGGCCGCTATAAGCGCTAACCGTTCTTCTAATGTAAGTAAAAAAAAAAAATAAATAAATAAAAATAATTTTTTTTTGTTAAACCGCGTGAATGTCGGACAAAACCGAAAATCTCTCACCGAACGCATCGTGGTTATTGAGTCCCCGAACGCAACACGCGATAGCTCGAATTAACTCACCTTTTGTAATTGACGGAACGGACCGCGAGGATCGCAATCGCGAAAATCGTGAAGAAATTGCAAACCGC
>NW_017300208.1:0-222 GCF_001594075.2 Trachymyrmex cornetzi | reverse complement strand
AGCACAAGCTATTATGGAACCGCAGTTACAAGCCGGAAATAATCACAATGGCTCGCAATCAGATCCTTTACATGACATAATGTCAGGAATTAGAGAACTTCGGGACGAAATGAAAGCCATACATCGAAGAATTAATAAATTAGAAGATCAGCAGAATAAATCGCACGCGACACATACGCGGAATGATTATCGCCTAGATAGTATATACGGACGCACGACCGA
>NW_017300207.1:110531-120663 GCF_001594075.2 Trachymyrmex cornetzi | reverse complement strand
AAAAAGCCATCTAAAACCGAATTTTATCTTTTAAATCGATCCACGGTTTATTATTTATTAATTAATAAAGTAAAATCACTATTACTAAAAAACTGTCCATTACTGCGCATTGATTCTTTTGTTCAAAAGCATGTAAATTATTTACGCGGTGTGTTAAAAATTGTTGCCGCTCAAAGTAATGCTGTAACTAACAATGTAATTGTATCATCTGCAGATTTAGAGGATCTATCGTTAACATCTGTAGAAGAATATAATTCCGATTTAGAAATATAATTCTAATTTAGCTTTAGATTCAAATAATTCATGTCCTGGATGCAAGAATAATGACAAACCGTCAGGTGCACATGCGTGTAAATTATGCAGTAAATACGTACACGCATTACCTGAGTGTTCAATATCGTTTGAAGATGCTGAAAAGGGTCGTGGCCAACTTCACATATGAGTAACGTGCCAAGATAATGTACAGAATATAAAAGATATTTTAGCAAGCCGTGAAGAAGAAAATTGGCGTGGACAGATAAAATCAAATAAAAGCAATGCTTTATATCTAGGAAAAAATCCGCACAAAATAACAGATGCGCTTATGTGCAAAAAGGCTGCAAGAATTCCAATTTAAAAAAATGGTAACAGCGTATCATTGAAATCATTAAAAATACAAAATAATACTTATACTGTCGCTAATACTTGCGCATTTGACAGTATTGTTCAAATATTACTTGCAGTAGGACAAGACTTACATCATATTATGCAATATATGAATGAAGTAGCAGAAAAGAACTGTTTGTTTTTTAAATTAATTACCCATACGATGAAAAACGGTATTAATCAGCATATTTACAAACTGCGTGCACAAATTTTGTCAGAAATATTTCCGATATCTGATGTCGGTGGATGTAAATATATCAATTGTGAGACGAATGTAGAATATTTAGCAGGAACACTCTTCAAAGAAGCTCCTAGTTTTAAAGAGACATCTCAATGCAACATTAGCTGTTTGCCACGATATAAAAAACTACTAGTCATCCAAATCGAAGAGACAAAAATTTCGGACGGTACAAATTTCAATGATGTTGTCACATAAAGCGTACACTTACAAGGAGAACGTCCTTGTTGCACAGAAAATTGTTCTAGGAGACAACAACGCTATCAGAAACAGGCAAGACCTTTAAATATAATAATTCACTTATTTGACATATATAAGTGAAAAAAGTAATTACATTAGTGTAAGTTATCACAAAAATAATCTCTATTTTTTAATTGTTACACGACATTAGGCTTCGATTTTATTTTAAAAGTATACAGAAACATATCTCCTTTCTTTCTGTTTCCAGGCGATATTATTATATTCAATATTTTTACAATAAAAACAACATTCAATCAAGTAAAGTTGACTGATATTTGCGAAACATGTATCAAGGCTTATAACAAGGACACATACAATTAATTGGGGTAGCTTCCTATAAAAAACCTATAACAAGAAGTGTTACAATGGGGCATTATACAGCCATATGTTCAAGAAAAAGAAATTGGATTGAATACAACCATCTAGACAAGAGAGAAAGAAGAATTAAAGAGAATGTATTATAATACCAGTATTATTAACTTATCCTAAAGAAAAATAAATATCAGTTATTATTATTGTCATTATTAATTTACGCCAAAGAAAAATAAATATCTGTTATTATTGTAATTATTATTATAGATATTATTAATACTACTATTTTTTTTGCTGTTGTAATATATATCACTGCATACTCATAAAATTACAAACTTTACATTTTGATGTACCAATTATACTCTCAGGAATGTAGGAGTATCGACTGATTCTGCTCGTCGCGAAGGGTACTTTACTCTTGAGCCTAATAGACGTTGGGGGTAGTTTTTCCGAAGGAACGGCGGGGTTACAAAATCTGAAGCTTTACATTTTGATGGTACAAATTATACCCTCTCGATTGTAGAGGTATTGACTGATTCTGCTCATCGCGAAGGGTACTTTACTCTTGAGCCTAATAGCTGTTAGGGGTAGTTTCCGGTAGAACGGCGGTGGTACAAAATCTGAAACTTTACACTTTGGTTGTACAAATCATACCCTCTCGATTGTTTAGGTATTGACTGATTCTGCTTATCGCGAAGGATACTTTACCCTTGAGCCTAATAGCTGTTGAGGGTAGTTTCCGGAAGAACGGCGGTGGTACAAAATCTGAAACAGTACATTTTGGTGATACAAATCATACCCACTCGATTGTGGAGGTATTGACTGATTCTGCTCATCGCGAAGGGTACTTTACTCTTCAGCCTAATAACCGTTGGGGATAGTTTCCAAAGGAACGGCGGGGGTACAAATTCTGAAACTTTACATTTTGGTAGCACAAATTATATCCACTCGATTGTAGAGGTATTGACTGATTCTGCTCATGGCGAACGGTACTTTACTCTTGAGCCTAATAACCGTTGGGGGTAGTTTTTGAAGGAACGGCGGGGTTACAAAATCTGAAACTTTACATTTTGGTACAAATTATACCCTCTCGGTTGTAGGGATTTCGACTGATTCTGTTCATGGCGGAAAGTACCTTACTTTTGACCGTAACTGAGTTAAGTTTAATCGGGGGTTATTTTTCGGGGAATGGATCAATATATTAATTTTTTTGCTGGTACAAATTAGTACAAATTCAGTTCTTTTTATTTGTACCTTTATTTCTTTTTTTTTCTTTTTTTTTGTGATCGTGCTGGCTTAATATTAAGCCACGTTTTTTTCGAAACGGCATAGAGTACAAAATTTTTATTGATGGTACAAATTAGTAGAAAATGAGTACTAAAAAATTAAATAGGACTGGATTGATTCTGCTCATTTGGTCCTGCTGGCTTAATAGAAGTTTACGAGTCAGTAATTCAAATTTTTCGTCCGATAGTGTTGGAAATTTGGGACGTATGATTTTTAATTTGCCTCTACTTAGAAACGACGCCAATTTATCGAGGCTTGTACTGAGAAATTTCAATGAATCGATGTACCATAATTATACACAATTTTTTTGAAAATTATTTTCATTTTTGTCTTTAGTGCTATCGACATGTTTTGTGAAGGAAATGTATTTTTCTTTCGTTATCAATAGCACATTTACATGTCCTTCGTACGCGGTAGCAATTTCTTTAATTATAAAGTGCGCGTCGTAACTCGATAAGTTATGAAAAACGACCGGAATATATAATGAATTTTTATAATTTAAGTTACAGTTTGAATGCGCTGGACTACGATATTTACCGGTGTGATGGCAATAATCGCGTACACGCGTGTCGTCCGGCGCGAACAGTTTCTCATAAATGTGACAACGCGTCGCGCTACGGTACGTTTCTCATTGTTCTTTCGACAACGTTTCCATGGGCATGTTACTGGATACAATATTTTTTATATTATGCGCCAAGTCTTGGAGTTGTCGCGCGAACCACGCTATACAGTCTTTATCGCAACGGAACCGATATGATGATAACGTGTCGTACGAACATCGTTCGTAGTATCCTATACTAAATACCTCGTGCTGTTGATATGTGTACGACAACGCATCTTTCCTGTTGGGTTCCGTTTTTTGTAGAATGCAAGTCTTTTGTAGACTCCAAGTCAGCGTAGACGATGAATGGCACGCGCTCCTGCAGTGTTTCCCAAATTCGAGCCACTTATCGTCCACGCTCAGCAGTCGGATAGCGCAGTTGTTCATTTTTCCACAGTCCGTTGCGTGCGACTGTAATTTTTCGTTCGAGCTAAAGTAATGCAGGCATCTGAAAAAAAAACAAAAAATTATTGCTATCACAATTATTGTCATTTCAATAAAATTATAATTTTTTATGTGTACTTACCGATCGCAGAAAAATTTCTTGTTCTTTTGTCTGCTGAGTTTCGAGCTCACAAGACGTGATAGATTTTTTATCCATGCAAAGTGGCCGAGACTGTCGTCGCGTGAGTCTTGCATGTACAGCATGTTGACGTGCTTCTCCTTGTCGCTGGTGAACCATAAAGGAAGGATCTGTTTATTCTCGATGTCATACACGTTGATTGACACCGCATTCAAACGTTCGAATTTTTGAATGTCTTTTAAAGTCATTGGAAACTCAATGTTTGTGAGATTCAACACTGTCGTGTAATGCGGATACGAATATTCCCACTCCGCATTTCTTTCTGCGGGGTATAGAGCGGCGACCACCGATGCGATACATGCGAAACATGTATTATCCGTTGAACGCACACTGATCATCATTCGTTTCGTCGCTATTTCCCGCGGCACTTCGATATAGCATCTCGCATGAATAGGATTTATTCACGTTGATAGTTAAATTCAATATACGTGATAATGCCCATCCGCTGTCGCGTTCCTGGAACTCTTCGAGCGACGTCAACGTGGGCTCGATGACGTTTCGCTCGTTCCACTCGCGCAAATCGGTGTGTCGATTTATCTCAATGTTCTTTGTAATTATGCTCTTATTGACACGTTTGTCATTTGTCACAAACTCACCGTTGAACGTGGTGTTCACTTTCACACTACCATGTCTTTCTATAGCGTCTCGCACGCGCTTTTTTTCTCGCGTCTTTCAAAAACCACCGCGGCTCGATGTGATTAGAATGCCTGTCAATATACGGCTTTCAAACGCGGCGTCGATTTCTCGCCAGACGAGAGATCTTTCGTTGCCACTTGCGTACCCGCCACCAACGTCGCTCCAGTTGTGTCTTTGCACCCGCGAGTTGCATGATCCTTGCCACCACGAATTGTCTATGTCGATGAGGCCCGGACGTTTGGTACGACAAAGTTCTTCGAGCCGCTCGATGTACTCGTCGCATCGTTGTAGCCACGCGAAACACTCCACTAGAGTAGCGACCTGGCCGCACTGCTCCAGCAGTCCGCGTTCTACTCGCTCGTGATTTTCCATGTCTTTTATTTTTTATTTTTTAATTTTTTAATTTAGATCACGTGACACTTTCACATAGAGCATTTGCACGTGACTCGTTCACATACGTTGCATTACCGCTTTATATCTAGATTGTGATAGTGTTTTATCACCTTGGTAATATGTTTGTCTACTAAGGTGCACTCTTCACAAGGATAGCATAATTGATTACGCATATACTTATCGCACAGGTCACGAAACACTTTTTTAGCAGGATTCTCGCGGTCGTAATATGGCATCACTATTGTCAGTTATTAATTCGATGCACTTCTCACCACCCGCAGGAATTTTAATGCGCCTGCAGCTATATTGAATCTTCTTCTCACTTTTCGTTGACTGATAACACTGTTCCTTTATTAAATCGCAAGTTTGTACCAAAATCTCTCTTCGAAGTCAATGTGCACCGTTTCGTCTCCTAACCGCCCGAACCAATATTTCTTTTCATCGCCGATATCGTCATTGCTGATGATTCCTTCTCACCACGTGTACCTAATTCTCGATCGCGTAGGAACTGCACTGGAGATATTCGCACACCATTTATGTCTCTCCTTTGCTGATAACAGTCTTCATGCACACTTTTCACGTTCATTTTTGTTCATAATAATTTTTCAATGTGTGTAGTGTGGGCACTTGTTGCATGGAAATATAGTGTACATTGGCATTCTGCAATTTGTGCAAAACCGACCGCTTAGCGCAATCAATATTATCGATATCGTGCTTCCCTACAAGATACATTCCCACAGCGTCGATGTCAGCCAAAAGGATCATGCATGCTGCACATACAGTTAAAGCACCACCCGTTGTATAGTAGCACTGGATCATGCAGTGTTTAGTACAGCTGTTTATTGCACAGATTTCCGGAGATGGCACAAATTTTTCTACACGATTCGTATCGTACTCACTCGAGTCACTAGCAAAACCAGTATCGTCGGATAGCACTTCTTTGTCGGAATCTTGGTCCATTAATTTCTCAAAATCTACTTCCAAGTCTTCTTCCATTTCTATTATAAATACTTTATCTCAAATATTTGCGAACTGTTCCGGATCCACGTTTCCAATATTCTCGATTACGTCGACTATATTCTCAACGTTCGTACGATGATTGGCTATACTTTTCACGCTGTTCTTGTTGCGACCGACTCGTTGGTCTTCCAGGACATCAATTGTGGAACTGAGCGCTTATAATCTATTATATATTTTATTCGTGACTTCTTTGTTCCTTTGCCTATTGGGCCACAATATTTCTTTAAAAATAGATAAGGCAGCATCGCGAGCGATTCTAGTTCAAATTTTTTACACCTCGTTGGTATGTTTATATAAACAGCACCAACGCTTCTCTTAACGCGTCGCGACATGTCATTGATCTCTTCCCAAAAAAAAATCGTTATCGACACTTTTTCGAAAAAATTTAAGGGCTGTGGGAACGCAGTGCGTTTCATACTTTTCACTGGAGTACCACTTTCATTTTACTGTAGAAGAGTTATGTTTTGTTTAGCAGCCGAAATGTCGGCGCTCCTCTTAGCGCGTCGCGACATATCACCGATCTGACAGTGTATATAAACTGTGTATAAGCTTTTTTCTTTCAATCGTAAACTTTGATTACGAGCGATAAGACATGGATTGAGTAAAAGAATATATACATCGAAAATCGATCGAGATCAAAGGATACCGTCCCTTGTCACCAGGTCCGCCAAGTCCATCACCATCGAGGGAAAAACCGAGATATTGGAAATGTCCTGGCAAAAAAGTCGCCAACATGTTCCTTATCATCAACGCCATCAAAATATAAGCCATAAGGTATCGCATTTAGAGTGACTAGTGCTAATGCATTTTATTCTCCGCTGAAAAAGTGAAGTGATCAAAAAGTTTTTTGTTCTCTTTTTTCAGAAAGCGCTGCTAGCGCTGTCCGAGTCACCGATCGCATTCGAACGCTACCGATCACGAAAAAAAATTTAATAAAAAAATGAGGAAAAAATCTGTGTAATAAGTGTAATGTGAATAAAAAAATTTTCGTTCGCATCACTACATATGTACTTTCTTTTACTCCTCATCCTTTGCCTTGACGCGCTATAGTAAAAAACCGTATTGAAAAAACTGCGTCATAAAAAAAGGGACTTTTACTCTATTGATTCATTTCTTCCATTCTTTCTTCGATATCGCGTTATGCGCTCCGATATCGTCGCGCTCTATCTTTTTCTAACATGCGATCTTTGTTGCCGATGCATTTTTGTGGAGGGCGACGGGCGGCGACGGTGGGTGACGAAAAAAATACGGAACGCATAGCGGAATGTCATCATGTTTATGCAATTCATCGACTGGAGTCCTATGTTTACATAAACATAGGACCCTAGTTATCATTGTTTATATAAACAGCGAATACCGCCGACCGGAGACTTTTTCCGCTCCTTTCTCCGCACCTACGAGTACCCCCCGCGCCCCCCTCAGAGGACCACAGTTAGAACCCGTGTAATATACCTACTTTTCATCCTTTTCTTTAATCCTAATTTATCTACCTTCTCCGTGACCTTCTCTCTCCCTTTTTCCTCCATTCTCCAATTTTTCTGTTCTTCTTTTCAACTCCTCTCTTTTTCTCTTTCCTTCCTTCTCCTTATTCTTAATCTCCTCTTTAAATTTCTTTAATTCCTCTTATTTCTATTCTTATCCCACTCATCTCTCTATTTTTATCCCACTTATCTCTCTAAATCCTTGTATCATCTCCTCTCTCATTTCTTCTATTAAATTTTTTTTACTCTCTCCCTTCTTCTTCAACAAAAACAATAAGTATGGCGATCTTATTGTTTTACTGCTATTTCTAAAAGCTACTAAGCTTTGTTCCTCATTTCTCTCACTTTCCATTTCCATTTTCTCCCTTTTCCTCTTCCATAATTCTTCCAATCTTCTTGTACTTTCTGCTTCTTCTCTCTATTTTTTCTTCTATTATTGCTCTTTCCCCCTTCTCCTTGCCCACTTCCATCTTCTCTTTCCCTTTTTCTACTTCCATTCTTGTTCATATTCTTGTTCAATTATACCCTTCTATCTGTTCTATGCTATATTTCTTTCATCGAACTCAATTCTATCTCTCTTTTCTATTCTATTCTATATAACTCTATATTCTATTCTATATATTAATTCCTAATCTCTACATATATCCTAATTATTTAATACCATACGCTAATAACTACAACGCTCTACAGCGACGTTCTACTAATCTAGCAAATTGATTACAATCTATTATGTACTATACTCTATGCTATTCCTTACGTTCGTTTAGTCAGTTCTCTTCCTTTCTTTAGTGTATGCTTCGATGGTTCCTTCTAGCTCTCACAGGTGTCTCTACCTAACTCTTTGTCGTTCTTGCCTGATTTAGTTCTCTCTCTTTTCCGTCTCTTCTCTCCCTGTTAAGGGGGTCCACTATGGCCCTGCCTAACCTCAATTCCCTTTTTAATTTCTTCTATTCCTCACCTATCTATCTCCTCCTCTTCTCTATCTTTTTATCTCCACTCCTTCACTCTTTGCGTCTCAACTTTGTCTCACACTCGCATTCAATTGCCGTTTATCGCTTTTACTATTAGCTCTCGCAAATACACAACCTCACTACCGGAAACGAAAGCCTTGTTCTGTATATAATACATTTTCATTAAAAAATTCATGAGACTAGGCTAATTTTACGGCGGGCAAAGATAAAACTCTTAAAGACATGTTCAAGATATCTAAAAGACATCTTTTAGATAACTTCAAGGTATTTCCATCTGAAAGATATTTTAAACTGTTGCATAACATATTTTTTAGGCACCTAAAAGATGTCTTTTCGTAAAAAATCCAATACATCCAATATTGCAAGACATAGCAAGGTATCTTTTAGAATTCTGAAAGACATCTTTTTGTCTATCTAGGCTGCTATTAAACTTACTTTTTAAATTTAATTTTTTATTTTGTACATATACCTACTTATTTTTGCTTTAAGAATGTTATACATTACTCGTTACGAATAACTTTCTTCAGTAAGTAAACACGTAATGATAAAAAGTTACTTTTCAAAGTGACTTTTTCAAGCTTAGCACAAATTTAGTGTGTACCCAAGTAGCTTACAAAGCGTTAACAAAGCACTAAAAAAGCGCATATATCGCTTTCTTTAGCGCTTTACAAGCGCTGCTGTGCTACTTGTGTAGTCAGTTATTGTTACATTCATAAAAAACTGCAACGTCGTTATCAAATCGTTATAAACGACTGTAACGATAAAAGTTACGGCGTTACTTTACTTCCCATCCCTGCTTTTTTTATACAAATGTACCTTTTATGTTCCTTTCCAATTAGTTATTCAGTCAGATGATTCATAAAATAAGAAAATAATCACAGAAAGATTTTTAATTATAGAAATTTAAACTTTGGTTGGTCTGTTTATCAGTTTTTTAAATATACCAAGTAAGAGTATTGACTAATAAACTAATTCGTAGAGTATTTAAAATTAAATTTAAAAAAATCTTAAGATTTGACTATGAATATAGACATAAGTTATAGTGAGAATTATTTTTTTCGATAATATTATCTTAATCTTATTACTTTTCTCAATCTGTAATTGTTACTTAACTTGACCTGCGGCGTACAATACTTGTTTTTCTGTTGGATTTGCATTTTGTTACAGCATTGACTACGGTACTAGCAGTTCTAGCACCGTAGCCAATACGTATCATATAATACACCGCAGCAAAACGCAAATCTCACAGTTGGTAATAGTTACTTTCTCGTTACATTACTGTTAGGGCAATGCCATGACTTTAAATGATCTCCGAAAGATTATAGCAATCGCTCGTTGATTGTTAAAAAGTTATTAAAATCGAAATAGATAATTCAACTCCGATGACTTTGACCTTCACTTACGTTATGGAAGTCATTAACTTACATTATGGAAGACACTAAATGATTTTCAAAAAGTTTTAGCAATCACTCGCCAAACATTAAAATGTTATTAAAAATGAAATAGAGAGTTAACTCCGATGACCTTGACAACGACGCATGTTGTCAAGGTCATTATCCCGAGTAGGGCAGACTGGGGTCAAAAGTAACACGGGAGAATAGTAACATCGTCAATATTTCTTAAACTATACAGATATATGCAATGTTGCGCTTAGATGGTTTTAAAATCATCTAGATGGAGATGAGATGGAAATCCGTAAATCCATCTTAGATGAGATAAAGATGG
>NW_017300207.1:105307-109961 GCF_001594075.2 Trachymyrmex cornetzi | reverse complement strand
TGAAGATGAAGATGGTTTATATTTGCACAATCTAGATGTAAGATGAGATGTTCCAATTTTCCATCTAGATGACCATCTAAGATGGTTTCATCTAGATGTCGGCAAACACTGGATATATGTATGTGGCCGCGTGGTAAAATTCTATAAATAGATAGGCATTGAATTGTTCGTTACATGCTGATTTTCGCGGAAGGTGCACGAGTGCAGAAGCCAAAATTACTTTTTTCATGCATCAAGTAACTTTTATTGCGTGCACAAAATTCAAAATTTTTTTTTTCTTTATAACAAAGGTATAATGTATTATCTTAATATGTTTTAATGATTATCTGTGTTGATGTTTTTCACATTTGATTTTTATCTAGGTTTTTATTTAAAAATTTACTATGAATCGTAAAATGCCATTAAGGGACAATAGTAACATCGATGCCTGAGGTCAGTTATTCAATTTTATACTGTAGAATCTGGATTTGTAAGAAGGACTGTTCTTCGGCTTATTTAATAGCATTATCAGCGACTTTTTTTTATATTTGGCGAATACTTTTTGTAATCGAACCATGGCATATATCCAGGATTTATTTTTTGACAACTACATCTATTCATTGTTGGATACTCAGCGATATTTGAATGTTTGGCGTAAATTCAGGATCTACCTTCCGTCGACTACATATAACTGAAATTAGGCCTGAACAACGAAGGTCTATTTTTAATAATTTTCATTATACTTCTATAATTAGTGATCTATGTTAATCTATTGTAGTCAATCGCCTTCATATACATACTTGTTTATAACTTTGGAAATGAAGGTGATCGAAACGTTAGTTGATGTAGACATATTTTTAGTTTGATGTAGTCATATTTTTATTTTGTTTTGGCTCGTAGCTCTTCTTATTTATTTTGTTTTATTTGAACAATTTGAGCCTTTCTTTATTACGTATTTTTATTAATAAAATAACCATCATTTTATTTATAAATAGTATGGTACAATTGTCCCTCTCTAATGTTACAATCATCCCAAGGGTTGGGACGGTTGTAACAAAATTCCTCATAATCTTTAAACAAACATAACTTTTTTTCTAGTTACATTGAAAAATTGAATCAAAGAAAATTTAATTAGCTAAATAAATTCTACATCTAAAGATATATACTTTTTTAAATGTAAATATTATATTTTAACTGTTATAATACTTCAAATTCCAAATGTTACTTTTGTCCCTGGTCTCCCCTACCTTTTAAAAGGTTTTGGCAGTCACTCGTTAATCGTTAAAAAGTTAAAAAGTTAAAGTAAAATGGACAATTGACCTTAACATGCGTTGTGAAGGTCATGATCTCGAATGACTTTCGCAAGGTTTTAGCTACCGCTTGTACGAAATTATTAAATATGCAGTATATTACTCAATTTCGTAGATCTTGAATTTGATGTATATTATCACGATCATGATCCTGAGTGATCTTCGAATGATTTTGACAGTCGCTCGTTGATTGTTATTAGATTATTATAAGAAATTATTAAAAAGTAAAACGGACAATTCAGCTCCGATAATCTTGATCTTCACTTACATTATGAAAGTCATGACACCAAATCACCTTCGGAAAGTTTTAAGTCACTCGTCGCACGTTAAAAAGTTATTAAAAATGAAATGGAATTTAACTCCGATGACTTTGACTTTGACATATATTGTCAAGATCATGATCTTGAGTGACCATCGGAAAGTTTTAACAGTGAACCGTTGTCCGTTAAAAAGTTATTAAAAAGTAAAATAAAAAATCCAGCTAGACCATTTAAGGCTTCGATTCTATAGTTTGTGTTATCACATGTACGGGCCTATAATATATTATATTATTTATTTACGTCGCCTAAAGAGACGTTGTTCCTTCATATGCCAATTATTGCGAAGAATATTACTAAGGCCTCTGTAGTCTAAAGGCTCAGGACGCTCGCACGGATTGCAAGAGATCCGGGTTCGACTCCCGGCCGAGGTTTTTTTCGCAATAAGAATTAATTATTTACAGATTTTAATATATTATTCATCATTATTAAGATCGTTTCGAAGATGCGAATAAGCATCAAAAATTTATTAAAATTGCTAGTCAATTTAACTCGTGATATTACTGCGGTAGTTTAGTAGAGTTAGCGTTTCAAGACCGGAAATTTTTCGGCGCGCGTTTCTGTGGGACTACATACGTAGTATATAAATTCACATAAGAATCGTACAAGCATTAAGATCCAGCTAGACCGTTTAAGGCTTCGATTCTATAGTTTGTGTTAAAATAAAAAAGTTGAGATTGTCATTTGACTAAAATCTGAAACGTAATTCATGGGCCGGGCAGACAACACCGATGTTAATAGTAATGACAATGATTATAACGTTTCTTAAAATTTTAAACAAAATTTGGAGCTTATCGCAATATCTCCACTCGTAGGACACATAGAAAAAAAATAAAGGCACTCTCATTATACAATTCGAGTACAAGTTATCGATTGAACATACATACAATTTGATCGTGACAGCCATTATTGAGATGTAATGATCGAGAACTCGGAAAATTCACCGGTCCACGTAAAAATACGGTAATGGCTTGCGCTACACTATTAAACGCTACGCGTTCTCTTAGCGCCGAAACACTGTCTCTGGATCCAAGGTGTACAGCGTGGAGGTCGCACGATTGGATTTACAATTCTTCAGGATACTTGATTAAAAATCCGACGATGCGACCTCCATGTGATATATCTTGAATAATGCTAATACCAGCGGTACTAAAATTTTGAAATATCATAACTAAGAAAGATCCTGACTAAAAAGGGTTTGTAACGTTTCGAAAATGTAAGCTACAAAAATATCTAATAAAAAATGAGGGAGTTCCATTTAAAAAATTTTAAATGTTAATCTTGACCCGACTTTAAGGACATCTTCTCAGAGTCAACTAAGATCACCAACTGTTTTCCCCCTTGAAACCATAAAAGCCATTTTGTTTGAAACATTTTTATTTTAAACTTAGAGATTTTGAAAAATTTACTGAATAAATTAAAATGATCCGTCTTGTATATACAGGGTGAGGAATTTAAAACAGGTCACCTGAATAACTCATTTGTTTTTAACAATAGAAAGAAAAGTGCCTAACAAAAGTTGCATGGTTTCAAGGGGGACGTATTTTTATCATATTGTCTTTCTTTTAGTTGGAGGCAATAAAAAGATATAAAGGTCACCTTCATTTTTTTTAAACGGAATTATATGATTTTTTTACACAATATAGTTCCTCGAATTTTTTTGCATATAAAAGTATTAAGGTAGTGATATCAAAAAACCAATTGTTTATGAAATATTTTATACTTTATTCTGTCACATGTTGGCATAAAATATTAAAAATTTTGTATACTATTAAATTTTTATAATTATACCTTAATACTTTTATGAACAGAATAATGAGATGTACCAATTAGTGAAAAGAAAACACATAGTTGCTTTAAAAAAATATGTATGCAAAATGGATAATTTTTAAATAAGCAACTATATGTTTTCTATCCACTAATTGATTCATCTGTATACTGTGCTTAAAATAAAACGTTACAAATATTTTTATCTCGGAAATACGGCATTGAAAAAAGTTGTTCAAACAAAAGTCGCAGGATTCAAGAAGGTCTATTTACTGATTTTATCAGTTTGATCTTAAGTGGCATTGCTAAGGATAGATTAAGGTCATATCGATTTTTTTAAATATAACACCTGAATTTTGTTTTCAGAATTTAATAGCTGATGTCGAGAGCTTTCCAAAACACTATAAGAAAATATTTTTTCATTAAATACTTTTTGAGTTATGATGCTCGAAAGTTACAGTACCGTCGGCATTAACATTACCCAAGGTATTCAATCGACGGCTAAAACCTCTTGAATGTTATTCAGGATCATATTCTGAATATTATTTGTCAAGATCAAAGCCATTAGAGATTATATCTCTTATTTTCATTTTTACGTAAAAATGAATTTTTAGTGCAACCTTCTGTATTGTAAACAATATTAAGAATCTTTATTTTAGATCGCATATGTGAGAACACAATCAATACCAGAAAAATGCCTATTACGGTCGAAGCTGAATCTTCATTACTTTAAATAATTTAATCTTGAATTACTAATATACACTATATATACCGGGTGTCCGAAAAGTGTGGAAACGGTCGAATATCTCGAGAAATACACATCGAATCAGAAATCTGAAAATATACGTATTCAATGTTTTCAAAAAAGCTATCTTTTGACATCTAACATGAAGTCCCACCCCCACCCGCTGTGGGTGAAAGAGAGGGTAAGTTTAAAATTTTAAATGGGAACCCCCATTTTTTATTGCAGATTTCGTTTCTTCAGAAAAAGTTACATAAATTTTACCTATTACAAACATTTTTTTGATGACAGATGGCGCTGTAATCAGCGAAATTAAAAAATGAGTCTGAAACGTTTAAAATATCTCAAGAAATACTCAACGGAGCATATTCTCACCCTGGAGGTGGATGGGCGGGTAACGTTTCGATTTTGATTTTTTCTTTTTCTGTCAAAGCCATTATCCCAATTACAACGACAGACAGAATACTGAATAAAAAAGATGGAAATTTTTAAGCAAATAGTGAGAAGAAAACGGAAGAAATATTAAACAATTAGTTAGA
>NW_017300207.1:101813-105209 GCF_001594075.2 Trachymyrmex cornetzi | reverse complement strand
ATATGTATGAAAGTTCAAACACAGAAAGTTAATGTTTAGGCTGGAATTTTGTGCAATAAAATTATTGGGACTTTCATCATCTAAGATATTTTCACATCTGCGGAGGGCTCTTTGCACAGAAAAACATTTCTAATGAATACATATGTATTAAGTAGTATGGAACATTCATTGAACTCATTGCTACGACTTGCCCACCGGAAAATCTTCTCAAAAACCCCCGAGTAACAAGTTTCAATCGAGTTCGGGCATATTTTTTGTAAATTTACTCGCCGTACGTAAAATTTCGAAAAATTTTGAGCTTATAGACGCCATTGTGAACTCAAAATCGAAAAATGAAAATTGTATACAGTACACGTTTTCGAAGTTTAACTATTGGGAACACGTTTTTGATACCTTATTACATACAAATGGACCTTCCGATACTTGTCTACGTTCTTTTCTGCTATTGTTTGGGGTTGAAATCCATGTCGAAATTCAGCACATCTCGGCGTTAAAGGGTTAATACGACTTTTTCTGTAGAAGCGAAATCTGCAATAAAACATGGGGGGGGGGGTTTCTCATTTAAAATTTTAGTTACCTACCCTTTCACCCCCAGCGGATGGTAGGTGGGAGGTAGAATTTTTGTGTCAATGGATAGCTCCCTTGACAATATTGAATACGTACATTTTTATTTTTTTGATCCTTTGAGTATTTCTTGAGATATTTTAAACGTTTTAGACTCATTTTTTAATTTCGCTGATTACAGCGCCATCTGTCATCAAAAAAATGTTTGTAATAGGTAAAATTTATGTAACTTTTTCTGAAGAAGCGAAATCTGCAATAAAAAATGGGGGTTCCCATTTAAAATTTTAAACTTACCCTCTCTTTCACCTACAGCGGGTGGGGGTGGGGGGTCATGTTAGATGTCAAAAGATAGCTTTTTTGAAAACATTGAATACGTGTATTTACAGATTTCTGATCCGATGTGTATTTATCGAGATATTCGACCGTTTCCACACTTTTCGGACATCCTGTATACTTGCATATATACCATATTGTAGTCTTTTCAAAATCGTACGGACTACAAGAGATCCGGGTTCAAGTCCCGACCGAGGTAATATTTTTCGCAATAAATTTATTAACAGTTTCAGCATATTAACATCTTTATAATATGATGCTCGATGGTAGCATCAAATTATTAAATTGCTTGTCAATTCGCGATTATTAGAGGAGTTTTAATTGCGTTTATAGTTCAGAAAAACAATTCGGCGCGCATTTTGAAAAGACTACAATATGGTATACATATATGCAAGTACATATATAGTGTATATTAGTAATTTAAGATTGAATTATTTAAAGCAACGAAGATCCAGCTTCGACCGTAATAGGCATTTTTCTAGTATTGATTCTGTATTGTAACCATCAGCATCATAAATCGAAAAGTACTCAATAAAAAAATAACTTTATTATAGTGTTTTGGGAAGCTCTCTATACGACTATTAGATTCTGGAATCATAAGTAGGGAGTTCCATTTTAAAAATTCGACGTGACCTTGACCTGATCTTGGCGACGCCACTCAAAGTCAAACTGATAAGATCAGTAAATAGATCTTTTTGAACCTTATAACTTTTATCCGAACATTTTCTCAATAATACCCTGTTTTCGAGATAAAAATTTGTAACGCTTTATTTTAAACATCCGGTATATATTTCAAAAGTATTTTTTGCGATAATTAGAGAATAATTAATGTTAATATCTTTTATCTTTTGAATATCATGTTACAGGGTTCCTCGGGGTATTTAAAGCGTGCAAATACTGAACGACTCCATGAAATTTTTAACCAGGTAAATAAATGAAAAGTGCTTAAATATAAATTATTAGGTATGGGAATAAGTTTCCGCCCATTAGAGAGATGTCGTTAGTAGCACTGCTTGTGTGTTTGATAAAACGGCAATACATGTATTTGAAAGGTGTGTGTTCAAGCTGTTGCATCCAGTAGTTGATATTCGTTCGAAGCGATTTGTTTGAACTAAGCGTTGAAACAAAAACAATAGGAATGGGACAATAGGCATGATAAGCTGATTCTGCTACGTGACAACGCTATGTCACACGTTGCAAAACCGGTCAAGAAATACTTGGAAGGAGTGAAGTGGGAAATTCTGCCCTACCCGCCGTATTCACCGGACATTGCTCCTTCAGATTTTCATTTGTTCCGGTCCATGCTGTCGGCCCTTTCTGGAGAGCGATTCAATTCTTATGAAGATATCAAAAAATGGCTTGATAAATGGATCGCTTCAAAAGAACCAGATTTCTTCCTTCGAGGAATCTGTTTATTACCTGAAAGGTGGGGGAAAGTTGTCGCTTCTGATGGAGCATACTTTGAATGAACTTATTTTGTATTGTTTTGTTTAAATAAATACATCTTTTTCATTAAAAAAGGGCGGAAACTTATTCCCATACCCAATATTAGGATTATGTTTGAACTTTCAGCGATTTTTACAATAATACTTTTAATAATTTAAAATATTTATCATTGTTTTTTATTAATTATTAATTATCAAATATTTTTTCCTTTTTTTCTCAATCAATTTATGCGTTATTTCTCTAGTAAAAAATATATTTCTTTAAGAACATTTAATTATTTTTAATAAATTGTAATTAGTGAAATTTCAGCGCTTAAATTTTCAACATTTTTATGTTGTTATTTTATAACTGAAATTATCACATAATTTCTTTTATCATATTCACATGCTTTTGGATTTTTCTTAAAAATATCTCCTAGTAGAATTAACTTTTTGTTATTATTTATTAACTATTTTTTTAACTATCATAAACTAAGACAACTAGTCTCTTACAAGGCAATATCTCCGTTACTCTTAGTGATACGCGAAAATGCCTAAGGAAGAAATTGTTTGGTTTTCGAAGGGACCTACATTATATTTCTTTTTCAAGGTCATATTTTGAGAGCCTTCAAGGTCATCGATATTTTTTTAAATACGATTACATATTTTTATCATTATAGCGTAATAGCTGAGGCCCAGACGAATCCAATGGCCTATAATACCATGACCTTCACGCGACCTTAAGTATGAAAAATTCAGAAATTTTGAGGAATGAGTGCGAATAATGAAATAAGTACAATAGAATGTTTGGCATAGGAAAATTTATTGTAATAAGTATTCCAAACTGTTTGGATTTCTAAATATTTGTTAAGTCACTGGGGTCCATGGTAGAGGGGGAGGGTTCGTTCCTTCTCTCTCTCACCCGTTCTCTCTTTAACCTATTGTCCTCTCTCTCCTATCCATTGTAGAATACAGTTCTCTCTCTTCCACCCATTGCAGTCCTATACTTGTTATTTCCGTTCTCTCTTCCTCCCGTTGCGCTTTCTTCCACATTTTTTTTTTTTTTTTTTTTTTT
>NW_017300207.1:97847-98963 GCF_001594075.2 Trachymyrmex cornetzi | reverse complement strand
TCGCAACTTTCTCGTCACGATCCTATAGGGCCTCCCCCACGGGTCCCTGTCCAGGGAGGAGACTAACTCCTTCCAGGCATCGGCCTTCGCCCGCCTGATGGCCGTCCTCAGGGGCTTTCTCCTACATTGTCTTTTCTTCTCGCATGTGATTTAATTAAATAGAAATGGTATTTACGATTTTTAATGAGTCGACTTAGAAACTAATTATGTGATAATATTTTTATGAATTTTTAATAATATAACCTAGTAACACACTAATTATGATAATATTTTTTTATTAATGTAATACAAATGGCCAAGCAAATCGCGCTTTCTTACTGACTAATTCAATACTGCTACGAAGATATGAAGAAGAAGTGACGAAGATACTAGGGATAAAATAATTTTAGAAGAAAAGAATATGTTTTTTTAAGAATATGTATGTTTTTTAACATACATTTATTTATCATGTAATGCAGCATGTACAATATAATCTAAACCATAGACTATTAGTTCACATTCTATAATAGAATTTTTATCATAAATTTTGTACAAAGTATTTGCAGCATCGCTTTTATTAGTAATACAATTTTAATTTAAAAATGACACAAAATATTAGAATTTCTTCATACTAACACCGTGCGTATATTGACTCAGTTCATAAAATACATGTTCAACACATTGCTCAAGCTCAAATAAGAAAAGCACAGTTGTTGGTCCATGTACAAACATGTGCCATTTAATGTTAACTTCACGCTATTCATATCATATATTTTAACAAGTTTCACATTTAGATCTTGGATCGGTGATGATGATGGGACCGTTGATTAATCGCTCGATATCTGTATGCCTCTCGATGAACGTCTTCCACGCAGCATGCGGTTGCCTTGATTACTGCCAATCGCAATTTGCATAAGAGATACAGGTTCCACAACGATTCCAATGTCCAGGAACTTGTACGCTGTCGATGTCAATGCATATTTCCTCATCAAGATACGAGGCATGTACCGAGGTGTCAAAGATATACTAGACGATGTTTGAGAAAATGCGCTGCAGAAAAAAGAAATCATGTAAATAAATTTGAAACAACCTGACTTTGCGCGGACGTAGCTCGTCGGTCACGGGCTGCGGCCAGGG
>NW_017300207.1:92116-97083 GCF_001594075.2 Trachymyrmex cornetzi | reverse complement strand
GGCGCTCGGCGTCGTTCGGCGACGTTCGGGTTTCGCGGACTTGCGAGTTCGCGCGGCCTGTAATTATGCTTTGAGTTTAAAATTGTCGAGCGCACCGCGCTCTCATCGCGTACGGTGACCGGGGGGGTAACCGTAGCGGCATCCGGCGAGTTAGTATTGCCGGGGACGATGCAGTTAGGGGTACATCGTTACAAATTTTACAAAAATACATAACGTATAATACGTATAAGCAAATATTTTTATAAAATTGAATAAACTTACTGTCTCTCGCACGCCTCGTCCTGTCGAATTGGAACGTCTTTCGTTCATAGCGTGAGACGTTTTCAAGGGTAGTGTACTCCGATACAGTAGAAGCAATCTGCTCTATGTAGTAGGAGCGATCCACAGAACGACTTATGTAGTAAGACTTATGTATCATAAGTTTCTTTTTTTAAATAGTGAGCCCCAGTACAAATTTTCAGAAGCTTCGCATTCCACTGAATCCTCAGCGTATGTAGTGAGCCAACTGACTGAATCAGTAATATCGCCATAAGTCTCTCTAATTAGTGCTCACTATTTCACATTTTTCATCAACATATCCAAGTTATCATTGAAAATTATTATTTTTGCATCAAGAGTTATTGTAATTTTGCCTCTATGTGTGTGCGATTTTACTTTAATATAGATATCATAATTAAATTTTATGACATTGAAGTAATATATGTTCCACAACATCTATATGTGGATGAGCTTCGCTCTATGTTCCATCAGTAACCATGAATCGTACAATGACATGTAGGAAGATTTAAATTTACGTAATCAAACTTCGAATCACACACATTGATATGTTTATATATCTGCTATGTCTTAGGCTTGGCATACCATGTATTATTGCGAGTAAGCACGTTTCGAAATCCAAGTTCTTTATGCTGCGACTCAAATACATCATCGACGAGCAATATTGTTTATTAATTTCACACAGAGTAACGTAAACGTACAATTCTTGTTTAACGTTTAAAATATCTTAACAAAATTATCTTTTTAAAAAAAGATAAGAAAAAGGCGCCAAGTGTGCATGTACCTTCCATAAAAACCTGTACTTCACATAAACTAAAAAAAAGCCGTTACATAAATAATATAATTCAAGTGCTAATATTGTGTTAATTTTGTATTATAAATTACCCCTCAGTAGTACGTATGCATGTATTTAAAAAAAAAATGAAATAAAATCTTTAAATTACGCCAAATGCAAAAAGAATATATAATTTCTTACAACATATAACATATACTATTGTATTCTGCGAATTGCGAAAAGAACATATATTTTATTGCAACATATAACATTTAATTAACGAGACAAAATGATACAATACGTACCTTTATCTTTATATAGACGCTGTTTATTTCTTTTATGTAACATTTACTTATCATATTTTGAGGTATAACAGCGTGCCAAGTTTTTTTACATAAAAAATTTTATTTTAATAAAATTTTCTCATTTTGTGCTTCGTCTTTAATTTTTTGAGATTAAATGTTGTATTCCATTGTAAATATAAAAGACTCTTGAATAGAAAAATAAAGGTATGTATCATTTTATCTCGTTAATTAAATGTTATATGTTGCAATAAAATATATGTTCTTTTCGCAATTTACAAAATACAATAGTATATGTTATATGTTGCAAGAAATTATATATTCTTTTTGCAATTGGCGTAATTTAAAGGTTTGATTTCATTTTTTTTTAATACATGCATACGTACTACTGAGGGGTAATTTATAATTAAAAAATTAACAATATTACCACTTGAATTATATTATTTATGTAACGGTTTTTTTTGGTTAACAGTTTTTTATGAGAGGTACATGCACACTTGGCGCCTTTTTTACCTTTTTTTAAAAAGGTCATTTTGTTAAGATATCACGCATTTAGTAGTATTAAACATCTTATATTCTTATATATGATTAATAATATAACACTTCATATATAACACTTCATGGCGAGCGACGGTTAAAACTTGTTGGAGGTCACTCAGGGTCACGACCTTGACAACATGTGTCAAGGTCAAGGTCATCGGAGGGTGTCCGTTATAATGCATAATTACCCATTTTTTTTTTAAATACATGCATACGTACTGCTGAGGGGTAATTTATAATACAAAATTAACACAATATTAGCACTTGAATTATATTATTTATGTAACGGTTCTTTTTTAGTTTATGTAAAGTACAGTTTTTTGTGGAAGGTACATGCACACTTGGCACCTTTTTCTTACCTTTTTTTAAAAAGGAAATTTTTTAAATATATCACGCATTTTGTAGTGTTAAACATCTTATATTCTTATATGATTAATAATATATCTCTTTACACGTGTGTGTATTACTAGAACATATTATTTATTATCAACATTTTTTAAAAATAATGTAGAAATGTTTTTAGCAGCTCTAGGCTATTGTTTTTTTGTAACTTGCGTATCATCAGCTTCAATCCAAGGTGAACCTTCTCTATACATACTTATAAAATGATCGTTTTCGATACACGAACCATATTGAAATATAACATTCATAACTTTATACGGCTGTCCAGCTATTAGTATATCACTTGTTGGAAGAACACATAAATTAATTTTTTGTGGCACCTTCACTAATGTTCCATTTTGGTATGAAAATGTAATTAAATGGATAATTATCTGTTTGGTCATTGTTATTTCATTTTTAAACAATATATCATTTCCCTCACAACGTTCATATAATTTATCATTTTATTTAGACCATTGTGAAAATCAAGTAAATTGTTAAGATTAAAACTTTCCTTGTTCGAATTGTTAACAAAAATTGAGAAAATAAAATTATTATTCAATATAATTATAAAGGCATATGACCACGAACGCCTGATATCGTTGGCTTAAAATTATTATAAAAAAATATAATAATAAGGTTCAATATGTATAAAACGAATGAGTATTAAAAGGGCATAGAACCAATATTTAACAAATAATTATAATTAAAATAATAATATTAAATACATAAATACAAACGTTTCGACTCCGATCGGGTCATTTTCAATGCAAAAAAACAATAATTTTTAACTTAAACATCCGGTAATAATAAAAAACTTCAAATTACATAATAAAAACAAAATAACATAAAGTCGCTGACATAATATAAATACATAAAAATTAATCAATTAATTGTAACATTTCATAATGAGTAAATAATAACATGTCTTAAATAGCTATTGCAAAAAAGTCAAAACTTGGAAGAAAAGAGTAAGCACTTATCACAATATCTCAATTCTGTAAGAATGTTCATATCACAATATCTTGATTCTATAAGAATGTTCATGTCGTTCGAAGTCAAATATAAGTAGTCCCATTGAAAATAAAATTAAGTTGCGATAACGAACATCTATATGAAAAATATGTAATATGTAGTACAAATTTGACAAATTATCAAGAAATTATTTTACAATGTTAAATGAATATACAAGTAACAGAAATTATTTTACCTTAACAAAAGAAAAAACTCAAAAAAGAAGTTATGATCTATTAAAACTATGTAGACACAAACATCTGTAAGAACAATATTGAAAAATATAAAATTCAAAAGGTGTAATAGAAATTCGTGAAAAAATGTCAAATAAATATAAAAATAAAAATCAGTTAAACCAGAAGTAATTTACCTTATCCGATGACAATGGATAACGAATTATTTTATAAAATTTCCCATGTGTATTAACTTAAATACAGTTTAACCATCTTGCACTTGTAAAAGCAACCGCTCACGAGAACGTCAGACAACCTAATGTGCTGGCAGAAAGTCGAGAGAGGACAATGGAAAATCAAGAACTGGAAAGGGAACTAATCATGTTGGTATACGAATCTGGCAATGACTCCGTATCATTTTGTCTGTTTATACCGTGTGTTTGTTTCTTAATATAGACCATTTCAGAAATCAGTCGTTTTCTGTAGGAAGGTTCTATGTCCAAAATCTTCACATTGTTCCACTTGAAATCATGATTCGTTTCCATTCTATGATTAGTAATAACCGATGGAGATTTTGATCCTTTATTAATGTCTGAGACATGTTCTTTTACTCTAGTTCTCAATTGTCTCTTTGTCTGGCCAACATAGCTAACATCACAATTTTCGCATGATATTTTATAAACTACATTCTGATTGTGTGTATGATCTAATTTATCTTTGCCTCTTTTAATATAGTGTTTAAGTGTGTTAGGAATAGTGTAAGCCAGTTTACAATCCAGTACATTAGCAATTGGTTTAAATCTCTCCGAAACCGAATTAACAAATGGAACAGCGAAAAACTTTTTATTTAAATTTAAAGAAGCGTTATTACATTTCAAATTATTATTGTTAATATGGTATTTTATTCTATTCTGGATTGTTGAAAAAATGAATTGAAGAGGGTATCCGTTATTTAAAAAAATATTAACTGCATCAATCAAGTTATTTTGATGGAAAGTAGGATGGCACAATCGAACAATTTTATCAATAACACTGTATATAACGCCTCTCTTATGACAAACAGGATGTTGGGAATGAAAATTAAGAAATCTGCCAGAAAAAGTAGCCTTTCGGTAACCATCAAAAATCATATAACAATCTTTAACAATAATATACGTGTCCAAATTTCCTTTCTATATAATACTAAGTATCCAATCCAACTAATAGTAGCTTTAATTTTTTTTCAATGACATTCTTATAATGATATATATAATGATATATAACCACTACTTTAGTTGGAAGAGGAAATGTCTTTGTGTATATGAATGAATTGTGATATAATAATTTCATTTAAGAGGAATTTAAATCATTTTTGGATTGGAATAGGAAGATCCTTCAATAAGATGTACATACGTATACTTGGGTTTCATTGCATAAAAATTAAAGATAATACTATTTGGATTAAGTAAATAATAATAAAGATAGTATCATTTGGGTTTTACTTTTTATTTTGATAGTAGAATTTAA
>NW_017300207.1:89553-91118 GCF_001594075.2 Trachymyrmex cornetzi | reverse complement strand
AGTGTCTATATTTTTTACTTTCCTCAAAAAAAAATCATGAAAATAGCCTATTTTTCGGCCTTACTAATGAGAATGTACCCTTAAACGCAATGTTTCCATACCAGTTTGTTAGTCTGAGTAGATCTTGAACCGTGTACCATGAACAATATGTAAGCAATTTCTCTCGATGTATGTCCACACAAAAATTCCAGTTTCTATTAGATAATATATACAATTGTAATTTAATTAATACAAACATCGTGTATTAAACACATTAGTTATCTTATAAAATATTAGAAATTAATCAATCGGATTTAATTTACTAAATTATAATTAAAAAATAAGTAAAAAAAAAACGCAATATAGTAGTCTTATAACAATATTTAAGCAATTATTTTTCAATATATGTTCAACAAAAGATCCAGTTTCTATTAAAAATATCTACAATTGTAATCTAATTAATAACGTACATCATGTATCGAACAAATTGGTAATCTTATGCAATATTAGAGTTATTCAATCGGATTTAATTTAATAAATTATGATTAAATAATCTAGTCAAAAAATACACTAAATAGTTGTCTTATACAATAATCGGAATACTTAGTCAGATTCAATTTCCTACATTGTAATTAAAAAATATAGTTACCTAATTGTCAAAAGATAAAAATAATCCCAATAGCTTTTAATATAAATAAATATTTTAATAGAATACCTGTGTAGAAGATGAGATGATTTGCAATCAAGATTTGCAATCAAGTTCGTGGTCATATGCCTTTATAATTATATTGCTTTATATTCGTACCACGTATCTATCCTATAAAATTATTATTAGTAATAACTTTTGTATCACCACGTGTTATGCATCGACAAGTAGAAATAATTTGATGCTCAACCAAATTTTCTATAAAATCATATTTAGTATAAAGAGCTACAACAAAATCAAATGCATCTCGTTTAATACCAATCGAAAAATACTCCCCTAGATATTTTCTGAGTCTGAATCCCCTAGAAATTTTTTGAGAGTACTCAGTAGTTCTGATCGGCGTACTGGGCAGTTCTCAACGAGCTCTAACGAAAAGTATCAGGTGACAAAGCGATTGGGTGAACGGTTTTTGAGATACACTACTTGGGAAAGGTCATTGAAAATTTTTTGAGAGTACTTAGTAGTTCTGATCGGCGTACTGGGCAGTTCTCGACGAGCTCTAACGAGAAGTCTCAGGTGACAAAGCGATTGGGTGAATGGTTTTTGAGATACACTACTTGGGAAAGGTCATTGAAAATTTTTTGAGAGTACTTAGTAGTTCTGATCGGCGTACTGGGCAGTTCTCGACGAGCTCTGACGAAAAGTATCAGGTGACAAAGCGATTGGGCCAACGGTTTTCGAGATATTGGAACATTTGAACTCTATCATTGAAAATTCTAAGTCCGACGTCGAAAATTTTTTGAGAGTACTCAGTAGTTCTGATCGGCGTAATGGGCAGTTCTCGACGAGCTCTAACGAGAAGTCTCAGGTGACAAAGCGATTGGATGAATGGTTTTTGAGATACACTACTTGGGAAAGGTCATTGAAAATTTTTTGAGAG
>NW_017300207.1:58522-88928 GCF_001594075.2 Trachymyrmex cornetzi | reverse complement strand
CCCCATTTTTTAAAAATTGTTTAAAAATACTTATTAAGCGGAACTCTTGTTATAAATTATATAGAACTCTTTGTCTCGTTAAAAAGAAACGGGAACTCTATTCAGAACTCCTGAGTACTATAGTTGGGGTGCTAACTTCACATACCCGTTCAAGTGCCGGTCCGGGGTCCAGGATTGCCAAGTCGAAAAAAATAATTTCCGTAGAATTTGTAATAAAATTTCCCGAGAAATCCTTAAAAAAAGAAAACGAAAAATTCCTGAGAAATTCCTGAAAAAATATAAAATTTTATATTTAATTTATCCTTAGTAAGCAATGACACAAATCGGAGTGTACAAAAATTATTTTATTTTAATAATAGAAATACTTTACATAGATGTATAGTACTTTACATAGATATACAGTATTTTACATGGATATAGCGTTATTATAATTAATACCTTATGTAACAAAAACAAATTAAAATATATTAAAATATTTTTATCAACAAATAAACATTTTTAGAAATATACTTTTAAAAAGCTGAACTAAGTAATATGGTAGTATCACATCAATTCATATTGACATCACATTTACTTAATACAAATAGGAACTTTTAGTTATATGTTAATTTATAATTGTTTATTTTTTTTATTAAATTCGGTTCTATTTCAAAATCGTAACAACTTGCAGGTTTTAATAAATTTTAAAAATGCATTATTCCCGTTAATGTTTCAGTAGAGAGTCTGTTTCTAATTTTTGTTTTGCACAAATTTATTTGAGTAAAAATGCGTTCAACTGTTGCACTAGAATGTGGCAAACTATGCAAAGTAATAAAAAACGTTGACAGCTTTGGAAATTTCATTTCATTATTACCCATTTTTATATTTTTTATTTTAAATCAAAATTCTAGAGTATTCATTATAGAACATTCTCCAAAATCCATATTTCTTAATTCTCGCCATTCCGAGTCTATTTCATTTAACTCATTATCAGACACTAAATTTGGAAAATAAGATGCTAAAATTGCAACAGTAGGAAACTTGTCTGAATTACAATAATCAAGTATTGCTAATTCTTTAATAATTTTGACAATATTATCATTGAAATTAAAATGTTTTTTTATTTGTTCGCATGATTCTGTATAAAAATGAAGACACTTTTGTCTAAAATTTAATATAGTGTTCCTATCTAAACCATGATCACTATTAAGAACAATAGATAACTTTGGTCCTAAATACATATCTTCAATTTTTTTAAACTTTCGTGGATTTTTTAAATCAGTTAAATTTATCGGAATATTTTTTATGTAATTATCGTTAAGGAAACATTCCATTATAGATTTATAAACTGAACAAACTCTATCATATAAAACATGAATTCTTGTAGTTTCTGACTGCATTTCAATATTTAATTTTGTAAAAAAGGGCAATACAAATTCAAGAAATTGAAAATACATTTTCACATATTTTAATTTCAGTCTGTTTAAAATCATATCTGCAGCTAGAATGCGGTCATTTAGGGTTGCTTTGGTAAAATATAAAATTAATGCATCATACTGCTCAAGCATATGTTTAACTACGCTAATTAAAGAAAGCCACCTTGTTTGACTAGAATGAAGCATCTTATGCGGTTTCAAATTCAGGAATTCCTGAAATTCTTCATATTCTATTAATCTTTTATAACTATGCTGAAGGTAACTGTAAACATCTCGAGTTATATCTTCGACAACCTTAGGTAACTTTTCACAAGCATATCTAGCACACAGTGCAAAAGAGTGGTATATACATTTCATAATAAATAAATTAGGTACATCTTTTTTTAAAAGAACTATCAGAGAATGATGTATCCCCATCATATTATTTGCTCCATCGGATGCAAACCCAATTAAATTTTGTTTATAAAGTATTTCGTACCTATTAAAAAAATTTGTTATTTCATTGTACAATGACATCGCTGACACATCAGATACAGAAATTAAAGTTAAAAAGGAATCAACTACAATCATCCTTGAATTATCAATATATCTTACAACAAGTGCTAAATTTTTTGTAGTACTTATATCTGTTGATTTATCAACAATTAATGAGAAAAAAATTTTCTTTTAAAACGTTAATAACTTGTTCAAAATTATAATTCCCAATTATATTCTTTACTATTGCAATTACTTTAGTACGACAACATTTCACATTTTGTGCAATTTTTGAATCTGGGCATATATTTTTAATTAATTATGCTAAATGATCTATAGAATTGAACGCAATGTTATGTTCCACTGCATAAGCAGCAATTCTAATTTCTGTTTCTTTTACATTTTTTGTAAACATTGTATTTTATTGCCAATTTGGTGCACTTTTTTTAAAAGTAGGCTGTATTTGAATTTCATTTAACATTTTTAAGTGTTTGGTACCCCGTGAATGTTTTGTTACATCAGTCTTTCCACCTAAATAGTCCTTTTTGCAAATAGAACAATAGAAATATAACTCCCCTTTGTTGCTTTTTGAAAGCCAACCTTTAAATTCTTTCACATCTTCCTATTTCTTGTTATATTTTGGTGCATGTCATTTTTTCTTCTTAGCTAAAAAACTGTATTCTTCCTTTTTCCCTTCATTCGAAGAAGAAAAAATGTCATTTTCGTCGTCTTCGTCTTCCTTAATAACAATCATATGAGAATCCAGAGAACCCGACATTATTATTAGTTTTATTTCATTGTAAAGCTCCTAAAAGAAATGCCAATAAGAGCCAGCCACTAGATGTACGTGTGATAAATTCTATTTATTAATTAAAAATATATATGTTTCGATCGTGAATACGATCCTTTTCAGTACAACTTGTCGAAAATATAAGAAGTCTGTAGTGTGAATAATTCAACACAAAAAAAGAATGTAACGATATTAATTAACTATACACATACACACTACAAACTTCTTATATCTTCGACAAGTTGTACTGAAAAGAATCGTATTCACGATCGAACGTATACATTTTTAATTAATAAATAGAATTTTTCACACGTACACCTAGTGGCTGACTCTTATTTTGTATTGTTGTTTTGTTGTTTTTGTGTTGTTTTGTTTTTGTTTTGTGTGTTTTGTTGTTGTGTTTGTTTTTTTTTTGTTTTGTGTTGTGTCTTGTGTTTGTGTGTTTTGTGTTGTTGTGGCATTTCTTTTCTTTTTTTATGATTTAATTCAACAGAGCCTCTATATATTCTCTCTCTCTTTCTCTCTCTATCTCGTAATTGTATAAAACTTTCTTTCTTTATAAATCTTTATATTATAAGAAACTTACTTTATCACTTTTAGCCGATTGATTAATCACAGATGACAGATAGGTTATTGTTATGGTCTGATCTGGCAACCTCTCATGGAACAAGTCGGTATGGATACTATGGATTCCGATAAATCCGATAGGAATTGTTCCGTTTTCCTTTTTGAAAACAACAGAATCTAAAAAATAATTGAATAATTCCGGAATGTATTCCGAATAATTTCATAATACGTACCTTAGACTGTAATCGAGGAGACGCTATTAGCGTTATTTGTGTCATTCTATCTTCATCGTCCATTAGACGTGAGACGAGGATAATATTACACAAATGACGCTGATAGCGCGCTCCTCGAATGCACCCTATGGGGTGCATTCAGTACTATAACCGCTCACTGAGCGCTCAGTGAACTCTCGTATCTGTTTGGTCTATATTTTTAGATCTAACGAAATATGCCAATCAGATGCAAGAGCTCACTGAGCGCTTAGTAAAAGGTTGTAGTACTGAATGCACCCATTGGATGCACTACATGTAGTTGCAAAATATGTAGTTTTATGCATTTCATAACAATTGTGTTGTAAATTTCTTTCGTATTTAAAAAATTATAAAGTTTCTTGATATTATTCGTTAAATATTGGAAAAGATTAAAAATTTCAGTAGATTTCAAATAAAATCCTGCTTTACTGTCAATGCATCAAATTTCAGTGAATCTTCGGAAATTTCCCGAGACTTGGCAACACTGCCGGGGTCCTTCCGGGAATGCGCAGGTATCGCAGGCCCACGTGATTAGCCTTATCGCTCCTGGTTGGTCGCGAGCCCTATCGCGAGTCGGGGTGATCCCGATTGACCACGGCTCGATTGGACACCACTAATCACAGCGACCGGTGCTTAGGAGCTTTGTAGTCTCAAGCGCTGTGAGTGGCTCGTGTCCAATTGAGCCGTGTCCAACTGGGTGCCACTCTCGCGAGTCCCATACGCCCTCGCGAAGTCTCTGTGAAGTTAGCACCTCAACTTCAAAAATCGGAAATTTTAATAACAGTACTGCTTACACCCCGATTAGTTCTACAGTTCCTGATAGGTTTTATTAATAGTACCGTTGATTTAGGCCAAAAATTAAAAAAAAAATATGCGGTGCTAACTTTGCGTGGCACCGCAAGATTCGTGAAAGTCGATTTTTTTACGGAATCTTACAGTACTCGAAGCGTACTAGAGTTCTTGATAGATTAAAACAAGAGTTCCGGTCAGTAAATATGTTTAAATAAATTTAAAAAAAAGAGCTAGCACCTCAAGTTTCAAAAAATTAATTTTTTTTGCGCCGTTTTTTAGTACTCGAAGAGTTCTAAAGTTTTTGATAAATTTTAGTGATACCACCGGCCATTTTAATATGTTTAAACAATTTTTGAATCCTAGCACTGCACCGCACGTCACAAGAGTAAAGTACCTCTAAACAGCCAGTACTGGTCGACTTTTCGGCTTTATCCGATAGTACTACGATAGTATCGAAGACTTACGTAGGTTCCGACCCGAGTACTCCTCGTTTAATAAGTTTAAACGATTTTTTATTCTCAGCGCTGCACCGCACGTCAAGAGCAAAGTACCTCTAAACAGCCAGTACTTGCCGACTTTTCGGCTTTATCCGACAGTACTACGATAGTACCGAAGACTTATGTAGATTTCGACGCGAGTGCTCCTCGTTTAATAAGTTTAAACGATTTTTTATTCTCAGCCCCACATAGCAAAAATTGATCCTAGATACATCCTACAGACGTATGTCGAGGGATTTTTAAACATCCTGAGTACGTATCTGAAGAAACTTAGTAGGTATTTAGGACATATTGAGGATGTTCGAATGTCCACTTATTCTACATCCATAGGACAGCATCATTCAGATATCATTAGGATGTTTCTGGATAACCAAATTTCATCCTATCTTTATCCAGTGGACGTCCTAAAATGTCTTTTAGGATGTTAAAACCCTTGTAGAAAAATACTACTGAGCACTACTGCGCAGTGCGCAGTAGTACTTTTTTACAAGAGTATACCCGCGTCTCGATATGATACAAAATGCAGGAAACGAGTATGTGTCATGAAACTAACTATAGTTAGTTAAATAAAGTTATTCATAAATAACTATATTAAAAAAAAGTATTTTCAGAGACTCCATGAGCACACTCTGATCAAGTTAAGAGTGATGAATTCCATTCGCATACGCCTCTTTATAGAGATCTGCGTCATTTTCTCCTTATGAAAAACGAGCCCATCTCGCGGTGGTACTGCGTACTACGCCGCTTGCTTGGCGGCGCCGCGGCGTCCGTAGTATACATACGCCTATAGTGTACGTATACTCTGCCAGGCAAGCGGCATAGTACGCAATATCGCCGCGAGATGGACTCAGTTTCCGTAAGGAGAAAATGACGTGGATCTCTATAAAGAGGCATATGCGAATGGAGTTCGTCACTTACTCTTAGCTTGATCAGAGTGTGCTCATGGAGCCTCTGAAAGTACTTTTTTAAATAGAGTTATTCATAATTAGTTTAATTAGTAAAATGGAAAATTTTCATTAAAACAGTACTTATAATCGATAAAACTGATATTGTAAAATATACCAAAAACTGCTTTCGCTTTGTCAATTAATAAATAATTCATATACCTATTTAAAAATAAATTATGTACAATAAAAAACGAAATAAGCTATAGCTGCAACTGTCAAATTAATAACCTTAACAATAATATATAAAAATAAATATGATTAAATTCTTCCCGAAACAAAGAGTAGTTTTCAGTATGTTGTGTGGGATATTTATATAAACATTGTTAAAAAATTAAAAATTAAATTGCAAAGATATGTCTCTATAATATACGTAAAATACATAAATGTATATAACATATATATGTCGGAAGTTGAAAAATACAATTTATCAATATAAGTGATCAAAATTTTATCGGATCAAAATATGATATCCTAGGGACGTTTTATATTAGTACAATGATAATTACAAATATCCTGAGGATGATTTAATGTTTTGGATCAGAATGGGATCAATCTGATCAAATTAGGATATCCTAAGGAAATACATTGCTATGTGGGGCGCTGCACCGCACGTCAAGAGTAAAGTACCTTTAAACAGCCAGTACTGGCCGACTTTTCGGCTTTATCCGACAGTACTACGATAGTACCGAAGACTTATGTAGGTTTCGACGCGAGTACTCCTCGTTTAATAAGTTTAAACGATTTTTTATTCTCAGCGCTGCACCGCACGTCAAGAGTAAAGTACCTCTAATCTTCATGTCGCGTCTTTCCCTGTTACGGGACTATCTCCTGCAAAGAATCCTGTACGAGGATCATGCTCGCAAAAAATGGTTTATTAGGATCAAAGAGCTGTTTACCTGTGCGTCCTCCCTTCCGGCCGCGGCCTCGTTTCTCTTCGGGTGTGTCTCCGGTCTTCTCCCTCGACGTCCGCGGGGTTGATGAGACGTAGCTTCAGATTGACATAGTTTCTTGTAGCCGCCGATATAAAAACGCTAGAAAAATGCTTAACGAAAAAATAAAGAATTTGGCGAAACGCAATCGCAAAGTCGCCCGTAATCGCGATAAGCGCTGGCACGCCCGCCCTCCGCGACGGGAGGACACAGGACAAAAATGCCGCGCTAATTCAGGTCGGGTCCAACGACCCTTGTGACAGACGGTACAAACGTCACGTTACAAAACGTATGTATAAACATGTGTACGTATAAGCGTGTGTATAAACGTATGTACATGTAAACGTATGTACGTATGTACGTATGTATGAACGTATGTATGAACGTACGTATGAACGTACGTATGTAAAATGAGGAGCAAAAATGAGCTTGTACTTCGGTGTAATACATCATACTGTTAGCGGCGCGCTCATCTACACCAAAGTACAAGCTCATTTTTGCTCCTTATTATACCTATATATTCAATATGTAGAAGAAAACCCCTTATTATGAGATAGACGCCTAATATGAGATAGCGGCGTTTCTGCTAAACTAATAAACGCTATCTATTGGTTCCACCATGAATTTATTGCTCTTGGATTGAAAAATGCATTATTATATCATGCCTGTAGTCATTGTAAAACAAGATTTTAGAATTTGGATCTCTTCAAGTTTCATTGAGATGAGTCTTTAAATCTTGTTTATTATTTAATAAATAAATATTTGGCAATAAATTCTTCATGTAGTGATAGAGCAAGGTCGTACTACTAGAAAAATACGGGATATGTTGAATTGTTTAATTACAGAAGTTAGATTTGATAATCGTAAACCATAAGGAGTGGAAATCATAATATGAGATACACAGGGTATTTCTAATATAAAATAACCCATGCTCCTATGTTATAGTGAAAATCGTTGCTAAAGAGTAAATGTTATTGTACAATAATAAAAAGAACAACTGGAATGAACGTCGAGCGCCTATTCCTGCAATGCTTGAGTCTAACTACCTGAAGACGAATTCTGGGTATAATCTATCGCATGCTCATTTTTCACGCACGCTGGCTGTGTTTGTTTACATTTTAGAAACATGAAATAAAGTTTTATAATTGCAATATCGATATATTTTGCGTTTTACTATCGATTTCTCGGAGCATCTCATATTAGAAGCACAATTTTTTGACTTTGTGATTTGCTCACTTTTTACATTTCTTTAATTTTCAAAAAAAATGGAATTTGAATTTAATATTATATAACGTTATCTTAAGGCTTATTAAATTTCCTCTTCAAAATGAGATTCATTATTTTTTTAAATTCTGCCCATAGACTTCTAGCATTTATCCAAAATGAACTCGGTATCTCATAATAGGGGCCTTTCCTCTACGTATGCACGTTAAGTACGTACGTATGTACGTATATTCAACATTGCGTATCTTACTTTTTGCGAAGCGCTGAATCTCTTATGGTTGCAGACGTTCTCTCTCGCATCTGCGTCGTTTCCTTAGCCTTCTCGCACTGCTATTGTATGCTACTAATTTACTACTTGTCCACTACTGTTGTATTCAGTCTTGTATTGAATTTTCAATATTAACCCTTCCACCACACACGGGGTCCCAGGGACCCCAGTCCCGGTTTGCGCTTCGATTTGACCACCTTAATATTTGAAACGGGACTTGTGGCGCCCTCTATCGGTTATTCGACACTACTAGAAGCAGATCACGCGGGGAGCATCCCCGTTTGTTGCTTATGAGGTGAGAAGCAGAGGCAAATAAAAAACTTATGATTTTTTAAGTAGAAAAGGTCATTTTTTCCATTTTTTCTTTCACATTTCCTATTTTTTTTAACAATGTTAAAAATTTTTTTAATTTTTTTCGACTATTCTATCTTTTTATTTATACATTCAAGAACATCCATGAATTTTGCCAATTTAAAATAGTCAAAATTGCTGCCGCAATCGCCGCTCTAGCCATTGGGGTCCAGTAGACCTCATGTGTGGTAGATGATTGAAATAGGAGGTGTGTGGTGGAAGGGTTAATGTATATTAAATTTATGCTACGTCATGTTATGTTTTTATATTCTATGATCCAATTTTCGTACTATATTATAAATTTATGTTTTATGTTCGCTTTTGCGCTTTTTATACTGTAATTCTTTACTCTCATTTTCTGGTAGGCGTTAGAACAGCAGACTTTGTTGATGCCTCACCATTTTGTGCACCAGTACATTTAATTTTTCTCGTTTAAACGACTTTGTAGTCGTCACGTTTTTTGTTATTTTGCAAATAATGCACAAATAAATTAAATTAAAAATTAAATTAAATTAAATATGTACGTGTTCACATTAAGTACGTACGTATATACGTACATACGTACATGGGTTTGTACGCACATATATGTTGTATGTACGAATGAACGTATGTATGAATTTTTTTAACCTTACCGTTCAAAAGTTAAATAATTAATACTAACAACAATTGAGCAATTACAAACATCTGGACCTTAATCGGATCACTTTCAATACAAATACAGATAAATTATGATGTTACAAACTATAAGATGAATCCGGCAATGATTGTGTGTTATTTTGTTTATTTGATCACTGCAATTGCTTTTTTTACGTGGAAATCTTTGAAATCTTTCTGATTGCAGAACTTGTTACAATTAGAGGCGTGCAAAATGTCATAACTTCAGGCTCAAGTTCGTCTAAAAAATTAGAAGTGCGAACTCTGTCAGACTCGAGCTTTTAGACTCGAGCTTTTCAAGCTCGAGCTTCTGTTTAGTCTGAAGCTCGATTCGGCTTAAGATGTGTTGAATCGAGACAGTCAATGTTTCTTAAAATCAATATTATAAAAACAATAGCATCGCATGAATATAAGATGTGTTCAAAAAGACGTTATTACTATTATTAATGCCATTAACGCGTGTTACAGTGTACAGTATACGTGATATCTCAAGATGGACATAATATTTCAAATTTTTATATACCAACAAAGTGTTGGAATAATACATTACGTTACATTAAAACCGATTGATGCATTCTTTTAACATCACTAAAGACTTAACTGAAAAGTTAATAAATAAAAATGATAAAAAGACAAGTAATATATAAAACGTATTACAGTTTAAATAACTTCTTCCAGTAAGTTTACAGTATAAAAAGATAAGCTTTTTTACTAATTTTGTATTTTAATAATTAAATAATATTTTTATAAGCAGAATTTTTTTACGTAAAAAAATATATTATTAAATATAATATTCCTAAAAAATATATTATTTTATTTAGAAAATATATCATTATATTTTATATATAGGTACATCGGGTCAAATATTTTCTAATTCATAATTTTTAATATAAAATTTATAATTTATTTACGTAAATGTTTTTATCGTTTACACTGAAAACATGAAATCTTCGTGTTTATTTGTTATTTATCGTCTTTTGTTGTGATTTTTCCATTTGTCTGAAATCTTTCTCGAGATTTTTGAATTTCTCAGAATTTTTCATATTGTACAGATAAAAATATCTTTATTATTAGTTTGTTTGAGTTTTATCTTCTGACTATATTGTGTATTTAGTACATAGAAAATGTTATTAAATAAGAAAGACATAATTTATTTGGAATCGGAAAGTGGTAATTTAAGGTTGATGCCAAAGACGTCGAAGTCTGTTAATAAAAACTCAAGTAACCATTCGAATAATTTTAAAGTAAGTTTTAATTATAATAAATAATTAGGTATATCTACATATTTTTACTATTATGTTGTTTATATTACCCCAGAGAGCACAGAATATTTATAAAATATTTACAAAATATTTGTATGAGCAAAATATGAATTAAGATAATTAGGAAATGTAAAAAGAATATATGGATCTAGATCAATTTCCTTTCATTATTTCAAAAATACTAATGTGTTACTTTTTTTATCACTTTTCTATCGATGCAACAATATTTTATTTTATATATTATTTATCTTTTTATTAATTTTCGATTTTTTGCTTTCCAGTTGTTGATGCTGAAACAAATGTGTCAATGTGCTGTAAGCGGGTTGGAATTCGCATCACTGCAACAATGTGCAATGACGTATGATCTTTGGACTGACAATTATCGAAAATTACGTTATTTATTAGGTGTACAACTTTGCTTCCGCCGTTTTTTTTCCCGAAATTCGAGGCTTTATTGTAAAAAACTGGTTGTACATTTATGATTCAAAGTATTGTCCATCGCTGGCCACTACTTTCTCCCATCTTCCGGGCAGCGTACGAATCCCGCGTCGAAAAAATTGGTCATCTTTTGAGGCGGTCCATGAATCGATTCAATTTTTTACTTCTTCATAAGACCGGAAGTGCTGGTCAGCCAGGCTATGTGCCATTGATCGAAACAAGTGATAGTCAGAGGGAGCAACGTCTGGAGAATACGGCGGGTGGGGTAGGACTTCCCATTTCAATGTTTCCAAGTATGTCTTGACCACTTTCGCAACATGGGGTCGAGCATTGTCATGCTGCAAAATCACTTTATCATGTCTATCGTTGTATTGCGGCCGTTTGTCTTTCAATACTCGGCTCAAACACATCAACTGCGTTCGATACCGATCGCCTGTGATTGTTTCAGTCGGTTTTAACAGCTCATAACACACTACGCCGAGCTGGTCCCACCAAATACAGAGTATGATTTTGGAGCCGTGGATATTTGGTTTGGCCGTCGACGTGGAAGTATGGCCGGGAATTCCCCATGATTTTCTGCGCTTGGGGTTATCGTAATGAACCCATTTTTCGTCCCCAGTCACAATGCGATGCAGAAATCCCTTCCGTCTTTGCCTTTCAAGCAGCTGTTCACAAGCAAAGAAACGCCGTTCAACACCTCTCGGCTTCAACCCAATTTCCTTGCTTCTGAATCATTCCCATGGCTTTTGAAATGGCTTGTTGAGTCACTCCCAATGATCGTGCCAATTCTTCTTGATTTTGACACGAGTATTGATCAAGTAATGCCTCCAATTCTGCATCTTCGAAAACCTTCTCTCTTCCACCGCTATGCCGGTCTTCGACATCAAAATCACCGTTCTTGAAGCGTTGAAACCACTCACGACACGGTCTTCCACTAATAGCGGCCTCATCAAGTATTTGAGAGCATTCGATGAGCTTCAGCCGCAGATTTCTTCATATTGAAGCAGAAAATTGAAACCTCCCACAAATGACGAGAATTTGGCTCGTAAACTGACATTTTTAATCGAGTATAACTTTATGACGTAGACACAAATCGACTAATGTTTCTATGGGGTTATGTTGACAGATGCCCAAGTTAATTGTATGACGTCTACGATCTATTTATTTCGACCACCACTTACCGCTAAAGCCATCTATAGGAAAACGGCGGAGGCAAAGTTGTACACCTAATAACTGTAACAAGTTACATTGAAGAATCAAAATCTGACTGGGTATTAAAAACAAATGTAATTTTAACAACACAATTTCCTGACGTTTCAAAAACCGCTCAAAATATTTTATTGGAAATACAAAACAACTAGCAGACATTGACATCGACTCATCTGATCTAGTTAAAGTAACGTTTGTAACTGATCAAGGATCAAATATAAAAAAGGCTCTCGAAAATTATAAGCGTATACCTTGCTTGGCACATTGTTTAAATACGGCTTTACGTCATAGACTAGATGAAAAATTTCTTGATGAAGAAGATCCCGATATTTAATGTCTATCCAAAGCGCAAGAAAAATCGTAGGCTATATGAAAGGATCAGGATTGATAGCAAGACTAAATAAAACGTTAAAACAAGATATTGAAACAAGGTGGAATAGCATTTTCTTTCTCTTAAATTCGTTACAATGTGCATATGAAGAAGTCGAAATTATTTTATTGGAGAAAAACAGATAAGATATGATGTCTACATATAATAAATCATTAAGGGGCTATGACTACTACCTGCATGGTCGGAAAAACACGTATACTTGATAATTTTTTTTTTTAAACTTGAAGTACTTTTGAAATGAACGTTTATGTTTTCAAAAATATGTATTTCTAGGATAATTCAATATTTTTTTTATTGCAAAATATCGACAAATAAGGAAGATGTGAGTAATCTCCCAGAAACGGTTTTTCTAGAAGCGTTTTGCGATGACCACTCTAGCTTTGAGCTGGTTTATCTCAAATAAAAAAACCCGACAAATTTAGTTAATATATAAGATTATCTAGTGCCCGATCATTCATTTTTTTGAAAAATTAAGTTGCGACAAAATGGCGGTTGTTCAAATTCGAAGGTACGATTCTTCTACCAAAGTTCGGCTCGTTTTTTTATCAGTAAAAAAAATACGCAACGAAAAAAAAGCCACTATCGGGCACTAGATTTTTTAGTATTAAAGAAACCTACCCAATTTCATTTTGATCGATGTAACGGTTCTCGAGATATTTTGGTCACCGTTTTAAAAAATGCGGTTTTAATAAAAATGCGTTTGAAGTTTGCCAAGTGATTTTGAAAGGTGTCTCCTAAAACATATCTTAGTATCCTCCAAAGACCCCTAACAGCTAGAATCAAATCCCCTACATTTTCCCCCAATAGTTCGGACTGTACAAAATTAAAAAAAAAAATACTCACGCAATTTAACGTAAACTACCTGCTTCAAACGTTCAAACCAGTATACCTTTAAACTCACATAACTTCGTCAATTTTTGTCGAATCGACTTGAAATTTACAGGAAATATTTTTGAAAGTATGTACTTTAAGAAAATATCAAAATCCAACAATCGATTTTTTTGAAGTTTACAGATAGGCATAACCCTTTAATGGAAGAACTCATTACCTTTTTGAAAGTATATAATGATACAACAGATGATTTAGAAAAAGATAAGCAACCGACTCTTCCATTTGC
Source organism: Trachymyrmex cornetzi (assembly GCF_001594075.2). Taxonomy (NCBI): domain Eukaryota; kingdom Metazoa; phylum Arthropoda; class Insecta; order Hymenoptera; family Formicidae; genus Trachymyrmex; species Trachymyrmex cornetzi. Next base: position 75,352 of record NW_017300207.1, on the reverse strand, counting down.
TGTTCCGTGAGTCTTCACATTAATCAGCAATTGTACAATCAAAAATACCGATAGTGAGGTTTGTAATTTCTATTCTTCTATTATCTCAAAATATTTTAAAATCAATTATTTTTGATAATAAAGTAATTTTATAATAAAAAACTCAAACAACTTTATTAAAATCTAATATTTAAAAGAATAGTAAAAAAAATGTACCAGTTAGTGAACATGACACTATACTACTTGTTCAAAATTGCCGCGGTATAAAGGTAATAGAAACCTAGCAACTCTTCTCAGCGAAGTTCGTGTTATTGAAAGCTCCTCTCAGATGGTCCTTAAAAAAGAGAAGAAACATATGAGAGCGGACGAACAGAAAAGATCGCATTGTGCTTCTTTTTCTCTTATACGAGTGTTTTTCTTTTTAAGTTAATATTATCGAGCCTTGTACAAGGCGTTACAATTGGGTGCATTTCCACACTTCTCTCTTAAGGCAACAAGCCTTCCACGGATTTCGTAAGAAAGTTACCATTGGGTGCAACCAGCACTTTTTACATTCAAGAGTTCAATACATCATATGATAACTCGTATCTGGATGAGTTATGCTCTGACTAACAATCCCAATCTTTAACGAACGATTAGCAAACTTCAATTACGTGTAAGTTCATTACTCTTGAATAATATTATCTGAAAAGTAATAATGATTTTGTACATTCAAAAACGATCTTCGTTAGTAAATTCAGTGATTGCCGAGACGATTGCTCCATGTACAATGGCAAACTGCTCCCAATTTTCTTTAAGTATTGGAATGCGTGTATGTATCCGATTAGAAGTTAAACTGGTTATTCCATTTTTAATTAAATTATCGTAGGAATTCGTTATTATTCGACAAGAAATATTCACAAAATTATACTATTCTATTAATAATTACATTAGAGAAAGTGTTCAATAAATTATTGTTATATTAAGAAAATATTACGTTGAATCTAATTTTTTTTTTGTTTTACTTTCATTTTAGAAATTCCCCCCCTTTATTTCGTTCGCTGATTCATAGCCTATCTTAATTAACTTGCATAAAACATTTTGATTCTTCGAGCCGGATCTGAACCAGCGACGGGGAAGGGAGACACGATAAAAAGAAAAATGAGATTAACTCACATTGAACGATATATCGAGCAATAACTTCCCATTGAGCTCATAACGAATTCCTACGATAATTTAATTAAAAATGGAATAACCAATTTAACTTCTAATCGGATACATACACGCATTTAAATACTTAAAGAAAATTGGGAGCATTTTGCCATTGTACATGGAACCATCGTCTCGGCAATCACTGAATTTGCTAACGAAGATCGTTTGAATATACAAAATCATTATTACTTTTTAAATAATATTTATTCTAAGACGCATGAGAGTTACGTTGATTCGCTGGAAAAAATGAATGCATTTATTGAACAAAATCACGAAACCATCCCGAGGTCAACATCCTCTCAGTCACTTTCAATGACGACTTCGAATATTCCAACTTATTTCCATCACGCACGCTTATCACAGATTGAGTTGCCAAAATTTAATGGTTCCCCTGCGGATTGGTTGTCATTTAAGGACTTATTTAGTTCTCTTGTTTTAGATAATCCCACACTAACGCCCATTGAAAAATTGCATTATCTAAAAACGAGTTCAATTAGCTCAGCTGCCTATTTATTAAAAAATACTGCACTTACAGCAGATAATTTTCAAAAGGCTTGGGAATCTTTGATTTCATTTTATGAAGATAAGAGATTGCATGTCAATGCTGCATTAAATTCCTTACTTAATCTTAAACGTATGACAAAGAAATCAGCGGGCGAGATGGAATAGTTGTATACGAATATTATGCAGATTTATCGTACATTAGAGATGCTCGAACGTTCTGTGTCTACTTGAGATGATTTTCTGGTATTTATAGCAGTCCAACGGTTCGATACAGAGTCAGTTAAAGTATGGGAACATCAAAGAATGAAATATCAACAAATTAATTGAATTAACGACTCCTTATGTTTAATAAAACTTACAAAATTAATCAAGTATACAATTAATGGCTATACAGAGTCAAACGCGTTTTTCGGTGCGTAAATTATGTACAATATGTCTTTAATACAACAAATTCGAACGTTTCGGTCCCATCATTGTTTGGACCATCATCAGCGATAATATAATATACAAAAAACTAACTAATGTTGGAGAGAATGGTGTTAAAACGCAAAAATGTAAAATCTATAATCATTCTTATATTCCAACAGAGGTAAGTCTATCTTAGTGAAGTGAAGGCGTGACACAATTATTTTAAAAAAACGTTGGAAGAATGTCTGTAAAATATATAATACAATAGACATCAAGCATAACTCTAAAAAAGGAAACCTTTCAATTAATAATTATTGTAGAACGAGCTTACCTCTGTTGGTCGAAAAAACACAATTCCATAATTGAAAATGTAAAGGTGATAAAACTTATAACTTTCGTCTTTATAATGTCAGTAACTAACGAAACCTGACGATGTAATGAAGAAAATATGGGAACATCATTTAAGTTTGTCAAAGAAACCTCCTACATGGAGTCAATTTAGTGAATTTTTTATTACACGGCTGCTCTCCCTACAAGCATACGAAAAATCACGCAGAGTCGTCTCACAACCTCATCAGAATTCAATCAAATCCCATTTTCAAGGCAAGTCAAAAGAAACTAATGTGAACAGTGCTTTAACTTGTTCGATTTGTTCTGAAGCACATTACACAACGGCTTGTTCTCAATATATATCAAAGACTGTTCAACAAAGGAAGGCACTTGCTATTAAACACGGATTATGTTTTAACTGTCTGGGAGCGCATAAATCTTCTGATTGTCGTAAAACAAGACGGTGTAAAAAATGTGCTCGGAAACATCATACTACGTTCATCATGAAAACATCATTAAAATTATAAATCCTCGAATTCTAAGGTAATAATTAATAATTCGGATGATACTACGACGACCAAGACGACGCAATCGGAAACTAATGTATTGCATTCCACAACTTTAAAAAGACTAAAAATTTCCTGTGTTCTATTAGCTACTGCACTAGTTGAAATTGTTTCGAAAACAGACTATTCTACTAAAGCTCGAGTTCTTATTGATCAAGGTTCAGAAATTTCATTAATAACAGAACGAGTTGTACAACGCTTGAAACTTGCTCGGGAACGTTCTCAGATACCACTTGTTGGTATAGAAGCAACTGAGACTCACAAAACGAAAGGATTAACTTCATTGAAATTAAAACCTCATTTTGATTCTACTATTGAATGCACTGTATCCGCTCACATTCTTCCAAAATTAACATCCTCTATTCCCTTCATTTTAGTTGAGAATTATTTATGGTCTCATTTAACAGGTTTAAAATTAGCGGATCCTGACTTTCTAACACTAGATTCTATAGATCTTGTACTAGGAGCAGATATTTTTGGACAAATTATTGATGAAGGACTAATTAAAGGGCCAGTAGACACTCCTATCGCTCAGTTTACGAAATTTGGTTGGATTGTATCTGGTCCGGCCATTCAATTCATTACTAAACAAAATTCAATGTCATCATGCGTCTATTAATGATAATCTTTATAATTTAATGCATCGTTTTTGGGAACTGGAAGAGGTTTCTTTTCCCAAAACATCAATACTTTCCAAAGAGGAGGAAGCCTATGAGGCTCATTTTAAGTCAATACACACTAGAGATGAACACGGAAAATATGTGGTCAAGCTTCCTTTCAAATATTCACCGGAGAAATTAGGAGATTTAAAGGCTGTTAAATTAACCAAAAATCTACGACACAAATTCGAATCTAATTCCCTTTATACGCGTTCTTAATCAGAGTTCATCGCCGAATATGAAAAATTACAGCATATGCAGCTAGTAGGTAACGAAGAACCAGAGCCCAAACAAGTCTTTTATCTACCACATCGTGGAATTCTACGAGAGCAAAGTCTTACCACTAAAATGAGAGTTGTATTTAATGCTTCAAGTCCTACCTCATCTGGATATTCTTTAAACGATATACTCCATGTCGGACCGAAACTTCAATTAGACTTACTCGATGTTCTTGCTTGGTTTCGTCTCTTTTTCTATGTATTTTCTTCCGATGTAGAAAAGATGTTTAGACAAATTAAAGTTCATCGAGATGATTGAAAATTCCAAAGAATTTTATGGATAGACAAAGATAATTTTCTTCGAACGTATCAATTGACAACGGTTACTTACGGTATGGCTTGCGCTCCATAACTGGCTTTACGAACTCTTCTTCAACTAATAGAAGATAAAGGGTCAAAATTTCCACTCGCTATTCCACCTCTTAAAAGAGAAAGATACGTTGACGATATTTTTGGAGGTGCGGACTCAATGAACGAGGCGAGGGAAATAGTTGGACAATTAGATCAGCTCTGAATGGCGGGCGGCTTTCCGCTTAAAAAATGGACTAGTAACCATCCTGAAGTACTTGTATCAATACCAATAGAAAATCAAATTGAATCAACATGTATTAACATTCAAGATAATATGATTATTCACGCATTAGGATTGTGTTGGCAACCTCAAACAGACATCTTTCGTTTTACGTTAACGCTTCCATTAACAAATGTTATAACGAAACGAACTGTGCTGTCACTTACAGCTAAGTTGTTCGATCCCCTTGGATTTTTTTCTCCTATATTAATTACAGCGAAGATATTTATTCAAGAAATCTGGTCTCTAAAACTAGAGTAGGACGAGTCATTGCCTATAGAGAGCGGCAGAAAAATGGATCAGTTTTGTAGAAACGCTAAAGGATCTACCCAAGTTGACGTTTCCACGGTGGATAGGCTTTAAATCTGATCAGCAAATTGAGATACATGGATTCTGTGACGCATCTCAAAAGGCAATGGCTGCAGTTGTATATCTCCGAACTTCAGACTTTATGGGAAAAGTGAATGTTTGTCTCATTGCTTCCAAAACTAAAGTTGCTCTATTAAAACGACAAACCATCTCTAGATTGGAACTGTGTAGCGCGGTATTGCTCACGAAATTGGTCTCTCACATTCTTCATACCTTGAACTTCAAAGATGTTTTAGTATTCTTATGGACCACTTATATGTGGCTAAGCAGTCATCCTTCTAGATGGAAGGAATTCATTCAAAATCGAGTCTGTCATGTACAAGAAAAATTGCCTCTAGCAAAATGGACTTTTGTTTCAGGAAATGAGAACCCAGCGGATTTAGCCACCAGAGGTTTAACACCTATACAATTAATTGATCTACCTACATGGTGGTCTGGACCTCCATGGATATCAAAATCTACAGTATCATGGCCAAGGGTATCCTCTTCGTACCCTACTAAGGATAATCTAGAAGAACGCCCTTTAAAGATTTCTACTGTTACTACTAATGTCTTTAAACCATGGGATCTATTGTACAAGTATTCAATTTTAACCAGATTGTGTCGTATCACTGCAATGTGTCAAAGAGCTATCACTCTGTTCAGAAGATTACCAAATTCTTCACTCTCATGGCCTTTGACTACTCATGAATTAGAGTTAGCTAAGATTTATTGAATTAAAATAACTCAGCAAACATTCTTTAAAAAGGAACTAAAATTACTTGCAACCGGGCAATTCTTACTCAAGTCCAATTCTCTTTTCCGTCTCACACCGTTCATTGGATTCTTCAGGCATTTTATGAGTCGGAGGACGACTTCATCATTTCTCACTTCCAGTTTCTGAAAAACATCCTATGATCCTTCCGAAAGAGTCACCATTAACATCTCTTATTATTTCAGATGCTCATTCTCGAACATTACATGGAGGTACTCAGTTAACACTATCATTTATTTGAGCTAACTACTGGATTATCGGTGATAGCGCTTCAGTGCGATCTTTCATATTAAAGTGCACAAAATGTGCAAGATATATAAAAAAAGCTCAACAATTAATGGGCCAATTATTACCAGAACAAGTAAACCCTACTCGTCCGTTCACAAACTCTGAGGTTGATTACGCCGGACCGTTTATAATTAAAACATGGAGAAGAAAAAACGCACGGACCTATAAGGCATACATAGCTCTTTTTGTATGTTTTACTACCTCCGCATTTCATTTAGAGGTAGTAACTGATTATACAATGGATGCCTTTATAGCGGCATATAAACGTTTCACATCCAGAAGAGGAATTTGTAGAACCTTAACCAGTGATTGTGGAACGAATCTTAAAGGAGCTGATATAGAGCTTCAGAAACTTTTTTCAACTTCTACCCAAGAATCAAGACGATTAGCATCAATATTATCTAATGACGGGCCTCAGTGGAATTTTAATCCTCCAGCAGCTCCTTATTTTGGAGGAAAATGGGAGACAGGAGTGAAATCGGTTAAACATCATTTACGCAGAGTTGTCGGTAAAACATCACTAACATACGAAGAAATGTCCACACTTCTAACACAAATTGAAGCTGTACTGAACTCCAGACCTTTAGGCCTCCTCACAGATGATCCAGACGACCTTGAGGTTTTAACGCCAGGTCATTTTCTCATGGGTTGTGCCCCAACAGTTTCTGAACCTTCCATTGAAACAGCTCCATCTGCTCGCCTTAATAGATGGCAGCTAATCCGACAAAAACTAGAAACCTTTTGGACAAAATGGTCGAAAGAATATTTACAACGGTTTTACTCTATGTATAAATGGAACAAAGTTTCTCCTTCTCTGTCAATTGGAACTCTAGTTCTTGTGATTAACGAACGATACCCACCATCAAAGTGGCCTCTGGGATGCATAATACAAAAACACTAAGGTAGTGATGGTCTTACGTGGGTAGTTACTATTCAAACTCAAACGACTATTCTAAAACGATCAATCACAAAGATCTGTCCGCTTCCCATCACTAATGATACACTGTAATAGTTCGTTAACACATTACGAAGGCGGGCGGAATGTTCAAAATTGCCGCGGTATAAAGGTGACAGAGAAACCTAGCAACTCTTCCCAGCGAAGTTCGCGTTATTGAAAGCTCCTCTCAGATAATCCTTAAAAAAGAGAAGAAACGGATGAGTTGGCGGACGAACAGAAAAGATTGCATGGTGCTTCTTTTTCTCTTAAACGAGTGTTTTTTACAAACACGTTTTCCTATTTAAGTTAATATTATCGAGCCTTTTGTACAAGGCGTTACAATTGGGTGCATTTCCGCACTTCTCTTATGGCAACAAGCCTTCCACGGATTTCGTAAGAAAGTTACCATTGGGTGCAACCACAACGCTTCTTACATTCAAGATTTCAATACATTATATGATAACTCGTACCTGGATGAGTTATGCTCTGACTAACAATCCGAATCTTTAACGAACGATTAGCAAACTTCAATTACGTGTAAGTTCATTACTCTTGAATAATATTACAAGAAATATTCACAAAATTATACTATTCTATTAACAATTACATTAGAGAAAGTGTTCAATAAATTATCATTATATTAAGAAAATATTACGTTGAATCTAATTGTTTTACTTTTATTTTAGAAACCCCCCCCCCCTTTATTTCGTTCGCTGATTCATAACCCATCTTAATTAACTTACATAAAACACTATTATTTATCAAAATAACTTATGATCAAAGTAGTAAACCGTCACCAAATTTGTCGTATTATTATTATTAAACATGACTTAGAATAATCTGTAATTGTTTTATAATTTTGTTATCATTTTGAAAATATATTTAAAACATCCTTAACGAATTTATTTAGAATCGTATATATTATTAAAAGCTTAATATTTAAAATGTCTTATCATTTTTTCGATAAATTGAGTGATGTCCATTAACTATCCACTAATAGGTACATCCACCTTAAGTAAAAAATTAGAAAATTGTCAAATTAAATAACAATACAGGAATGTCCATGTATCGGTCATGCAGACTTAGTCTGCGGGTCTTAGTGCTTATAATTGTTATTGTGTGAATTCTTTTTACTAGCTTAATGCGAACTATGCGCCGCATATTCTTGAAACACAGTCCTTACATAAAATCAGAATAATTTACAAATTAAATAGCGCGTCAATTTAAGATCCCCCCTTTAACAAAAAGTGTAAAAAATTAATTGCGAAAAATATTTCTTTAGTCAGGATTCGAATCTGGATCTCTTTACATTCCGTGCAGACGTCCTATCAATTCGACCATCGAAGCAAGTAATAATACAGGGCTCGGCACGAAATGCAAGTTTCGGCCGATTTTCGAGTCGGCTCCGCTTTCCGTTATCCCTCTCACCTCACCGCCCCGCGCGCAGCCCAAATGCCGATCAAGGCTTAGGAGTGTACTAAGACGCTCGTAAATGTAAGGGGCATTTGTTCGGGGCGCTCGTCACGCTGTAATCTTCATTTTATCTTTTTTTCGCTCATTACATACAAAACTAATAGCGAATTCGGTCGAACGTACTAGTGCACATTAGTGTTCAACCGAATTCACTATTAGTTTCGTATGTAATGAGCGAAAAAAAAGATAGAATGAAGATTACAGCGCGTCGAGCGCCCCGAAAGAATGCCTTACATCTACAAGCGCCTTAGTACACTCCTAAGCGTCGATCGGCATTTGGACTGCGCGCGGGGCGGTGAGGTGAGAGGGATAGCGGAAGGCGGAGCCGACTCAAAAATCGGCCGAAAGTTGCATTTCGTGCCGAGTCCCTGTAATAATATATTTGAAGATATTTATTCTTTTCCAGCTTATATGTAAATAAAAGAACGAGCTGAAATATTTCTAATACAAAAAGTATATAATGAGCTACAAGACGTTCATTATATAGGAACCTTTCTCTATCCATCTTTTAAAGACTTTCCACTTTTAAGCAGTGAAAAGAGATTGGAGATCCAACCAACTGTTAGGTTTATGTACGAAAATACAGACATTATTGAGGAAGAAAATGAGATTCCATCTCCATGTAAAAAATTTAAAGAATGGCGATCATTTCTTCCACAAAAAGATGAGTTAGAAAAATATTTAAATACAGATGATATTTGTAAAGACATGAATTAGTTTGGTGGAAATCTCATGCCACTCCTCTGCCAAAATTGACAAAAATAATGAAACAAATTTTCTGCATACTCGCTAGTAGTGCATCTAGTGAAAGAAATTTTAGTAAAGCAAAACTTATAATTACGAATCGTAGAAGTACAATTAATTCTGAACGAGTTAATGATTTATTACTCATTCATAATAATAAATTTTAACCAAACAATTGTATTTATTATAATTTTGTTATTTTATATAACATTAATAATAAACATTGTTCTTATTTTATTCTTTTCTTCACTACATATCGACAATTAAATACTAAGCAGTTAATTAAATATAGTTACTTAATCAGATCTTATATATATATAAACTAGGTGTTTCCCATTTTAACTTTGACATCGAAATATCTTGAAAATTATAAAGAATACGGAAAAATGCTTCGGACAAAAATTGTAGGTTTAAAAAGGTCTATTTACTGATCATCTCGGTTTGACATTGGGTGGCGATGCCAAGGTCAGGACAAGGATATTTTCAATTCTTTAAATAGAGCCTCTAGATTTTATTGCATATCATTATAGCCCTTCCTGAGAACTCTTCGAAACAATATAATTTGATTCATTTTGGGTCAATCATTTTGAAGAGATTTTGTTATCAAAATTTATTGTGTCTACTCGGTAAAACCTATTTAAAAAATTCAATGTGACCTCGTTCTGACCTTGGTAACGCCAATGTCAAACGAATACGATCAGTAAATAGACCTTCTTAAACTCTACAACTTTTATCTAAAACATTTTTCCGTATCTTTTATAATTTTTTAGATATTTCGATGTCAAAGTTAAAATGGGATATCCAGTAGTGCATTTGGAGAGAGAAATTTTATTAAAGCAGAGCTTATGTGTGTGCGGCCGCGCGCGCGCGCTCGCGTGTGTGTGCGTGTAAGTTACGTATTTATATGATGTATTATTTCGAAAAAAAAAGTATTACGAAAAGGCCTTTTCTCGAGCTGGGCAAAAACAGGTCTTTCCGTACACCCTTCTTTTAATTGTAAGTAATATCAATTATGTACTGTCTCGAGCCTAAACGGCTCGAATTCATATCGAGCCTCTCGGGCCTAATAAGCTCGGTGAGCTGAAATCAGGCTTTTTTCTTCCCCACTTCTTTGATTTTATTTGCCCCACTCCTCCTAGTAAACATCAAACTTGAGAAATATATGTAGAACTATCGAGCTCGAGCCCGAGTTGAAGATGTTTTGCAGACCTCTAGTTATACGGGTTGCATAGAATGCAAAATTGTCACACCTTGGTACATGAATCCGTCAACTGTGTTTTTTATATTCGAACTGAAACATTTCGTGTAGCACGTATACTTTGAACTGTGTCAATATGTAAGCAATGTGAGCGAAGAAATTAAATAATTTTTTACGCCAAAAGTTGTATTATCAGCAAATTCAGCGTTGTAAGTATTTTTCATAAAATTTATGATAAAGCTTCTATATAGAATGTGAATAGTTCGCGCTTTAAATAATACTGAAAACCAACAACTGTTGAATGAACATTGTTTCTCAAGGGGACATATGTATGAACACACAAATATAATATAACATTTTATAATACTATTAATACTATTATAGCTCTAGCCATGACTGCGTTTCAAGATTGGAGAGGACTTTATTGCACAGTTTATAGAATTGTCTAGTGACTTGTATAAATTCATATTGAAATATTTAGGTAATAAGATCGATTTTGGTCGATTATAGGATTTCATTTACCTAATTGATAGAATTAAAATTTATTTATGTAATTATAAAAATTTGTTTATACGGTTTGTAGCATATACATATGCATACATATATTATTTCTTGGTAAAGTTTATTTATAAGCATGTCAAATCAGGAACAACATCTTTTATAAATAAAATTAATATTTTCTGTAATAAAGATAATTAAATTTTATAAGATACAAGTAAAACAAAAAATGAAAAGAACAAAAAAGGGACAAAATTAATAATTGTATGAAATATATTTAGAAACGGTAAAGCTAATGTCACGAATTTTCCATTGTATCAGTAGAAAGTTTATAATTGATCACAATAATGAAACAAAATCATATTGCAACAATTTTATTAATCCTATTATAACAATAAATGATTGTCGTTATTAAGCAATAATTTGACATTGTAGCAGTGAACATAGAGACCGTTCAAAGAAATAAAATATTTATTTTTATCTAAGGGATCAGTTCATCAACAATGTTGGTCTTTTATACCTTTAAAATACCTTTTATAATATCGTTTTTAACATTAAAGATATGCGAGTAACGAATTCTTTGCAATTAGGATAACTTAGATACCGGTGATGTACGTCTGTAATACGTCACCGGTATCTAAGTTATCCTAATTGCAAAGAATTCGTTACGAATATATAATAATTAGAATGGAAACATATTATTCGTTATAACATTACTCTGAAAAACTAACGCTATATTTGTAAAAATGCGTAAAACTTCACACTGAATACACTGCCTAAACTCATTTCCACATTGAATACACAATCCGAAAGAAAAAATAAATGAATAAAAAAAAATGCAAAAATAAAAATGAACGATGTATAAAAATAATGAAATAAAAAACGTATGGACGAAAGAGAGTTCTAATACATCAACCGCTCAGTGAATAATTACCGCCGCAGCCATCGCATCAAAAAACGGCTGTGAGGATATTATCAAGAGACTCTACGAGTCTTTAGGCGAGACAGCGAGTTGCGAGCATCCGAAATTATCGGTTTTTTAATAAAGGCTAGACCGAACGACTTCTGAATATGAGCTCAATCGACAGCCTGAGTAAGAATTATACAAGCGTTCTTTTTACCTCTACGTGTCCTACGAACGGAGATATCGTGATGCAAAATCCGAAATGTCAAAATTACATGTAAGATACGTCATAGCCTCAAAATTTATCTCCTTTTCATATTTCCGATAAGTTATCTCCTTTTCATATTTCATATTACGGTAGATGGCACTCGTTTATTGCACTCATTTACCGATTTATTTATCTATAGTTTCATTAGCACTGTATTATGTGTCGATATTTCATTGTATAGTTACTTTAATCCTTTAATAAGTTACTTTTAAATTAAAAGTGTATAAAAATACAAAACAGGCCGCTTGATGTGTGAACATCATTATGTATATATTCATGCCGTTTATAGCCTCGCGAATTTGGTAATGGCATGAATATATACGCAATGACGTTCACACGTTCAGTGGTCAAGCGGCCCGTTTTAAATTTTGACAATTTTTTTGAATAGAGGGCCCCGCTCCTATGACCTTGACCTTGACATATGTTGAAAAGGTCATGACCCTGAGTAACCTCCAAGTTTTAGCCGTCGCTCGTCTTTCGTTAAAAAGTTATTAACAAATGAAGTTTGAAAAATAACGTATTATTTTTGCTACATATGCAATATTAAATATTATTCTACTGACTTTCAGGGGCGCAAGAATCTCACCTCCGACTCTAACCCCCCCTCCCCCCTGCTTCAGGGGCATACACTTTCTGGATCCACAAAATTAATAAATATTGTCTCCATACAGGGAGAAGGTGGGATGAGAGGTCAAATCTTTATTTTATATCGTAGAAAAAAAACATCATTTTTCAAAATTTTTGTATTAATAACTTTTTAACGAAGGACGAGCGACGGCTAAAACTTGGTGGAGGTTACTCAGGGTCATGACCTTGACAACATATGTCAAGATCAAGGTCATAGGAGAGGGGTCCCCTATTGTACTGTTTTACCTAAATTTTTATATACTTTAGATTAAAATTACTCAGAAACTAAAGCCGCAATCAAAGATCTAAAAACACTTTTATTATATGTCGTCGGTATCTTTCGATTGCGATCAGTCCGAATAAAATTGGTGCAGCCGATACCGAGATCTGGAGATCGTTTCCCAAAAAGGGACTATTTCAGCTTTTCAAATTTTTTCAGTCGTACGTGTAACATAAACATAAAGCGTTTTGTCCATTAAGCTGCTGTTCACAATGTCTTCATAGAATTCTAATTTTAATATAAACTTAAAATAAAATTAGCAACGAAAGTGAACCTTAATGCGTATTTGATAAATCGTGATTCCTTATATATAATAACGAGTGAAGAAGCAATTATTGAATATAATCGGCTAAACGACTACATACACCAGAAGCACAAATTATTATTACTATTTCAAAAGAGTTATCGTAAAATTAAAGATGTGCCATGGACATTACCGAAAATAATAATTTCCGTTCAACAGTCAGATCAAAAAGTTCGACAAAGTACTACTTCTTGGGTTATACGTGGTTTTCAAAATACTGACAAAGTTTCATGCTATGCCAATGCTACATTATTATTTCATTTAAGCATTATTAGAAAACAAATATTTAAAAAATTCTGATAAACTAAATGTTTTGAATATATTAGCTCATCGATATGAAAACGGAATATGTACTAAATTTGAGTACCTACGCAGTACGAAAATATCTAGGGGAGTATTTTTCGGTTGGTATTAAACGAGATGCATTTGATTTTGTTGTAGCTCTTTATACTAAATATGATTTTATAGAGAATTTGGTTGAGCATCAAATTATTTCTACTTGCCGATGCATAACATGTGGTGATACAAAAGTTACTACTAATAATAATTTTATTTTCTCAATTTTTGTTAACATAATTCGAACAAGGAAAGTTTTAATCTTAACAATTTACTTGATTTTTACAATGGTCTAAATAAAATGATAAATTATGTGAACGTTGTGAGGGAAATGATATATTGTTTAAAAATGAAATAACATTGACGAAACAGATAATTATCCATTTAATTTCACTTTCATACCAAAATGGAACATTAGTAAAGGTGCCACAAAAAATTAATTTATGTATTCTTCCAACAAGTGAAATACTAATAGCTGGACAGCCATAATAAAGTTATGAATGTTATATTTCATTATGGTTCATGTATCGAAAACGATCATTTTATGTATACAGAAGGTTCACCTTGGATTGAAGCTGACGATACGCAAGTTACAAAAAAGCAATGTCCTAGAGCTGCTAAAAACATTTCTACATTATTTTTAGAAAATGTTGATAATAAATATTATGTAATAGTAATACACAAACGTGTGAAGAGATATATTATTAATCATATAAGAATATAAGAGTTTAACACTACAAAATGCGTGATATCTTAATAAAATTCCCTTTTTAAAAAAAGGTAAAAAAATGGTGCCAAGTGTGCACGTACCTTCCTTAAAACTGTACTTTATGTAAACTAAAAAAAAACCGTTACATAAATAATATAATTCAAGTGGTAATATTGTGTTAATTTTTTATTATAAATTACCCCTCAGTAGTACGTATGCATGTATTAAAAACAAAATGAAACAAAACCTTTAAATTACGCCAATTGCAAAAAGAATATATAATTTCTTGCAACATATAACATATACTATTGTATTTTATAAATTGCGAAAAGAACATATATTTTATTGCAACATATAACATCTGGAGACACTGGTAGTGTCTCGGCGCTAAGCTGCGCGAAGCGACACTGCCGTGCTTCCTTTACGCGAACCGACGAGTTGCAGCAGATCGAGATTATCGGATCTCAATAACGGCTGAACCGATCGCGTTCTATGTATGCTCAATCGATAGCCACCACACGGATTGGGTGATAATAAAAGTGCTTTCATTTTTTTTCTACGTGCGCTACGAACGGAGATATCGCGACGCAAAGTTCCGAACTGCTACTTTTTCAGTCCATTTTCAGATACGTCGTCATTATTATTATCATCGTCGTTATTGTCGTCGTCGACCAGAAGAAAATGTCCTTCTCGTTTTTTTCGACACTAGAGGGCTTTTGACTTAACCTAGCGATGGCAGCATTGCACATTCGAACGTGATTAACCACACATGACGGCTGTGATAATCAGCGATGGCAACATTGTCACATATACGATGTGACGTGCACGCGGTGCATTATTATTATAATTAATTGAAATTAAAATTAAATTTATTTAATAAAATGAATTAAAATAAAATATTAATTATAATTAAAATGAATTATCGAGATTGTCGCTGAAGATCGAGGTATTTACCGCGTTGAGGAAGAGGGTGTACAGATATTCAGAAATTAAGCGTCTAGGTGTTCGCCGTCGAGGAACTAAGCGTCTAGATGTTTGTCGTCGAGGAAGTGGGTGTCTAGGTCGAAGAAATGGGTGTCTAGGTGTTCGCCGTCGAGTAAGTGGGCGTCTAGGTGTTCGCCGTCGAAGAAGTGAGTGTATGGGTGCTCGCTGTCGAAGAAATAAGCGTCTAGGTGTTGTCTACATGTTCGCCATCGAGGAAGTTGGTGTCTAGATGTTCGCCATCGAGGAAATGAGTCTCTAGGTGTTCGACGTCGAGGAAGTGCGTGTCCAGGTGTTCGCCGTCGAGGAAATGGGTGTCTAGGTATTCGCCGTCGAGAAACTTGGTGTATAGGTGTTCGCCGTCGAGGAAATGGATATCTAGGTGTACGCCGTCGAGGAAGTGGGTGTTTAGGTGTTCGCTATTGGGGAAATGGGTGTCCAGGTATTCGCCGTCGAGGAAGTTGGTATCTAGGTGTTCGCCATCGAGGAAATGAGTGTCTAGGTGTTCGTCGTCGAGGAAATGGTGTCTAGGTGTTTGCCATCGAGGAAATAAGCGTCTAGGTGATCGCCGTCGAGGAAGTGGGTGTCTAGGTGTTCGCCATCGAGGAAATGAGTGTCTAGGTGTTTGTCGTCGAGGAAGTGAGTGTCAGGGTGCTCGCTGTCGAAGAAATAAGTGTCTAGGTGTTGTCTACATGTTCGCCATCGAGGAAGTTGGTGTCTAGGTGTTCGCCATCGAGGACATGAGTGTCTAGGTGTTCGACGTCGAGGAAATGGGTGTCTAGGTGTTCGCCGTCGAGGAAATGGATGTCTAGGTATTTGCCGTCGAGGAACTTGGTGTCTAGGTGTTTACCATCGAGGAAATGAGTGTTTAGGTGATCGCCGTCGAGGAAGTGGGTGTTTAGGTGTTCGCTATTGGGGAAATGGGTGTCCAGGTATTCGCCGTCGAGGAAGTTGGTATCTAGGTGTTCGCCATCGAGGAAATGAGTGTCTAGGTGTTTGCCGTCGAGGAAATGGGTGTCTAGGTGTTCGCCGTCGAGGAAATGGGTGTCTAGGTGTTCGCTATTGAAGAAATGGGTGTCTAGGTATTCGTCGTCGAAGAAATGGATGTCTAGGTGTTCGCCGTCGAGGAAGTGAGCGTCTAGATGTTCGCCGTCGAAGAAGTGAGTGTCTAGGTGTTCGCCGTCGAAGAAGTGGATGTCTAGGTGTTGTCTACATGTTTGCCGTCGAGGAAATGGGTGTCTAGGTGTTCGCTGTTGATGAAGTGGGTGTCTAGGTATTCGCCTTCGAGGGAGTGGGTGTCAAGGTGTTCGCCTTCAAGAAAGTGGGTATCTAGGTGTTTGTCTTTGAGGAAATGGGTATCTAGGTGTTCGCCTCTCATTCTGACAGATTTGACTCTAGATGGCAAGAGGTAAATGTGGCATTTAGTATTAACCGTTAAATTATTCAGGTTAGAATCTGTCACATCGATAGAATAGAGGAACACGTATGAACACGTGAGGCTAGAATAAATATTCTCTGCTGTTCAATTAATATTATCTTATAAAATTTGTAATTCAATTAATACATGATCGTATACAAACTTACCTTTTTAAAAAAAGGTAAAAAAAGCGCTAAGCGTGCATGTTTCTCGTGTAGAACCACCATTTGGGCCGGTTTCACCAACGCCAATTATTT
>NW_017300207.1:58108-58318 GCF_001594075.2 Trachymyrmex cornetzi | reverse complement strand
TTATATAAATAATATTAACTTTAATGATATCACTCCTATAAAAGATTTGATATCAAGAACTGGCGCAAAGTTAAATCCTATTTCTCTCTCTCTCTTTACACCATGTCAAATTATTAATCTTATGATATCTATCATTTGTATAAAAGAATTGATATCAACAACTGTGGCGCCAAGTTAAATTCGACTATCAAAATGAAAAGTAAAACACAA
>NW_017300207.1:56315-57607 GCF_001594075.2 Trachymyrmex cornetzi | reverse complement strand
CAGTGAATAAGAATAAATTTTATTATTTATTTCTCTTTTATAACGTATGTTTACAAATCTAAATTTATTTTTCTCAGACTTAAACTTAATAGTATTCAAAAGGTTCATAATTTACACGACTCTATAACTCAATCGCATATATACACACACTAGATACTTTAACTCTCATTGAGAATGCTTCTTATTTTTCTTATTTTTTTAAATATTCATATTTTTTAATATGATTCTAATTTTCCTTATTAATATATTATTTTTCTAAATTACATTTTTTAAGTGTTACATTCTAATTTTCTTATTTTTCTAAATATTATATTCATATCTTAGTACTATGTTATTATATCGAGATCGAGATCTATTCCCATATTTTTGATCCCGGATTTTGAAAGAGCGCAAAATTTTACGTCCAGATGAACTTTCATGTTATGGGTCAAAGTTGACCATAGAGGTCATTTCAAAGACAAATTCCTAATCGAAGCAGAAAGCCAAAAAATCTTGATTTTTCCCGGATAGTGTTTGTGAGAAAAATTGTTGGATGTCGAGGGGAGACCAAACCATGACCCTGACAATGTCCTTGAACCCATATTTTCATGACCATTTCAAGGTCAAGTGGGGATTTTTAATAAAAATTTATGCTACATATGTATTTTCATGTTGTGATTCTTTAGATATTAGCATACCTTACCTTCAAAATCGAAAATTAAACTTTCCATCTGATGGAGTTCCTCTATGTATCCCTCCAAAATTTTGTCCATTTAGTGCCAAAGTCACAAGTCTTTATGTATTTTTTTTAACATTTGTAATCTGATAAAATTCTGGTCAGTAAAATGGCAAATTATACGCCTACAGAAGTAGTCGATATTCTTATAATCTTTGGTGAATGTGGTAGAAATTACAGACTTACTGCCCGTACTTATGCGGAGCAATTCCCAAATCGGGAAGGCTTAAGCGCTGAACCAAGGTAGCTGTGGGCAGGGTTTTGCACTATGTGATTGGTGGGTCATCTCTTCACCGAGGTAAGTAGTCAGTCCTGTGTTAGGCCCCTTGGTTGTCTAGGTAAGTGCGAACCAACAAACAGCCCAACTCACGCTAGGTCGATTTAGAGGAAATTACTTTTATCCCCAGCATAAAATTTTTTTTAAATCCCCACTTGACCTTGAAATGGTTATGAAAATGTGGGTTCAAGGACATTGTCAGGGTCATGGTTTGGTCTCCCCTCGACATCCAACAATTTTTCTCACAAACACTATCCGGGAAAAATCAAGATTTTTTGGCTTTCTGCTTCGATTAGGAAT
>NW_017300207.1:54629-56216 GCF_001594075.2 Trachymyrmex cornetzi | reverse complement strand
TTTCTATTTGAAAATTGAAAGTAGACCTTCAAATAACCTTGAAAATGAAGGTCAAGGTCATTGTCAAGGTCATAGTTCAATCAGCCCCTTCATATCCAGCAATTTTTGTTTTAAACATTTTTTTATTTAATCACGATGTTTCGAGTTATTTGGCTGTCTAAGTTAAAATGGGTCACTCTGTATGTAACATTACATATATGTGTATAACTCATACACAATGTATTAAATATAATTACACTGTTAGAAATGTTCTTAAATTTCATTACATTTTAAGTTACACAATTTGAAATTAATTTCATGACATTACATCAAATTTAATGTATTTATAATTAAAAAGTATATTTGTGTACATATACATAAAATTTAATGTATTTTTCATGAAAATTTATGAAATTTAATGTACTTTTCATAAAATTTTACTAAAAGTACATTAAATTTCATAAATTTCATAAATTTAATGTACACGTTCATTGTATTAAAGTAACTACTGTAACTTAATTTTCAGTTAAATCATTCATTACTTTTAATTTTATTCATAACCACAAGCTTCATTTACATGTAAAGGAAGCTCGTAGTTACATTTCTAATAGTGTACTATATAATAATTATAATCTTTCATATAAGAGGTACATAAGTAAGCGAATATCGATATAGGAGTGTGGCTCAGTGGAAAAGTGGCAGCCTCGTAGAGCAGACTTGGAGACCAGGCCTCGGTTCGAATCTCGACAGGAGCTGATTTTCTCATGCTATCGGTTATGCCTTACGACGAGTAATTTCGAGTGATGAAAACGTGCAATCTGAGTGACGATTGCTAAATGAATATTTTGCACTGGTATAAATTTTTTCACTCAAATTTACGTTTTTACCACTTAAAAATACTCGTAATGTATATGTTTTTACCACTCAGATATACTCGTGTTCTGCATGAGTGCAATCCGTTTTAACCACTCATTTTTACGAAAAAGTTCCTGTTTGAGATCTAAAAATGGAGTCATATTCACTGAGTAAAATGCACGTATTCACCACCCAAATTAACCATCCGCGCGGGCTAAAAAGGGCTAAAAACGGCGAAAAATTTTTATAAATGGTATTAGCGCAAATCATAATTAAATTTAAAGCAAATGAAGAGCCAAAATGAATAGTTAAAAATCTTCAATATGTGTTTTTGTGTGAAGAAAAATATTTTTAAAAAGTTTAGTCAGAAAAAACTTGTTGATTACCGTTCGTTTTTAACAGAGAATGAAAAGCATTAACACTAGTCACCATAAACGCATTTATAAACAAAGAAGATACATACCGTTCGACTTATATTTTGCCGACGTTGATGGTGACATCGGCGACTTCGATATTTTTTCTCCAGGACATTCCCAGTATCTTGCTTTCTCCCTCGACGGTGGTGGGAGACTTGGCGGACTTGGTGACAATCGACGGTACCCCTTGCGCTCGATCGATTTTCGACGTATACATTCTTTTATTGTGTCCATATTTTTACTTTGTCTTAACGCTCGTCACTGAAGCTTAAGATTGAATGAAAAAAAAAAAAGCTTTTACACTGTCTATACAGGGTGTTTGAAAATTATCGGCTAA
>NW_017300207.1:54083-54399 GCF_001594075.2 Trachymyrmex cornetzi | reverse complement strand
TACAATGTTTTATATACTTGTCCAGTTTTAATTTGTACAAATAGGGCACATATCACATGAAAATATTACAAAACATGGAATTGTGCACTCCGAACAGTATTTGCCATCTATGGCTGCATGTGATTTAGTAACATGTTTACGAAATTTGTGCATGTGTTCGATGTCCGTTAATCTCGTCATACACGATGCGCACAAAATTGATGAGCCACCCGTTGTAAAATAAAAATATATAGCGCGCTGTTTCGTCAGCTCGTTCGTTGCCATTACTTCCTCAGGATACGCTATTTTGTTTTTAATATCTTCACTCTGATCCTCA
>NW_017300207.1:51604-52039 GCF_001594075.2 Trachymyrmex cornetzi | reverse complement strand
AAAGAAAAACTTTTTCTATCTTTCTGACTGATTTTCTGAATTTCTATCTCTCTGACTTTCCTATTTTCCTCTGCTCTCTATTTTTTCTCCTCTCTATTTTTTCTCTCTATTTTTTTCTCTTCTCTATTTTTTTTCTTTCCTCTATTTTTTTCTCTTCTCTATTTTTTTCTCTTCTCTATTTTTTTCTGTCTTGTGTCTCGAGATGTCGCGGTTTATATAGGGATAGTTTTAGGGGGAGGTTCCATAGTAGGGTGTGTCTAATTGGGAAATTAGGGAATCAGGTTTACGGGATTCTAAGGTCTACAATTTTGATTCGTCGTTGGAAAATTGCCTTCCGGATAGCTCCGCCCGCTATTTTTTATTCGTTTTCACGTTGAACGATGGATAGATATCTCTGGATTAGTTAATCGAGAGTCGCGGTTCGTGTTGATTTTT
>NW_017300207.1:51225-51502 GCF_001594075.2 Trachymyrmex cornetzi | reverse complement strand
GCTATCACTCTTATTATCGCGGGGATTATTTCGTGGCTTGGCTTAGCCTTGGTACCAACGCTGTTTGATGTTGATTTTTGTTTTCCACGATGCTCAAAAAGAGGTTTGATAGTCAATGTTACGAAAGAGTTTTTTATCGCGGATCTTTCGATTCTAGGCAATCATTTCGTGACCTGGTTTAGCGCCTTGGTATCAACGCTATTTGGTGATTATTTGATATTGACTTTCATTTTCCACGATGCTCGAAAGGAAATTTAACGTTTGATTATCGGCACTA
>NW_017300207.1:44621-48953 GCF_001594075.2 Trachymyrmex cornetzi | reverse complement strand
CATTTTTTTTTTAAATACATGCATACGTACTGCTGAGGGGTAATTTATAATACAAAATTAACACAATATTAGCACTTGAATTATATTATTTATGTAACGGCTTTTTTTTAGTTTATGTGAAGTACAGGTTTTTATGGAAGGTACATGCACACTTGGCGCCTTTTTCTTATCTTTTTTTAAAAAGATAATTTTGTTAAGATATTATTTTAAACGTTAAACAAGAATTGTACGTTTACGTTATTCTGTGTGAAATTAATAAACAATATTGCTCGTCGATGATGTATTTGAGTCGCAGCATAAAGAACTTGGATTTCGAAACGTGCTTACTCGCAATAATACATGGTATGCCAAGCCTAAGACATAGCAGATATATAAACATATCAATGTGTGTGATTCGAAGTTTGATTACGTAAATTTAAATCTTCCTACATGTCATTGTACGATTCATGGTTACTGATGGAACATAGAGCGAAGCTCATCCACATATAGATGTTGTGGAACATATATTACTTCAATGTCATAAAATTTAATTATGATATCTATATTAAAGTAAAATCGCACACACATAGAGGCAAAATTACAATAACTCTTGATGCAAAAATAATAATTTTCAATGATAACTTGGATATGTTGATGAAAAATGTGAAATAGTGAGCACTAATTAGAGAGACTTATGGCGATATTACTGATTCAGTCAGTTGGCTCACTACATACGCTGAGGATTCAGTGGAATGCGAAGCTTCTGAAAATTTGTACTGGGGCTCACTATTTAAAAAAAGAGACTTATGATACATAAGTCTTACTACATAAGTCGCTCTGTGGATCGCTCCTACTACATAGAGCAGATTGCTTCTACCGTATCGGAGTACACTACCCTTGAAAACGTCTCACGCTATGAACGAAAGACGTTCCAATTCGACAGGATGAGGCGATTAAGGTCGCTTGAAGGTCATGGTATTATAGGCCTTTGGATTCGTCTGGGCCTCAGCTATTACGCTATAATGATAAAAATATGTTGTCGTATTTAAAAAAAATATCGATGACCTTGAAGGTTCTCAAAATATGACCTTGAGAAAGAAATGTAATGTACGTCCCTTCGAACCAAACAATTTCTTCCTTAGGCATTTTCGCTAAGGGTAACGGAGATATTGCCTTGTAACAGAGGTACTGGGACACCCTGTAACAGAAATTTTGCTTTTTTTGTGAAATTACAGTACGCCTCACAGGAGAAGAATGGTGAGAGGTTCATGACTGCGTCGGACTTTGTACGCAGTTATCTTGGCCTTTACACGGATGCCGATTATAATCCCGATTCTGTCAGTTTACTTGCTGGTATCGTCGATACTAGCAAAGATGGGTAAGTTGTACATCGTATTTAAGAAAGATATCATTATTTTACAATCGTGGATACAGAGGTTGTTACACAGAAGTGTAATGTCTTTATTTCTGTGTAAAGCTAATCCCACTTTTCAAAATTTGGAAAAAATGAATAGAGTTCTTATTGCCCTCCGATTTATGTATAATTCTCTATCAATTTTAGAAATAGTTTTGTCGATTAACGCGATGAAAACACCAATTTGGAGTAAGGGGTTAACCAATTTCATCATTTGAAAGGTTATAATTCCTTTATCTTTCACTTAACGTCTTGACACATATAGAACAATCGATAGAATTTTATGGGTGGGGGGTTACCAGAATCTCAAGAAAATATCGGATTTCCGAAGAAATTAAAAAAAAATTTTGTTTTTTAGATTTTTGGCATTCTCTTATGAATTGTGATAGCCCCTCAAAGAGTTCTAATGATTATCTTTAATGATCTTAATAATCGAAGAGCAAACACAAAAATTTAGCGTCTTGAATTTGAAAAATTCGAAATCCATGATAGTGATGAATTTTGATACGAGACATCTCGTATCTCGCCTCTACTGTTCTCGTGTCGTTTACCGACAAATTTTTACGAGACCACTGACTATCATTTGTTTTTTCACGTTTCGATCTCTGTGAAGCTGGCACCACAAAGTCAAAATTTCGATATATTTAATAGAGTTCTGGCCCTTCTCCGAAGAGTTTGAGAGTTCCTGATAGGTTTTGGAAAGAGTTCTGATGATTAAATGCAAAAAATGTGATTTTACAGTTTGGGATGCCAACTTCACATTTTTGAGAAACGAAAATTAGATGTAACTTTTTTATTTCAAGACAGATCGAAAAAAGTCATTATACTATTTGATAGAACTCTTGTATCGCTAACCAGAGCTCTAAAGAAAATAATAAAAAACATTTTTTTTATTATGGAAAATTTTTTTTAATTCGGTTTTTCAATTTGAAGAATAACGATAACTCTTTCAATTTTGGTTCTAGCGCCTCAATTATTAAAGATAATTCTTAGAACTTTTGTAGAGGTATCCACACTGAGAGAAAAATGTTTGGTATTTGTAACTATAATTACATATCACTATAATTATGATTATTACTGCTATAATAATAGTAACAGTAACTATGTATATAGTTCTACCAACTTTAGGTTGCCAACTATATACATTTGTTGGTAGAACTATATACATAGTTACTGTTACTATTATTATAGCAGTAATAATCATAATTATAGTGATATGTAATTATAGTTACAAATACCAAACATTTTTCTCTCAGTGCAGAACTCTCAATAAAATACCGGATTTCGAAAAAAAATTTCTGATTCGTGTGAACTTGGAAAAATTCAAAAGTTGAAACTCCAAAGTTCTAGAACTTTTTAGATATAAAAACGTTGAAACTAATACCTGAAAAGTTTTAGAACTTTGGAGTTTCAACTTTAGAATTTTTCCAAGTCCACACCGGTCAGAAATTTTTTTTCGAAAAATCCGGTATTTTATTGCGAGTTCTGGGCAGCTCTACAAGAGTTCTAACGATTATCTTCAATAATTGAGGCGCTAGAACTAAAATTGGAAGAGTTATCGTTATTTTTCACGTTGAAAAACCGAATTTTTTTAAATTTTTCATTAAAAAAATGTTTTTTATTATTTTCTTTAGAGTTCTGGTTAGCGATACAAGAGTTTTATCAAATAGTAGTGACTTTTTTCGCTGTCTTGAATTAAAAAAGTTATATCTAATTTTCGTTTTTCAAAAATGTGAAGTTGGCACCTCAAACTTTCAAATCACGTTTTTTTGCATTTAATCATCAGAACTCTTTCCAAAACCTATCAGGAACTCTAGAACTCTTTGGGGAAGGGCCTGAACTCTATTAAGTAAATCGAAATTTTGACTTTGGGGTGCCAGCTTCACAGAGGTCACGTATCGATATCGAAAACCAGTCACCCAAAGCTATCCAAACATGCTTGATTTACGCAATTGTCCAGGAGCTGCTTTTTTTACTAATTAAGGATCTATTAATTAAATGTGTAAACATTTTAAGCATTTATTTTAACAAATATAACATCCATTAAACATTTATTTAACATTTTTGAACATTTATTTATAACATTATGAACTTTAATTTATTTATAACATTTTAAACATTTATTTCAACGTTTATTTTTATAACAACAATAAAAATAAGAACAGCTACAAGCCAAGAAACATCATAAAGTAAGTAAAAGCTTACTTTATAATATCGGATCACAGAATAAATTGTAGCCATAATTTTGATTGGATCAATGTCAAAATTTTAGATAGTGAACCTTTTTACACAAAACGTTTAGTGTCAGAAATGGTTCACATAAAAATGCAAAAGAAAGGCTTAAACAGACAGAATGATACGGACAAGTTACCGGAGTCATACTCTCCTATCATACGATCTCTTTCTCCTTCATAGTTTCTTTTCTTTGTTCTATCCCCCCTACTGTGGGTTTTAACTCCGCGGCACATGGCTAAGCCGCTGTTCATTGTCTTTTTGTTGTCGTCTGTACGGTTCACATCTTTCCGCAAAGTGTGCTTGATGTCAATGTGCTTATTACTTACGGTATCTTCTTGATACATTCAATCGACTTATTTATAATTTTTTATTTCTGACCAAACCATGATATTATGTGACTAAGCATCCATTTTGAAGGTATTTTTATTTTTTGTTAAGATTTCTTAAAAATTTTATATGCCATTTACTTTCTGACGTTGCCGTTATATTGACTTTTTAGCTTTTCACGATTCACACTTTCATTAAAGTTTGTTTATTTGTTGCCACATTGTGAATTTATTTAGATAATAGGTTTTAATTTTTATCTCTTATTTTTATGCGTTCAGTACTTTATTACATTGCGAATTTTTAATATAACTGTTTTAATTGTTACATTCTGTACGTTGTTTTGTGTTTTGGTTAGAATTTCTTTACGCATTAGGAGG
>NW_017300207.1:41475-44220 GCF_001594075.2 Trachymyrmex cornetzi | reverse complement strand
TTTGCTAGCTACTACATGTGTTTATTTTAAGCTTTTACTTACTTTATGATGTTTCTTGGCTTGTAGCTGTTCTTATTTTTATTGTTATTATTTATATTGAGCCATTCTTCATTACATATATGTTTATTTTTATATGTTTATTTATTTTTAAACATTTATTTATTTTTATATTTCAACATTTATTGTGTACATTATTTATATTTAAACATTTATTGAGTCTAACAAATGCAAAATATTATTTGCTAAGTCACAAGTAAACAAAGAATTTAAGAATAATAACCACCTGGCCGATTCATTAGTTAACTTATTCCGATATTTTCTTATTATAAGTGAAGCTCTGGAAAATAAACGTTTAGCTGGAACAGAAGTTGCAGGGATTGTTAAAAAGTCTCTACCCATGCGGGATATGTTTGGATTGGTTTTCGCATGCCTGCGCCACCATTGTAATATATGTAGCCTCGGTAGTCTAAAGGCTCAGGACGCTCGCACGGATTGCAAGAGATCCGGGTTCGACTCCCGGCCGAGGTAATATTTTTCGCAATAAGAATTAATTATTTACAGTTTTTAATATGTTATTCATCATTATTAAGATCGTTTAGAAGATGCGAATAAGCATCAAAAAATAGTTAAAAATTGCTAGTCAATTTTAACTCGTGATATTACTGCGGTAGTTTAGTAGAGTTAGCGTTTCAAGACCGAAAATTTTTCGGCGCGCGTTTCTGTGGGACTACATACGTAGTATATAAATTCACATAAGAATCATACAAGCATTAAGATCCAGCTAGACCGTGTAAAGGCTTTGATTTCTATAGTTTGTGTTATCACATGTACGGTCCTATAATATATTATATTAGTAATATATGTATCTTCGTCCGCGTAAGCACGTTCTGCAGAAAAATAATTATCAATTTCTTGTTTCCAACGTTGATTATGTGGACTATATTTTTGCTCGATAAGAACTCTCCGTGTTTTAAACAAATTGTTCAATTGTATCGAATCCTCGTCAGATGATATATTTTTATTATTTTTCATCAATTAGAATTGTATCATTATTTAATATGTCATCTACATCTTTATTCCACAATAGTGCTCTTTATAAATTTCCTCAAATTTTGTCAACGAAGCATTAGCCATTTCTTTTCTCTATTCAGGAAGTTGGGAAGTCTCGTTTTTATATCGTGAATCAAGAATCAAAACAATGCATTATACGAGTATGTAATTCATTTTTCTGTAATGTTATACAAGTTTATCTCGGGCAGTAACTAATGCTTCTTGAATATCATAATATACATGTGAAAGATGATCATCTTCATTGTATTTACCAATTGCTTTTCGATTTTATCTAATAACATATTAAATGTTACCACGTCGAGGGGCAATGTAACATACTTTTCTCCGCCAAGAATATCAGATAATTGTTTGAACAGACGGAGATATTGAAAAACTTTTGATAATATTTCTCCGGAAATGCAAAAGTTCCGTAAACATTCGTTGTTTTGACATAGTAGATCCAAAGCCTGTTTCATTCTGAGTGCTGCTTTAATCATTTCAAAAGTAGAGTTCCATCTCGTAGATACATTTAGAATTAGTGCTTAATATTTCTTGTTTCACAGCAAGCGTTAAGTTTATTTTTCAACTGTTCTGAATATTTCAATTTTTTTGAAGAGAGATCATAAATTTTGAAGAATGTCTTTTGCCAATTTTCTGCTATTCTCGTTGGTCTTATCATCGTTATTACTTTTATCAACCTCTTCAATACGGTCATTGTCATCTAAATCGTCTTGTACATCAGTTTGTGCGTTAGCTTTTAATACTCGAAGCATATCTTAAATTCCCAAATTAGCGATATGGGCAATACATCTGAAGTGTTAGTCATCGGGATCGAAATTTTCACCATGTGCAAAATTCATTAAATAAGCAAGATTCTCCATAAATGTGGTATTAGCAGCAGCATTGTTCACAGTAATTCCTTGTATTTTTTTCCTCAATCCAAATTGTCCTAATACTCCATAAAAATAGGGCAAAATGCTTTTCGAATTCCATTTAAAATACTAATTGTAAAATACTTTTAAAAAGTCTATTTAAAATGCAAAATGCAAAATAGGTTTTTTGAATCTATTTTAAATGTAAAATAGATAAATAGATATTTTAAATAGTTTTCGAATGCAAAATGGTTTTTCCTGCCCTAGCGAAAAAAAATGTTTACGAAAAAATACATAAAAACTATATAAATTGACAAAGTCCTAGAAATCCTTAATTTTTCGTAGATATTCGTAGTGAGACATACAGCGAGGTTTGTTTGTCTCAGAAATCTATAGTGTTTTGTAGATATTCATAGTGAGACATAGAGTGACGTTGTTTGAGGGCGGAAGATTTCTTGGTTTTTCAAACAAACAACACTACTCTACGTTCCACTACAAATATCTATGAAAAATTAAGAATTTCTATGATTTTATTTCAATCTATATAATTTTTCGTAAAAACTTTCTGTTAGGGTGGTATACATTTTTTAAAAGTATTTTACGTTTGAAATCCATTTTCAACGAAATTTGAAGCCCTGACTACAGTATTATAAATAAAGTATTTCTGACGAGAATATTAAAAACTTTTTAATACTATGATTTGGAAACGGGATCGTTTACTTGAATAAATCAAATTAATATGAGAAACGCCGGTTACGGTCAAGATTAGATGTTAAGAATAATATACCCAGGTAAAATTTGCCGACTATCAGCCGACGTTGAA
>NW_017300207.1:35814-38461 GCF_001594075.2 Trachymyrmex cornetzi | reverse complement strand
CATCCAACGTTGGGCCAATGTCGGTAACCAGTGTCGGCCCAACACTGGCATTTTGACATTGGACCGACTTCTAATGTCGGCTCGACATCGGCATCCAACGTTGGGCCGACGTCGGTAATCAATGTCGGCCCAACACTGGCATTTAATGTTGGGCCGATCTTATCATTTGGATATTATGCCGACGTCGACGCGACGTTACAGCCAGTACTGGGCCGACAGTCGGAAGTTGGTAGCCGACGTTGGCCCGCTGTTGGCCCAGGTTTAAAATCGTACATGGGTACATTTTCATAAATCTATATAGTATTTTACATAAAGTTAGAACATTAATTTTTTTATTAAGATTCGATATTTATGGACTAAGTATCTGAAAGGTAAATGTCTAGATCAGGGGACTCCCTCACGATGACCTTAACCTTGACATATGTTGTCAAGGTCATGACCCTGAGTGACCTTCAACAAGTTTTAGCCGTCACTCGTTATTCGTTATAAAGTTATGAACAAAAAAAGTTCAGCTGTATAATACGAGAATTCCCTGCTTTAAAATATGTTTGATAGTCGTTCACTGTAGGGGATGTCGCGCCGATGACTGCGACTTTAACATATGTCATCAAGGTCATGACCCTGAAAGATCTCCAACAAGTTTTAGGTGGCTTTCATCTTTGACTCTCACCCCCACTCCCCTCCTACAAAGGGGCGCATGACTCTCACCTTCGACTCTCAACTCCTCTCCCCCCTGCTTCAGGGGCGCACGACTCTCATCTTCGACTCTCACCCTTGGAAAGTCGTGCGCCCCTGAAGCAGGGGGAAGGGGGGATAAGAGTCGGAGGTGAGAGTCGTGCGCCCCTGAAAGTCAAAACCTATGTAGAATAGTATATAATATTGCATATATAGCAAAAATAATACGTTATTTTTCAAACTTCTTTTGTTAATAACTTTTTAACGAAGGACGAGCGACGGCTAAAACTTGTTGAAGGTCACTCATGACCTTAACAACATATGTCAAGGTCAAAGTCATTGGGGGGAAGGTGAGGGTTCTCTGATCTAGATATTTATCCAAAATGTATCAGAAATCTCAAATTTCATTCTTTGTCAATGAAATGATCTATTATGCCGTAATATGATTTGTTTACAATGGTCGTCCATCCGTCAATTGTAAACGATATTTTATATTCATTTTTTGCTATAATAATAATCACAGCCTTCTGCATTTCAAAAAATCGAAACTATACACTTGTCTTTTCAGCGTATTTTTGCTTGAAACACGTGCCTGTTTATTTAAGGGGGGAAATACCTTTAGGAGACTAAAAAAATGGCAGTTTTCCAGAATTTTTTAAATAGAAAGTATTTGGTTAATTGTTTCAAACTCTTTTATGCCACTTTGTCTATCTTTTGAGTACATAAATATATTTTGTTTATTACTAAATATTGTGAAATACTCAAGCTGCAGCGCCGCAAATAACAGAGGTAGCGATGTGAGTTGCCAATCGGTGGAACATGTAGCTCCTGTTGTATTGTCTGAAACAGATAAAATAAATTTTTTAGTTTAATAAGATGTATACGCTCTATGCGAACCTAGAAAACGTGAAAAAAAAATGAAAATTGAAAAAATGACGCACATTTAAAAAAAAATTTCAATTTTTCACAAAATTTTCGTTGAATTTTGCAATAAAATAGTATTTTAAAAAAATAATTTTCATTAACATTTAGGTTCACATAGAAGGTAATTATATAGTTTAATTGTATGTTCAATTTGAAGTGGATTAGTTAAGTAGTTTTTTAGCTATCTTGCACACCAATTTTAAAAATGACGTTTTGCGAAAAACACATTCAAAGTTTTGAAAGATAAAAACTATATTATTTCATTGACTTATTGGTTAGTCTGCGGACCGCATTAAGAATTGAAACAGCGACTTGCTTTTTTCGTTTTCAAAAAAATTAAATGGAAGATATTTTCTGGCAATTGATCAGCTTTTTTTAAAACGATCTTGCGTAAATTGAACCTGAATATGCATAATATATGCGTATATTTTCTACCACACATTCTCAATATAAACATTTAGTAACAAAAATATAAACTAAATGAGAAATATTTATAATTGAATAGTATTAATAGTTTTTTTATACATTATACATTATTTATATATTATACATTATTTATACATTATACAAACTATAAAGGGGATGTCCGGAATTTAAATGGTTCAACTTCGAGAGCGTGTAGAGGATTGATAAACTAACAAGGAAACACAATCAAGTGAATCTCTCCGATTTAAATGAGCTTTTAGTATGTTCTGAAAATAGGAGACACATATCTTTTTATACATGTTGAGTCGCACGCAGGGTTGGGAAGTAATGCGTTACTTGTAACGCCGTTACCGCTTTCGTTACTTTTTTCAGTAATGGTCGTTATTTTTTTCTGTCTGTAACGGTAATGGTAACGTCGTTACATTTTTACAGTAATAGTAACGAATTTAGCCGTTACTTTTACCGTTACTTCAGTTCCCTATTATTTCCTTATTTTATAATTTATTCTTAATTTCTTAAAAAGTATTTTGTACTTGGTATCTTATACTATGTTCTAATAGGTACTGCCAATGTTGAAAATATATAATTCACATTATATATCTGGAGACACTGGTAGTGTCTC
>NW_017300207.1:34492-34838 GCF_001594075.2 Trachymyrmex cornetzi | reverse complement strand
AGACACATATTTCAGAAAATATATACCACAAAAAAGTGAAAGTAACTTTAATTTTTCTTCGAAAATATTTTCATTGAAGGTCTTTCTATCCTGATTCAAGTAATAATAGCTATAATTATTTTCCAAAGATAATTACATAAAAATTATTATATCATCATAAAGTTACCTAAAAACAGAGACTCCAAGTTAAATTCATCAACATTTTATGTATTACTCGTACAAAATTAACACGAACATCAAGTTAAATTCCACAACATTTTATATACGACTTCTATAAAAGATTTGATATCAACAATTGATGCTAATTATATATCAAAACGATGGTCGTCTATACAGAATTAGCATC
>NW_017300207.1:34171-34429 GCF_001594075.2 Trachymyrmex cornetzi | reverse complement strand
TGTAACCGTACTCGCGAGCAACGGCACAACTTCGTCGCGTGTTCTCGGTACTCAAAGTACGCAAAAGTATCTTCTCTCCCTCGGTAGTAGAATTTTGCGACAGCCAGGCGGTTCTTCGGCCAGAATTGTAATTCTTATTACTAAGTTGGGCGTCAGGCACGAGAGAGCGTGCCACTCTTTTCGAAATCTCCTCACTTTTGCCCGTAACGTTTTCGCGACGGCAGGGTGTGGGTCACAAGAGGTGTGGGAAATTTGTCG
>NW_017300207.1:32255-32643 GCF_001594075.2 Trachymyrmex cornetzi | reverse complement strand
ATCTTAACGCACGTTCGCAGGTGCGTTTGCACGCGCGCTCGCGTGCGCGCTCGCCTACGCGCTCGCCCTATGAGCCGGTAGGAAGTACGAGTCCGCCGTCGACAAGTCCGCACAGTGACGGACAAAATGTAACGTCACAATATATATCTTGAGATTTTTATATCACAATTATAAATTGATGTCAACAATTGATGTTAAGTTAAATTCTACTATATAGATGCCCATCGTTTTGATATATATTGAGATTTTTATATCCCAATTATAAAACGATGGGGGTGGTGGTGGGATTTTTTTTTTCTTGAAGGATATTCTTAATGATATGTATCATTCATATAAAAGATTTTGTTTACTTAACTCTAATGATATGTATCATGTGTATAAAAGATTT
>NW_017300207.1:26473-26877 GCF_001594075.2 Trachymyrmex cornetzi | reverse complement strand
GGCGCTGCTAGATCGAGTAAGAAAAATAAGAATAAACTTTACTATTTATTTTTATGTCATAACGCAAGTCTTACAAACCGAAATTTATTTTTCTTAGGCCGATATTCATAGTCAGATCTTATGTTTAAGACCGTCTTAAGTACAGTCTTATGATGTCATGAACCAATCAGAAGGCTGCATTAGTGTCTTAAGATATTACTTGAGACGGTCTTGAAATAAGATTCGACTATGAATACCGGGCTTAGACTTAAACTTAACAGTATTCACAATGTTTTTTTATAATTTACACGACTCTATAATTCAATCGCATATACATGTACACACGCTAGACTCTCATTTGGAATGCTTCTTATTTTTCTTATTTCTCTAAATATTCATATTTTTTAATACGATTCTAATTTTTC
>NW_017300207.1:25985-26331 GCF_001594075.2 Trachymyrmex cornetzi | reverse complement strand
TTTACATGAAAAATTTTTCTATTTAAATTAAATTTTTTCGTTTTATACGGTTAAATTTTAATCTTAATTTTTGTAACTCTTAAATTTTTTGTGATAACACTTAAATTGAGCAAGGTAATGTAATTTTGTGTTTTGAAAAAAGAGAATTAAATAATAACCACTACTTCAGTTGGAAGAGATCTATGAATGGAAATGTCTATGAATGAATTGTGATATAATAATTTCATTTAGAAGGAATTTAAATCATTTGGATTGAAATAGGAAGATCCTTCAATAAGATATACGTATACTTAGGTTTCATTGCATAAAAATTAAAGATAGTATCATTTGGATTAAGTAAATAATA
>NW_017300207.1:25536-25942 GCF_001594075.2 Trachymyrmex cornetzi | reverse complement strand
GAAGAGAAAATGTCTTTGAATGAATTGTGATATAATTATTTCATTTAAAACGAATTTAAATCATTTGGATTGGAATCCTTCAATAAGATATACGTATACGTAGGTTTCATTGCATATTTTACTTTTTATACCCACTACTTCACTTAGAAGAGAGAATTATATTAACAGAATTTAACTTGGCGCCACAATTGTTGATATCAAATCTTTTATACAGATGATACATATATCATTAGATTTTTTAGTAAAAACATTATTAACAGAATTTAACTTGGCGCCACAATTGTTGATATCAAATCTTTTATACAAATGATACATATCATTAGTTCTACTAAACAGCAAACGTGATTAGTTATCAGTTTCACGGCTGATTAAGTAATTGGCATTGGTGAAACTGGTCAGTTTCACG
>NW_017300207.1:23297-25367 GCF_001594075.2 Trachymyrmex cornetzi | reverse complement strand
CATATCATTAGAGTTAAGTAAACAAAATCTTTTATATGAATGATACATATCATTAAGAATATCCTTCAAGAAAAAAAAAATCCCACCATATATGTATACTGTAAATTTTTGGTATGGACAATAAATATTGAAATGCACATAATAGTAACCCTGATGGAAATAAATCATTAAAATCGCTGAAAATCGCTGAAATTTCTATCAATTGACTCATTTCATTATGAATTATACTGAAATGGGTCTATTGATAAAGATTTCATCGATTTATTTCCAGCAGGGAATATTAACGTTTAAAAACAATATTTTAATCTATTTTCTGTTTTATCTGAATTCTTATAAAAATGAGTACATTAAAATAACGATATCTAAGTAAAATAAAGAATTAGTAAAACTGTAGATAAGTTTAATATAGAGAAAAGCTTGCTCTATATACAAACTAGTTAGTAGAGAATTTCAAGTTAGAATATTTATTTCACACACACATTTAGTATTTAATTAATTATCAGCTAATGTAATTTAAAAATCTAATAATTCAATTTAGAATTATAAAAAAAAGTAATAAAAAAGTAACGAATCATTACTTTTCAAGTAACGGTAACGGTAACGAGTTACTTTTTAAAATTGGTAACGAGTAATGATAACGAGTTATTTTTTTCAAAAAGTAACGGTAACGGTAACGCGTTACCTTTTTGAGGTAACGCGCACAACTCTGGTCGTATGTTAATTGGGTGAAATTCTTTGAAAAAAATCGGTTTTTTTCTTTCGGATTGAATATCGTTGAAACTGCAAGAGATAGAAAAAAATTTTCAAAGTGAAAATTGAATGGTATCAAAAGTACTTTAGAAATACACTATTCAACAAAATCTAGGGAACACTTTCAAACACGCTAAAAATTGAGCAATATTCATAACACCATAATTCAATGAAAATTCATCGCAGACAAAAAATGAAAAAAGGATTTTAAAGGATGAAATCTCTACTTTCGAAATCTATAATGAAATTTCAATATGACTGATACTTTACGGAGTAATACGGACACAAATGGATATCCGTCAAATCTAAAAATTTTTTACAAACTTCACAAAGGTCTATGGCGTGAGGTAAAAATTACACGAAAATGCGGTTTACAGCAATCGAAAGAGTGAATCTGTACCTTTAATTTGATTTTTTATTAAACATTGTACGTTTTTTTTTCACCGAATTATTGAACGATGAAGAAAAAGTGATCACTTCTACTTCGTTCAATAACTCGGTGGAAAAAAATCCTACCACAATCAATAAAAAAGGAAATTGAAGGTAAAAATTCACTCTTTCGACTGCTACAAACCGTATTTTCGTGTAATTTTTACCTCACGCCATAGACCTTTGTAAAGAGTGTACAAAATTATACGATATGTTTTAGATTTAACAAATATCCATTTGTGTCCTTATAGCTCCGTCAAAGATCAGTTAGATTGAAATATTAATTACTGATTTTGAAAGTAGAGATTTCAACCTTTAAAATGCTTTTTTGAAAATCTCATTATGACCATTTTTGACGAAGTTACTCTAACCTGAAGTTAAAGAATCATTATGTGATGTCTTTTTTTATCAGAATTTTCGAAGTGCTCTTGACATTTTCTGAAAAATAGTGGTTACCGCCAACATTAGCGTAACTCAATGTGCACCACGAGAGTTTTGGGTTAGCGCGAAAGAAGAAGACTTGAAGTTGGCGCTAACGCACTCTCGGTTATAGACGCATATTTTCGAACTCGCTTAGCGCGAACTTCAAGTCTTCTCTTTTCTCGATTGAGGCTATTGAGAAGTTCGCTCTTTGTAACAAAGGTAGTCGCATATTGCAAATTTTTTAAATGCTGCGCAGACACTTGCCAGCATTCGAAGTTGCCCGCATAATCGCACTTCTGGAAGAAGGGTACAGTAGCGCAACGTGTCGGTGTATCCGTATCTGTAATAAATAGAGCGTTGTTATCATATCAAGAAACAGGACAATACACGAAACATCAAGGAAATGGCCGTCATTGTATAACAATAGTTCGACAAGATCGAGAAATTGTTCGCCACGTTTTGAGAAGA
>NW_017300207.1:22301-22539 GCF_001594075.2 Trachymyrmex cornetzi | reverse complement strand
AATGGTCATAATGAGATTTTCAAAAAAGCATTTTAAAGGTTGAAATCTCTACTTTCAAAATCAGTAATTGATATTTCAATCTAACTGATCTTTGATGGAGCTATACGGACAAATGGATATTTGTCAAATCTAAAACATATCGTATAATTTTGTACACACTTTACAAAGGTTTATGGCGTGAGGTAAAAATTACACGAAAATACGGTTTGCAGCAGTCGTAAGAGTGAATCTTTACCTT
>NW_017300207.1:18023-21935 GCF_001594075.2 Trachymyrmex cornetzi | reverse complement strand
TTTTCATTGAATTATGGTGTTATGAATATTGCTCAATTTTTAGCGTGTTTGAAAGTGTTCCCTAGATTTTGTTGAGTAGTGTATAATACAAAATTTTTTTTAATTATTTATTTATAATAAAAATTTATTTATGTAGAAAAAAATTTGTTTATTATAGTTCTAAAGTACTCTTAATGCCATTTAATTTTCATTTTGCAAATTTTTTTCTATCTCTTATAGTTTCGACGATATTTTTCAAGGGATTTCACCCCCTTAACGTGCTCAGCACGTTTACAAAAATACGTGTCTCCTATTTTTGTCCATAGAACAACATACTAAAAGGTCGTTTAAATCGGAGAGATTTACTTGATTGTGTTCCCTTGTAAGAAAAAAGTTCTGTAGAGATATACTCGTTTTTACTTTGTTTTAAAGAAAATGGCAAAAAAATAAAACAGTTTGCATTTTTGTACTTATTCACGATGTATTTATACACTTGCTTAATGTAGATGTTATTCAAAATGTGGCAGCATTGCAAGCATTGCATCTAATACTGAGAGCTCGTGTTGCAGCCAAACAAAGCAAGAACAATGCAAAGAAAAAAAAACGAGCATATCTCCACAAGACTTTTCTTAGTTTGTCGATCCTCTGCATGATTTCGAAGTTTAAACATTTAAATTCCGAACACCCTGTACATGAAAGTTGCGTTCATAACATTATGTTTTATTTTAACACACTTTAATAAATTATTTATTTTATTTGTTATTATTTTTGTTGTTATAAACAAAAAATTTAAATTAATTTTTTTTTATTACTTTTAAGTATAATTTACAATAATCTATAATTTTTGCAAGTATAATTCTTAACATATTACATTTGTCTTACTACCTCTTTAATGATTCATTAATCTTATATTTTTAATATACCTTATATTTTTAACAAAATAATTCTTGATGCGAATTCAAGGCTTAATTCGAGCTATATAATATTTAATAATTCATCACTTAATTTACATAACAAACAAAATTACATGTACAATTGAACCCTACTAAAGTCTCATAAAAGTCAATCAACGATATACAAACGTAACGTTTCGGCTTACAAATTGTAAGCCTTCTTCAGTGTATTTTGCATCCAATTAATTAATAACCCTATTAGTAAATATTAGATTCACATACAATGATCAGATATCAGTCTTAACGGACATTTCGTCAAAATCTCAAAATAGGTCAAATCCATTACAGTTCAAAGGAATAGCTTTTGGTCACAGTTTGTCCGATAGTACTTCTCATTCTTGCAATTCTCCAAATTCATCGGTGGACGTCGAGAATTCAGCTTGTCGCAGACTCACAACCATTGAGAGTTCATTATCTTTCTGTATTATATGATATTCTAAATATAATAAATAAGTTGATTACTATCATGTTCATGTAATAAAATAAAATTAATTCAAAACCTATGCCAACTTACGTCTATATATTTAAAATACTATCTATGAAATCACAATGTAAATCCATTAGAGAAGAAAAATCTGACAAGTTCAGTATTGCTCATTTGAAATTCAACTGATCGTTGTGTAAGTCATATAAATAAATCTATCTGCTCCCAATGTATTATCGAGTCTGTTCAAACTGTTACAATTTTTCGTTCACGAATGTCAATAAGTATGTTCGAACAAGATTTGTCCAATAATTCGGTATCTTTCATTAAATTCAGTCCGTTTGTTTGTTCTTTGATATGTATCATTTCTGAAATGTTCCTTTTATTATAATTCTTTTCAAAATCAAGAATACTAACTTCTTCCCAATTAAAATCATGATTAGTTTCATTAATGTGTTTAGAGATTACCGAATGTTTGGATTGGTCTAATTTTATGTTATTACGATGCTCCTTTATTCTCGTCTGTAATTGTCTTCTTGTTTGCCCAACATAGGACGCGTCACAATTGTTACAATTTATCTTATATATAACATTATTGTTTTTATCGTGTTAATTCCTATCTTTGTGAACTTTTATAAATCTGTTAAGCTTGTTAGTACATCTGTATCATGTTATTGGATTTATTAACAGATCTCGAAATTTTATTACTAATCGTTTTAACATAAAGGAAAACCATAAGTTATTTTAATTCCATTTCGTTAATAGATTTATCTAATGTGGTTTTTTTACATGCCAACGCTTTTATTCTTTTATTAATACAGTCAAATATAAAATCAATAGGATATCCATTGTCTTTCAGAATCTGTATTATTAGTTCAATGTTCTTAAAAAATATGGGATTGGACAATAGAATCTTTCTGTTAACTAAACTGAAAATCATTCCGATTTTATGACATGTAGGATGATTCAAAAAATATGACAAATATCTGCCCGAAAACGTTTTTTTATGAAACCAATCCAATATAATTTTATTATCTTTGTTGATGACAGAAAGATCTAGAAAATTCAATTGGTTTTCCTCATATTCAATTGTAAATTTCAATCTATTATGTTGTTCATTAAACACTTTTAAAATTTCTGATATTTTGTCTTTTGGAGCAATCATAAAAATATCGTCAACGTAACGAACATATAAAGATAATCGAGTTTTTAAAACATTAAGAGCTTTCTCTTCCAAGTCCTCCATAACAATGTCAAATATGACTGGAGACAGGGGGGATCCCATGGGCGTGCCAAACGTTTGTTTATAAATGGTGCCATTGAACGTAAAATACGTCGATGTTAATATAAATTTTATTGCACTAATAAATTCTGTCTTCGGGATTTTCGTAGCACTTTCCATGGAATCCCATCTTCTTTCCAGTCCCTCAATCGCTAAGTCTATCGGGACATTCGTGAACAACGAAGTGACATCCAATGAAATCATACTCTCAGTCGTGTCAACCATCATTCCAGATAATTTATCAGATATGTAGTTCAAAACTGTTTTTTACTTTGCTTTTTGCAACTGGGATATTCTTAGAGATAATGTCCTGTAGAAAGCTAACTAATTGATAAAGCGCTGTATTGACCGAGGAAACAATAATTCTAAACGGAACTCCAACTTTATGTATCTTAGGTAAAGCATATGCTTTTGGTAAAAGAGAATCACTAGACCGAAGGCTCCACAACTCTCTATCATTGGTATAATTTTTTTAATGCCATTTTTTAAACATATTATTTAGGTTTCTTTCTATAGCCTTTGCTGGATTCTATTTAACAACCATGTAAGTTTCGATATCATTGAGTAGATCCATAACTTTGTTATTATAAAAACTTATCTATAGCTACTGTGGGATTGCCCTTGTCCGTCCTTGTAAAAATTATATCTTTATTATTTTTTCACCAATTTGTAGTAATTTTTAACATTGGCACGCCCATGGGATCCCCCCTTTCTCCAGTTATATTTGACATTGTTATGGAGGACTTGGAAGAGAAAGCTCTTAATGTTTTAAAAACTCGATTATCTTTATATGTTCGTTACGTTGAAGATATTTTTACATATTCTTAATTTTTTTGTCATTAGAATTTATCCTTGTGTTATTATGAAGAAAATAATGGAATTCAAGAATGGCAATATTCCTAATTTTTGAAATTAAAGATTCATTATTACGATTGTGACCCCCTCTCCGACAAGTAGCTACCCAATACGCGCCGGAGATATCCCGGAACGCCCTTATCCCTTAAGGCCTCCATTATTACAGACTACGGCAGGGAGTTGAAGGCATTGGCTATGTCCAAAGACACAGCCAGTACCACACCCCCATCCCGCATCCCGTCATCGACCATTTCTCGTAATCGCCATACTGCATTCACCGTTGATCGGTGGGCTCTAAAGCCATATTGGCGGTCCGAGATACCCCCGACACCCTCCAAATGCGCGTTAAGGCGGCCCACCAGCACCCTCTCAAAAAGTTTCCCAGCCTCACTAAGAAGGCAGATCGGCCTGTAAGAAGA
>NW_017300207.1:8359-17967 GCF_001594075.2 Trachymyrmex cornetzi | reverse complement strand
CCCCCCCCCCCCCCCCCCTCCCGAAACAGGCGGTGAAGCACTGTGCCCACAGTGATGATTGTTGCTCAAACGAGCCCTTGATAAGACGGCCAACTATACCGTCAGAGCCTCCGGACTTCCAAAGCTTTACCCTTACACACGCCTCAGCAACCTCTTTCCCGGTCACCCTCATAGAGTCATCCCAATCAGGGACATTCTCCACAGGGGCGACCGAGTCACCCTCCGGAAACAAAACTCGTACCGTCTCACCAACCACATCCGAGGTGAGCACCTCCACAACCGAAGACGATCCTGATCGCAGCTTACCCATAACTATCCTAAAAGGCATCCCCCAGGGGTCCTCCTCGAGAGTATCAAGGAGCCCCCTCCACAGGGACCTTCGAGCGCCTAATAGCGTTACGCAGACTAGCACGAGCCCCCCTCAGCCTCTCAAAGAGGTCTCGGACAACCTGAGGGTCAGCCGAGCGTCGCGCCCTCGCACGAGTTACATTCCTTCTACACGCATTGCATGCAGCACGAAGACCCGCTATCTCCTCATTCCACCAGTAGGCGGATGGCCTACTAGTGGTTCTGTGTCGCGGCATACATGTGCCCGAGACCTCTTTGAGGGCCTCGTCGACCCTCCTCACCAATTCCTCCACCGAGATGCCATCAGGTACAGGAGACCAGACTTTCAAAGAAGTGCTAGCCTCCATCAGATCAGCATCCAGTCTGCCCACGCTCCACTTCGGGAAGCAGCGGGCAGACATCGTCCTTACTATGGGACCGAGGTCCCCACATCCATGAGGACATATCGGTGGTCGGAGAGCGACTCGTATTCCGTCGCAACTCTCCAGCCGGTAACACCCCTGGCCGCAGGGGCGGAAGCCCACGAGACATCCACGTAAGACTCCCCCTGAGGACGCACGTACGTAGACGCAAAATCCCTGTTGAGCAAACACAGACCCAGTCCACTCGCCCAATTTAGGAGCGCTCCACCCCTAGCGTTAGGCCGTCCCCTATCCCACATAGAGGAGCGGGCATTGAAATCCCCCAAAACAAATATAGGCCTCCCACGAAGGCCACTCACCTGCGTGCCAAGAGCATCTAGAAAGCGGACAAGCTCATCAGAGGTCCTATTGGGGGAGAAGTAGCAGCTAAACACCATACTCCTCCCCCATTCGACTCCAACAAAGCCCTCCCCCCTGACGAGGAGGGAGCAAGGGATCTGTTCCCTACTCCACTGCCAGGCGATGGCAGTCGTGGGAGGATCGTCGGCAGAGCCCAACCATCTGACGTCCCCAGGTATCAGTCCCGGCTCGAATATAGCTACCAGACCAATCCCCTCCTCATCGCAAACCCTCGCAACAAGGTCCCGCGCGGGTCTGGACCTGTTCAGATTAATTTGCGCGAGTTTAACCATTATTATTTGCCATATCAACTTCAACCATTAACGAGGTCCCCCGATCAGCCCCATCA
Source organism: Trachymyrmex cornetzi (assembly GCF_001594075.2). NCBI lineage: Eukaryota > Metazoa > Arthropoda > Insecta > Hymenoptera > Formicidae > Trachymyrmex > Trachymyrmex cornetzi. Next base: position 16,509 of record NW_017300207.1, on the reverse strand, counting down.
TCCTCCTTATCAATCCGGGTCGTACCCTGCGCAGGACCATTAAAGAGGGGACAAGAATCACCCCCAGCCCTATGATCGGCCTTGAGACCACGCGCCTCGCATACCGGGCAGTGAGGCCGGGCCCTACAGTCCGCGAGGGCATGATCCAGACTCCCGCAGTTGAAGCAACACCGACTCCTGTCTACGTTGCTCAAGCACGAGGGCCTGGTATGCCCAACAGCCATTCATCTATAGCATTGGAGGCGGCGCCTCGCGAGGGGAACCACCTTTGCCATCGACCACCCAAGTCTAATGCGACCCTTCTCAGACAATCTAGCCGCTCCATTGATGGGACACTGGATCCAGACCGCATTTAGTCCACCTCGTCCCTCACGTATCGGCCCTACGCGTATCTCCTCGCGAGAAATCGCACCCTCCGCCGCAATAACACCTCTAATTTTCTCGGAGCCCACAGACTGATCCACGTCAATCAACCTGAGCTCCGAGCGTCTAACAGGTCTCACTACGTGGACCTTATCCTGCTCGCTATAGAGCTCCCTGAGCTTGCCAACGAGAGCCTCCGCCTTGGGACCCGAGTTCTCCCCAGGTATCTCGATCAAAAGACCCCCGGACTGCGCCTTCCTAATTTTTGTGTCGGTAATCCCTAGGTCCGCAAGGGAAATATTTTTACGAGCATTACCGACCAGCTCCGCATACGTGGGAGCACCCTCCTTGCATAAAATCATGACCGCGGCCGTCCTAGGTATCCTAACCACAGGGGCCGCCGAGTGCCGCGGTCCGCCATCGTCAACGTATCTGCCGCTCGATCCGACGTTTCTTTCAGGAGCTCGGATGCTCCTAGTCCTCTTTCTCTGCGCTGCTTCAGTGGCTCCGTCAGCAGTCTCTCCAGGAGGTCGTCCAGAGGAGAGAGCCGATGCTCCTCCACGCTGGTCCAAGGGAAGAGTCCCAGATACCCCTCTGACTACAGGTATCGGTTCCTCAGCAGTCCTCTTCTTCTTTCTCTTCTTGCGAGCCTTTCTTCCCACGACATCGACCCATGCTTCGCCTTTGTCGGGCCCAGACGACGGAGGCCAGTCAGTGGTCTCCCTCTCGCCATGTGAAGCAGACCCTCGATCCCCCGCACTGCCAACCACCACAATCTTTCCTTGGGTGTCCACCATTTTCGGGAGAGACGGAACATCCTCCAATTTCTTCCCCGGTTTCCCTCCCAACGAAGGACGGTAGGCCGGTGGAAGTTCCTCTTGTTTCCGTCCGGAGATTAAGTCCGTTAAACGTCCTCTCTCTTCATGGGCACACTCGCTCAATTCAGCATGGGAGATAATCGTATTTCCCTCCTCCTGAATCACTACTCTTCTTCTATGGTTTATCAGTTCCTCACGAAGGGACATAACCTCAGATCTCAGGCTGTCCCTATCAACCCTAAGAGTATCCATATCTCTCCTGAGTCTAAGAAGTTCTTCCTCCAGAGCAGCGCAGCGAGCATTAGCTGCCTCACCACCCGTCCCCATAGCCGCCGTGGTCAATCGCTGTAGCGCATCCTTAACGACATGATAGCCCACTATCATTTTGCGCTTTAGATCCCCTCTAATCGAGGTGGAGATCCTCTGCGCATCATCCGCAGCATCCAATACCCTCAACGTCTCCTCCCTGATGGACTTAGGGGACATGTGAGGGAATAATTGTATTACCTCTTCAATTGCTGTCTTTTGGTGGGAGCTCAGCCTATCATCCAGGGTGCATTCCACCAAACCACGTCTTCTCTTAACAGTGCCTGAGGATCTGGATGACTTCGACGACCTACTTGAGGTCTTGGTGATCTGTCTGAAGTCATCCCGATCCAACACATTGTCTTTATAGTCCATCCGGTCAGCCGTCATCTTAGACAGGAAGTGCGATCCAGAAGCATTGTTCCCTTTTTTTCTTCCTTCCTTTCTTCTTCCCCCTGGGCCTATCATAACTCATCTCTATGGAATCAGTGGAGATGTCTATTACTGATCCAGTTCTAGAAGGACCAGCCATAGGCTCAATATCCGCTATCGAATCGTGCGTCGACACAGGGGAACAGATGATATCATCCCCCGCTGGTGACACCCGTATACAGGCCAGTTTGAGTCGAGAATCAGCCGGCTTCAACACCACATTACTTATAATCCTGGGGCCTCCCATGGAAATACCAGGAGTCGCTTCAATATCCTCTAAAAGGGCACGCGGCACTTTAAAAACATTTTGTCCCAGACTCACTATCCACACAGTCCAAGTCTTTCTCCACCTTAATTGAGGCTAATCTAGGAAATCGCCTATCAGCCCTGGGAGTTGAACACACAGCCTGACACCAGTGCGCCCCAACATCAATGCGCGAGCACCGAGTCCCGACGCGAACTCAACAGCTCCGACGGTAGCCGCTTCGACTGCGAGACCCGTCGTAAATCCCACAGCCAGCCCCTCGCACGATTCCCCCGTGCACGTGGCCACAGAGGTCGATCGCCTGGGAGCGAGGACACTACCCCCGGGAAACCGTGGCAGGGATCCAACCACCTACCGTTCCGATTCATTATCCGAGTTCATATCCATGTTAAGTAGTTCGACGATGACATTCGGGCAGGGAGCTCGCCTGCACACTCCCTGTCCAGCCCCTAGCCCAGTCCGCAGGATATAATGCAATCGCTCGCCAGCATCGGGGACACACACGTCACACAAGTCCTGTGACACGTCCCCACTGGCCGCTATTGGATGGTTAACCTACCATATATCTCATGGCCTCGCACCACTACCACGAGACAGGGGAACCTTTTATAGAGGGCTCAACTCGTCATCCGAGAAGTCAGGTGCAGTCTCGGGTGCCCGGTCTCTTCTAATGGTGCAAGGGAAGAGATTACGAGAGTACGGGTTCGCCATATCCGTAGTGGAATAATAGATGCGTCCGATTGTATCGGATCGCATCGGAAATGATTCCACCCCTTGCGGGGACAGATACGTTGATGACATAATCATGGCTATCCCTTCAACTGAAGCCAACTTTGTGCTATAAAAATTTAATTCTTATCATCCTCGATTGCAATTCATATGTGAAATTGGCAATAAAACTATCAATTTTTTAGATACCACCATTATTATTTCTAACAATGTCATCAAATTTGACATATATCACAAACTTACGTTTCCTGTGAGATATCTTAATTACCAGTCTCAACACCCGATATCCCCCCAAAAAAGGAACCTTATTGGGATGGTTGATAGAGTTTTCTTAGTTTCACACCCTGATTTCCATCAAAAGAATCTGTAACAGGTAGTTAGAATTTTATTAGATGACGATTATCCACTAAATTTTATTTTTGACATAATACGAGATAGAATTAAAGTTTTAAATAATAAGAGACCTCTCAATCAAAAATCACAAATAGGAATAATGATTCTTCAAATAAGAACATAGAAAAAGAAAAACCGAGTTGGTTCACTATTCCATATGTACAATCTATTTCGGAAAAATTTAGAAACATCATCAAAGATACCGACACAAAACTCTCGTTTTTTAGCCTTAACAAACTCAGTTCAATGATAAAAGTACAAAAAGATCCTCTTCCTACAGATTGCAAAAAGAACAATGTATATAAAATTGATTGTAGTGATTGTGATGCGTCTTATGTTCGACAAACGTATAGACAATTAAAAACGAGAATCTTAGAGCACAAAAATGACATCAATAGAAACAAGTCTAATCCATCGGTTGTCACGAATCATAGGACGCTTCACAATCATGATTTTAATTGGGATAAAGTTCAAATATTAGATACAGAACGTAATTACAATAAAAGACTGATATGAGAAATGATAAACATTAAGCGACAAAAGAACGGTCTTAATTTAAACAAAGACACCGAGTTACTTAGTTCTTCATATTTTTGTTGATTGACCGACCACTGATAGACTATAGATAGAGATAAGATATTGTCATTACGACGAGTGACACCGCAGCATGAACATCACCAATGTGTTATATTTTATTATATTCATTTAACAAGGAGATGGCACGAATTGCGAAATACGAATTGGAATGTAACCTATACCATTCAAAAGGCGAGTTCGAGAGTGTAAAAAGTGTAAAAGGGTTTGGGTGCATGGACCATCGTTTAAGAGAAATTTGCATGTGAAGTTGAGCAATGGGTCCGCTGGGCGGTAAGTACTGTGAAGAAGTAGGGATAAAGCAAGAAGCGCGGTACTACTTTCACAACTGACGAAGAGAGTTCGAGGCCACGCAGTATAAAATTTTTTTTTTATTTAATCAAAAAGCGCCTTTTATATATTTATTTACGTTTATTTACTTATAAAATTCGAACATTGCCGTAAGATATTGTAAATTAAAATTTATATTAAAACACTGGAAAAACAAATGAGTCGTACATCACAAACATTTTATAAAATAATATTTCGTTTTATATTTATTTTTTATTCATCATTATCATTATTATAAAATTCGGACATTGCCATAAATAGTGCGCATAACGATATATGTCCCACCCGTTGTAGTCCTATACTCGCCATAGTATTCGTACTCCCTCTCCTACCCATTGTGGTCCTACACTTATAGTATTCGCGCTCTCTCTTCTTCCCATTATATTCTCTCCCGCATTCTCTTTTCTTCTTGCTCATAATTTTATTAAATAAATATGGTATTTGTGTTTTACTATTTTTTAATGATATGACTTAGCAATGATTTTAATTTAGCAACTAATTATAATATTTTTAGTAATATAATACAAGTAGCTAAGCGCGCGCGTCCCTAATTATTAAACCATTATAAACTATTATTGTGTAGCTATCGAACACTCACTGTACTACATCGTACTACTGAACAGCTATCATATTATTAATTCTAAATAACTATAGAGAAAGAAGACTCGTTTCCACTCGCGTAAGGAGAAACAGGAATATGCAGATTTCAAAGTTACGTTACAAGCAGATGATGTCATAGAAGGGAGCGAAAAAAATGCTTTAGGATTGTAGAGGAAACCCAGAAAGAAATAGAGATTAGAATCATAATTTCTTATTATTCAATTTTTAATTTGATAGTTTGATTAACTTATTTGAGGAAAAGTTGCGCGCCTTCTTATCATACTATATATCATTCTAAACCACCGAATAGAGGCAGGGAAAAGGGAGACTGAAAATAATTTTAAATAAATTCAGTAATATATTTAAGTATCATATTATATATTTTTTTTGCAAAACATTAATTTATTTCTTACTTTAAATGTAACGCAGTGTATACAATTTCATCTGAAGTGCACTGTTACGTCCGACCCTTCTTCAAAACATAATTCTGTTTTATTTTTCCGAATATTTTTGTTATTCAATCCTTTTATTTTGCGCTAAATTAATATTGTTCTTACATCGTTTATCTATAAACTTTTACTAAAAATTGCGAAATTTGTAGCGGAAATCTTACCCGGCGATGCGCTATTCTGTCATGCCGATGACGCATGGCGCGCGTACCGCAAGAGCCAATCGGAGCACGCGAAGGGCGCGCGCCTTGTGCTATTCCGTTGTGACGGAATGCTAAGTCAATTAACTCCGCGTGGAGTAAAGAATTCCTTTTAGTACGATATGAGGGTTATGTCATTGCCGCCCTACGCGTAAGAGAGAATTAGTCTGCTCTGAACGCTTCAGCGATTATAATCCTCTGAAATAGGAATAAGTTATCGCGCACCAATCACGGCCCGCGGTGGGCGTGTCGCTCGTCGTTCCGGAGTCGCGATGGGACTTCAGCCGCTCTGAGTAAGAATATGATTAATTTCGAAGTCTCTCATTGCGTTAATATGTTTTTTTAGATAATCTGTCGCCTTTGAGTCGCCACGACCGCTTGAGTTAGTCTAAAAATAATGTCAATTAATCGCGTTAGCGAGTACTGGCCGGGAGTCGGTAGGGAGCAGCGCGGATCACGGAGAGGGACTAGCCTTGACCACGGAGAGAGACTGCGCGGACGGCGGAGAAAGGCCCTAAATTTAATTCAATAATTACTTAAATATTCCGCTGATTAAGACAGAAGTAACTTGATTTCTCAAATCTAAATTAAATCCGCGTAAACCATGCCGAGGTTTGTACCGGCACGAATAATATTTCGGGAAGAAAAGCCTATTATTCGTTTTAGTCACATACGCCTAATTCCGGGAAATTCGCACTCCCCTGCCTCCCGGCTCATGGGTGCCGCCAAGTGGCGCCTATGTAAACGGGGCGAAAATCGATCCCAGCGTCACTTTTCTTTCGGCCACATCTAGGCACAAGAAGCCACTCGGAGACTTCAGACAAAGTTGGAATATCTCTAATAAAGTCGTAATAAGGAAGAAAAGTACGAACGCCTGTATTCATTTTCAGATTCCTTTCCTTTGAACTAGCGCTCGCAATGAGCGCGCGGTTCCTCTTCCCTTCCCTCGAACTAGCTGGCGCTTGCAATGAGCGCGCGGTTGTTCCTCCTTTCCCCGCGAACTAGCTGGCGCTTGCAATAAGCGAGCGGTTCTTCCTTCCTTTTCTCCACATTCTCTGAGACGTAAATCAAAATTCTAAATATAATTGATCCGCCGCGAAAATGATAAATGCATGTCCTTTCGTAGAATGACTGGGCGAGGTCGACGTGGAAATCGTGCGGGATGGCGAGTATAGTTAGCGCGAATAGACCGCGATTACAAGAGGACGGGGGAGTTTGATCCGCGGGTACTCCCATCGGAGCCGCTCGTACCCGTGGCCCCCAGCAGGGACGGGAATCCTTCGTCGCCTTCATCATCGCCTAAGCCTGTGGGAAGGGCCCGCGCTCCGATCTCCGTCGCGCTATGTAGCGCAAAGGCCGATCCTTCCGCTCCCTGCCAACGAAACACCCGCCCAGCGGCCTTCAGCAGGCAGGACCCGCCGAAAAAGGAAGCACCTCGCCGCGCTCCCTCGATAACCGCCATCGTACCTGTGCATTTTAAAATTAGGCGCATTAACACGGGTTACGTGTTCAATAAATCTATTATAACTTATTTAGCGCTATATTTAGTTCAGTTAAATCTTTCCCCGTATCCTCTCCCTTGAAGGTATGAAGTGATGAAAAGGCTCAAATTGCTCGGATTCATCACTAGAATCCTTACTAAACGAACGACATCGGACTTAATCAGTCCGACATTCGATTGCAGTTCCAGTCATTTATTAAGGTATAGACGTTAGTAGTGAAGTTAATAATTAACCCATATATTTATTTAAATAAACAAGCTTTAACGTTTCTCGTCAATTCTAGGCTTCGTCTCAAGGAAGTATAATTGCTAAATTCCAATTTAGTTGAATTCAGTCAAGATTTGCAATTAATCCATATAGCATGTGATAAGCCGGGATTAGCAGGTTTATGTTCATGTTATGCCGCTAATCCATTTCTGATCATATCTCCCCCATTCTATTAAAAATTTCACTCCCTTCCAAATCAAATACCTACCGCCGCGCCGGACCATTTTTCTCCTCCTATTCCGCCTCCGGCAGCGACGCGGCCTTCAGAACATAACGCACTAAAATTCGCGTCTTAGCAGTGGCCACGGTGACGCAGCTTGACAGGTCAAGATAACGGCGATATCCGCACAACAAATCGCAAACGCGAAAATAATTAAAAACGATAATTGACAATTCGCGCGCTAGTTAGGAATCCAATAAAATTCTTTCTAAACGTTTTCGTTAAACACGTTACGGCGGGCGTGCCGTAACATAATTGGTGACAGCGGTGGGATGTTACGCGAAGCCAATGCATCTCAATTCAATAATTTGGAATCGCAAAAATATTTACATTGTTACCCCAGTCGGGCCGTAACATAATTGGTGACAGCGGTGGGATAAACAAGAATCGCTGCATCTTAATTCAATAATTCGGAAACCCGGAAATAATTAAAAATAGTAATTTACAAATTGCGAGCTAGTTAGAAACGCAGAAAATTCCGCATAGTGTTTTCGTGTAAACACGTTACGGCGCACAGTGGGCGGAAAGGCTCCTTTTGTGGACAAAATTCGACCGACGCTCTAATTCTTAACCGAATTTAAAGTTTTTTTTTTAATTTGTCCGAAATTAAGTGAGCTATAAGCCTGTTGTGCGTAAATTTTGATTACGGTTCGAATTAGGAATGGCTGATCCAATAAAATAA
>NW_017300207.1:5889-8228 GCF_001594075.2 Trachymyrmex cornetzi | reverse complement strand
ATATATAATGACAGAAAAGAACTTCCCTTATTTTTGGACATATTTTCATGAAAATTCTGTTATTTATTGAATTTTCATTCATTTCACATCCGCCACTTTTTTTATTCAAAAAAATTACAGATTTATTATTTTCGATGTGCAATACATACGCAAACACATAATAACATTTTTGTGTAAATACTTGCACGATTTGTTACGAATTTATTCGTTATCGTATTTTTTGCTCATTTTATTGGTTCGGCCATTCCTAATTCGGACCGTAATCAAAATTTACGCACAACAGGCTCATAGCTCATTTAATTTCGAACAAATTAAAACAAAAAACTTTAAAATCGGTTAAGAATTAGAGCGTCGGTCGAATTTTGTCCACAAAAGGAGCCTTTCCGCCCGCTGTGCGGCGGGCGTGCCGTAACACACACATTACTAATTCACACTCCATGATTGAAGTTTCATCATTAACTTTACACAATCTCTTAATGCATCACATTTATTGTTATATATCAATATAATTTTAGCATATTGTAGTCACAAATTATCGAAATGTATCCTCTCGCACGCAATTTTATTAAAAAAAGATATGGTATTTATTTTACGACTTTTATAATGTGATTTTACAATAGAATGTGATACGAGCATAATTTTAATAATATTTTAATGTTATAACTCGATCAGCCGATCGCGCTTTCTTATTAAATAATTTAATATCACGAAGATACGAAGAAGGAGTGATGAAGAGATTAGGAAAAAGATAAATTTTCAAAGAAATATATTTTTTAATATAGATTTACTTATCTAATATTTAATGCAGCATGAACAATATAATTTAAACCATAGACTACTACTTCACATTCTATAATAGAATTTTTATCATAAATTTTGTGCAAAGTGTTTGCAGCATCGCGCTTATTAGTAATACAATTTTGTCTTAAAAATGATACAAAATATTTGAATTTTTCACTAACACTGTGCGTACATTGACTTAGTTTATAATACGCATACTCGACACATTACTCGAGCTCAAATGAGAAGAGTACGGTTGTTGGTTTCATGTACAAACATGTACCATATAATGACAATTTTACGTTTTCGTATCACATACTTTAACAAGTTCTAAATTCAAATCTTGAATCGATGGTGATGATGATGAGACAGTTTTGACTGCATTTATCGCTCAACATCTGCACGTGACTCGATGAACGCCTTCCGCGGAACATGAGGCAGGATTATGCGGTTGCCTCGATTGTCGTAGTTCACCCATACACGTTCATACGTACGTACAGATACGTTCATACGTTCATACATACGTTCTTACATATGTTACGTCCAAGCCCTTGGAAATACGTTTAAACGAGAGAGACAAGGATGGAGTTGTAGAAGATATGGAAGGACGTTTAGACTTTATCTCGCAGGTATACGCGCAGTGGCGAACACCTGAGAGTCGGACGCACTTCCTATCGCTCCGGAATATGGGTCAACGTCCTGAAGGGACGCTATAACGTCTGTTTCCTTGAGCAGTGCGTACGTCGGTCCAATTTTGAGTCAAAGAAATGAATCTTTATAACTCGGGAGTGGACCAGGTGGGATCCTTGGGAAACGGCGAGAGTACGAGGTCTTTTGAATTTAAAAATTAACTGAAGGAAATTATATTAAATAGACTTTCGTTTTATTATTAAAGTAAACTACAAAGGAATGTGATAGTTAAATGTATAAACTTCATAATCTTAAATTTTATAATTAAATTAATGTATATATAATCGTCGGGTTTCCACAAATTTTATAATTAAATTAAAGCATAAGTTTTGAATTTACACATATTTTGTAATCGAATTAAGTTACAAGTTATCATTAGGTTCGCATAAATTTCGCATGAATTTTATAATTACTTAAAAACATAATTGCTGAGAGAGGTTACATATATTTCGTAATTAATTTAAGTTAATGATATTCATTAGATTTAGATTCATCGAAGAAAAACTTGACAAGTCGACATGGCTAGTGGTATATTTGTACAATTGTTGATTAATTGTGCGCTATTGAGTTTGATAGTTATGTGTGTGTGTTGTTGGAGAGGCAATAATGTTAGGTTAATTAATTTCGTTAATTATGATGGAGGAAGGGGAAAAGGTGTCATTGAAAAAGTCAATGGGGACTAAATATGGGAAGGGGGAAGAAGGAATGTACACTGCTATGTGTACATCGGGAGGATGTCCGGTTACGGCGGCGCGGATTTCCTCGAAATCTCACTGCGGATCGATTTTTATTAAAATTCGCGAAATGGTAAAAGAGAAAAGAAAAGGGGGGAACTTACTGTTATTTGGCAGAGCGGTGAGACTGGATGG
>NW_017300207.1:0-5611 GCF_001594075.2 Trachymyrmex cornetzi | reverse complement strand
GAAATTAGGGAATCAGGTTTACGGGATTCTAAGGTGATACAATTTTGATTCGTCGTTGGAAAATTGCCTTCCGGTTAGCTCCGCCCGCTATGTCATTTTTTATTCGTTCTCACGTTGAACAATGGATATATATCTCTGGATTAGTTAATCGAGAGTCGCGGTTCGTGTTGATTTTTCTCAGTGTCGGAAAATGTCATTACTAGATTTATAACCCTATCTTAAGCCTAAGCGTGGGACCATTGTCGTTGGGCCCGCGTGATATCGGTGTGAGATGGTTAAACATTTCATCTTCTTTCGAGCGTCGGTCCGCGCTATCACTCTTATTATCGTGGAGATTATTTCGTGGTTTGGCTTAACCTTGGTACCAACGCTGTTTGATGTTGATTTTCGTTTTCAACGATGCTCAAAAAGAGGTTTGTCAATGCTACGAAAGAGTTTTTGTCGTGGATCTTTCGATTCTAGGCAATCATTTCGTGATCTGGTTTAGCGCCTTGGTACCAACGCTATTTGGTGATTATTTGATATTTGACTTTCATTTTCCACGATGCTCGAAAGGAGATTTAACGTTTGATTATCGGCACTATGAGAGAGTTTTTATTGCGGGTCTTTCGATTCTAGGCAAACAAGATTTTGTGGCTGGAAACTTCTCTCGGATTTGTGTTATCACTTGGATTTGTTCATATCTTACTTCGTTGATTGAACGGTCACGAAACGAAGAAATCGTGGAGTCCACCGGACGTAACATATACGAGGTGTGATCAAAAAGTAAGGTGGCTTTTTGAATTTCGCGCGCTCTGTACACTCTAATTTCAAAAATTTTTTTTTGTTGTGTTGGTACACTCGTCACGATCATATGTTCACAGTTTTGACTATATAGCATGTGTTGTTTTTATGTGAGAGGCATAAAGGTTAGATTCGTGTTTGCGTGCTCGGCGATTTTTTGCTGTTGAAAATAATGGAGCAAAGAGTTTGTATTAATTTTTGTGTAAAAAATGGTATTAAGTGTTCAAAAACTCTTGAAATGTTGATAGTGGCGTACGGTGAATCAACTTTGAGCAAAAAAATGTTTATAAATGGTATAAGTTATTCCAAGAGGGCTGAGAAAATGTTAACAATGAACCTCGCTCTGGACGCCTCAGCACGTCAAAAACCGACGAAAATGTTCAGGAAGTGAAAGAAATTGTGTTGAAAAATCGTCGAATCACGATTAGAGAAATAGCTGATGATCTTAACATATCGTTTGGCTCATGCCAATCAATTTTAACGGATGTTTTGGGTATGACACGTGTGTCAGCGAAATTCGTTCCAAAACTGCTTAATTTTGATCAGAAGCAGCGTCGCATGAACATCGCCCAAGACATGTTGGACGACGTCAATGATGATCCTGATCTGCTCACAAGGGTTATAATTGGTGATGAAACATGGAAAATTGAAAAGGCCCATGAAAGGACGAAGATTTGCGACGATTGAGGAGATTAAGGCTGCATCGCTGGAGGAGCTCAAGGCAATACCCAAAAGTGCATTTCAGAAGTGTTTTGACGACTGGAAAAAGCGCTGGCACAAGTGCATTATATCAGAGGGGGATAATTTTGAAGGGGATAACATAATTTTGGATGAATAAATGAATATTTTTTTATAAAAATGAAAAGTCACCTTATTTTTTGATCACACCTCGTACATACATATGTACATATGTACATATGTACTATGACGTGACATTTTGTCCGTCTCTGTGCGGACTTGTCGACGGCGGACTCGTGCTTCCTACCGGCTCGAAGGGCGAGTGCGTAGGCGAGAGCGCACGCGAGCGCGCGTGCAAGCGCACCTGCGATTGTGCGTTAAAATTCGCGTCATTTATTTTACTCGGCAGATTTTCTTCTTTTGTAGTAGCATTTCTTTGCGTAATGATCAAGCGTATCAGAAATCGTAGACGCGCCACGGATCACGCTCGGCAGCTGCTGTGAAATTTCGTTGTATCATCGTGCCGTCTCGCCCGCCACTCTTGGAAGGAAGACAGAAGACGGACAGGATCGGAGGGAAGACCGAAGAAGCGAAGAGAGAAGGACACACATCCGGGAGCCTGGATAAGCAGGTTGTATTATTTTATATCATTGCTTGTAACCGCGGTCGCCTACGAAAGGAATCATGCTTTCACCATGCACCCCTTGCAGAGCACCGGAGGAGGCCAGAATTCCCGGCCACCCTTGAGGGGCCGGACGGTCGTCCGTCGGGAACATAGGGCCCCGACGGGAAGCAAGAAGGAAATACATCCCGATCTCCTCCGCCAGGCCAGGAAGTGCAGGGGCCATGAGCCAAGACGCCACCCTTGCCAGGGACATTCATTGCGCGCTCGTGCGAGCCAGGATTCAAGGCCGCGCGGGCCTGCACGGCACGCGCGGATATCGTGACACGCGGAAGCCAATCAGCGTGACTGCCTCCCCCCGCAGGAGGGGGGGGGGGAGCGCTAAGCAGCCTGCGAAAACCCGCCGGGAGCTCCCGGGCCTCACTCTTTCTGCGGACGAGCGAGCCGTATCATGTAAAGGAGGTGCGAGACCGCCGTCGAGGAACCGGGAGCCGCGCAAGGAAGAGAGCCAAGTATCGAGAGGACGGGACGCGAAGGAGGCAACGAGGGTGAGACGAGTGTCGTCGCTTGTAAAGCTGCCGACAGGGGTACGTCGTCGGGTGGATCGCACGTAAGCCAGCTCACATCGTAACGAAAGATCGACGCAATGGCCGCCGTGTAGAGCCGCGGAACCGCGAGCCACGTGCCATCTTCCCGAGCCTTGGAGATTACTGGTTGTCGCGTTTCGGCAGTTAGAGTAAGAGGAATAATATTCATTGCCGAGTTGGTGTAAATTAGAATCGTTCGGGGAGAATCGAGAGCCGAGTCGCGCTCGCTCCTCTCACCACAGGAGAGTCACTTCCGGTTTCCGAGTATAGTACAGTCGCGTAGAAACGCGTAGAGTAGTCACGTTGTCGAGTCTCGTCGTGTCGCGTAACGACGCTTATTGCAGTTGCGTTATCGTTTAGTATCGCGTCGCGTAGGCACGCTTGCTATAATTGCGTCGCCGAGCATTGTGCTGTCGCGTCGGAACGCGGATTGTCGCGTTGCCGAGCTAACTTCCGGTAGTGGTGACCGAGTAGAGTCCGTTTCCGGGATTCACGTGTCGAGTAGAGTCGTGTCGCATCGAGGCAGTCGCTATAATCACGTCGCACCATCGCCGTGGCGTCGGCCGCGGGCCGGCGTTACATGTCCGGGAGTCCAGTGGTACAGCGGGTACGGGTTCTTGCCGGTTGTCGAGGAGCGGGCGTTTGACACCGTCGGAAGATACCGCGGGGAAGGTCGGGGCTCGTAGCGTATGACCGGCGTCCGGCGCTAGAAGTAAGTTAGCGACTCTCGGTACGAGTACCGAGAGTATCGAGTAGAGCGGCGGAGCGAAGCTCCGGAAGGAACTTGTAATTGCGTAATCAATGTAATTAATTCTACTTTATCACATTTTCTCAAATATAATTGTTCTTATTATTACGCTCTCGCGTAGTTTATTCTTGTGGCCTATCTCTCTCGCCCTCCGACAAATTTCCCACACCTTTTGCGACCCACCCCCTGCCGTCGCGAATCGGTTACCGGCAAAGGTAAGGAGATTTCGGGAAGAGTGGCACGCTCTCTCGTGCTTGGCGCCCAACTTAGTAATAGGAATTACAATTCTGGCCGAAGAACTGCCTGGCTGTCGCAAAATTCAGTTACCGAGAGAAAGGAGATATTTTTGTATACGAGGAGTATGCAACGTACGTACGTGATTCGTGACGCGGCAAGAGAACCATCGGCTGCTGTTTAAAGAAAGTACGTCCAGTAAAGGGCTGAGTAGAGAAGGTACATCACTGAACAATGTTTTTCGAGGGGACATGTATTAACATACTATTATAATATAACATTTTATAATACTATTAATACTATTACAGTTCTAGCCATGACTGCATTTCAAGATTAGGGTTTTTAGGGTAGATTTAGTAAAATTCCGCTTCAATGTTCTCGTTTAAACACGTTACGGCGTGCGAGCTGTAACACGTTAAACAAGAATTGTACATTTACGTTACTCTGTGTGAAATTGATAAACAATGTTGTTCGTCAATGATGCATTTGTGTCGCAGTGTAAAGGACTTGGATTTCGAAACGTGCTTACTCGCGGTAACACATAGTGTTCCAAACATAAGACATACCAGATATATAAATATATCAATGTGTGTGATTCGAAGTTTGATGATTATGTAAATTTAAATCTTCCTACATGTCATTGTACGATTAAGGGGAGGTTCTAGTCAAAAGGCCCGAAAATTAACGTAATTTCATGATTTTTTTTTGAGCGAACGTAAATGTTTTTTGAAAAAACTTTTTATTGCATTTATTAATACATATTTAAGAAATAATATTTATATATAAATAATATTTTTTCTAAAAAAAAAATTAAAATGGCGGCTCTAGCCCTCACTGAATAAAGCCATGCGCGGCGATAAGCAGTGTGCGCTGTACACTCTACGGCCCTGCCAAGTGATCTGAAACAAAAAAACCAAAAATATTCTTAAAATAGATGAAATTTGGGGGGCCTTATGATTTTCCGATTTTTAAAAAACCCTTTTAAAAAGAAATGACGGCCATTCGAAAAAGAAGACCCTCTTTTCCCGTTTTTTTGTTTTGCTTTAACGTTAAAAAAACAATAATAAACAATTTTTTTTTTAAAAACGCTTCCTGAAGGCCCCCTAAATTGAATAAGCTTTAATTTGAGCCGTCAAACATCGAAATCGGTTAAGTCGTTGAAGCGAAATCGTGTACGGCGCGCAAAAAAAAGTTGTTTCGAGAAAAACACGTCTAAAGTTTGAGGAAGAAAAAATCGTAAGTAATGTTTGTTTTTTGACACTTACATCTAATCAGCTATTCCAGCACCATACAGGGTTCCTTTCTCATCCTCGAAGAGCATGTTTTGCTGCACTTGGGCGCTCATTTTTTCAATTCTGGCCTTTTTCATCAACTCTGACTGTCTCACGTTCGCTGACTTGACGCGCTCTTCGTCAGTCTTCGCAGCGAAGTTTCTGCTGTTTGTCCCGATTACGATTCCCAACGTCTGCATGGTTTTTAATATAGATGAATAGCCTTCATTAAAGATGCCGGAAGCTATGTATGCTGCTAATCTGATGGTTTGTTCGCCACAATGAAGGTGTTTGGGGACCAGCTTCCACAGACAAGCGTTGAAGCTTTCGTTGTCATTTTGCGTGTTTCCACCTGTGCATCTTTGCAGCAAATCGTCACTTGAAAGAGCTTCATATACGGGTCGAATTGCTTCACCCAGTGAATTCGTTGAGACAGGCACAAACTTGCTACCTGTAGTAGATACACCGCTTAGGCGGTCAAAAATGCCCATCCCTCGAAGCCGCTCCGAGCGCGCGTTTATACCTGTTTTTCGGTCGACGCACTCTCTCGTCTAATACGCTATAACTCCTAAAATGAATTACATAGGGAAATATATTTTTGGCTACACATTTTCAAGACCCAAAGGATGAAAATAAAGCAAAAAACAAAAAAAATTTTTTTTTTCGATTTTGACTAGAACCTCCCCTT
>NW_017300206.1:16684-16936 GCF_001594075.2 Trachymyrmex cornetzi | reverse complement strand
TTAGTATCTTTTTTAATCTTTTCATTTCTTGTTTTACATGTATCTTATAAAATTTAATTACCTCAATTACAAGAAATATTAATTTTATTTAAAAAAGATTCTTGTTTCTGATTTGACATGCTTATAAATAAATTTTACCAAGAAGTAATATATATGTATACATATGTATATGCTATAAATCGTATAAAAAATTTTTTATAATTAGAAAAATACATTTTAGTTCCATCAATTAGGTAAATGAAATCCTATAAT
>NW_017300206.1:16310-16574 GCF_001594075.2 Trachymyrmex cornetzi | reverse complement strand
TTGAAGCACAGTCATGGCTAGAACTGTAATAGTATTAATAGTATTAGAAAATGTTATATTATAATTATGTGTTTATACATGTCCCCTTGAAAAACATTGCTCACTTCATCACTCAGTTATTGGTTTTCATTATTTAAAGCGCAAACTATTCACGTTCTATAATAAAAGATTTATTATAAACTTTGTGAAAAGTACTTACAACACTGAATTTACTGATAATACAACTTTTGGCGTAAAAAATTATTTAATTTCTTTACTCATATT
>NW_017300206.1:14620-14859 GCF_001594075.2 Trachymyrmex cornetzi | reverse complement strand
AGTTGCCGTTGGATTACTCGGTGTAACCTCTTGAAACTGTAACGGCTCGCTGGATCTCGCTGAGGAAGATTTCTTCCACCAGGGAATGATCCGTGAACAACGCGAAACAGGCTCCACGGTTACACCACAAAAAGGATGGATGCTCTTGCAGTATGTTGCAAGAGACGAAATCAAGCCGTTGGCCATGCCTTTATATAGCCGTTCAGAGTTTTTCAGAATACGAGAAGATCTACCGAAAT
>NW_017300206.1:4980-7552 GCF_001594075.2 Trachymyrmex cornetzi | reverse complement strand
ACATTGAAGTCATTCAACAAAGCTTTTATTTGTATTAAACACATATTTTGTTATTTCGACTTTATCTTTCGATGCAGACTTCATATATTTAGTTCCAGAAACAAAATTTTGGTTCCTTTATATTTTCGTGAATATTAATTTTAACTGTATTCTAATTAATAAAATTAAATATTTGTTTATCAAACTATATATATTGCTGTTTCAAGTAAGTTTTCGTTTGAATGCAAAATGATTTTATTGTTTGAAATGGGTGGCACCCAGTTGGACACGGCTCAATTGGACATGAGCCACTCACAGCGCTTGAGACTATAAAGCTCCTAAGCACCGGTCGCTGTGATTGGTGGTGTCCAATTGAGACGTGGTCAATCGGGATCACCCCGTTTGAAATGAACATTTATCTAAGACAAAGAAATTTATTTATATTCAACACGAACAAGTTCATATATCAAAAAAATATCGCGTTAAAGTATCTGTGTATGTTTTTACTGAACTCTCAATTTTGTTGGTTTAAAGTATGATTTGTTTATAATAGTAACAAATTATTTTGTTATATATTATACATATTTAGTTGCACGTATTGGACTAAATAATTTGGTTATATAAAACAAATTTCGCGTTTTTCAACAAAATTTTTTTTCAGTGTATGATATACAGGGTGTAACAAAAAGGTCGGGACACCAAAATATCTCGGGAAATATAAGTTTTACAGAAAAGTGTTTCAGACAAAAGTTATATGGTTTAAAAATATCTATTTACTGATCCTATCAGTTTGACCTTGGGTTGCGTAGCCAAGGTCAGGTCAAGGTTACATTAATTTTCCGAAATGGAACACCTTATTTTTGATTCAAGAATCTAATAGCTGATGTTGAGAGCTTTCCAAAACGCTATAATAAAATATTTTTGACTGGCCAGTCAAGGCGAGATCGGTCGGTGGTCTGTGAATCATGACCTTCAGTTAACGCACAAACAAAAACATAACGCGTGGTATTACATATCTTGGGTAATGCTAGTGACGGCGATACTGTAACTTTGAAGCATTATAACTTGAAAAGTACTTCATGAAAAAATATTTCATTATAGCGTTTTGGAAAGCTCTTGACATCAGCTATTAGATTCTTGAATCAAAAATAGGGTGTTCCATTTAAGAAAATCAATGTAACCTTGATCTTACCTTGGCTACGCAACCCAAGGTCAAACTGATAGGATCAGTAAATAGATATTTTTAAACCATTTAACTTTTGTCTGAAGCACTTTTCTGTAAAACTTATATTTCCCGAGATATTTAGGTGTCCCGACCTTTTTGTTACACCCTGCATGTGTGCTTCCGATCCGTATAGATCCATATAATTCGTATCTCTACTGTCCCATGCTGCGCAAAATGCAGAAGCGTAATCTGTGCGAGCCAATAATATACTTATTCCAGTATATACAATAGAGGGGTCTATGGGAAATATCTTTTGTAATTGGCAGACATCAATTCCGCTTCCGCGTGTTCCGCTCCATGGGACATAGGAAAATACTTTACAACGGAACGCATTTGATGGAATGTTTGTGATTAGATGGACATCGTTCCGCCGATTCCGCATTGCGCACGTTCCGCATCAATGGGATCGCACTATGATGGTTTACGACATCGAGACTAAAGCAGGAAATACAATAGACACAGGCAATAGGCACAGGCAACAAGGAATAACGAGCCGTCCAATCAGAGCTTTGGGGTATAAGTTCGATATAATATTCCAGAGCTCTGATTGGACGGCTCGTTATTCCCTGTTGCTTGTGCCCATTGCCTGTGTCTATTGTGTTTCCAGCTTAACGCCATCAGGAGGCGGCTTGACACAACCAATAGCAACACAAGCATGAGCCCGTGTTCGTGTGACTTGGTAGTTAGAAGCGTGCCGACTATATCGCCGACCTTTTCGCACTCGTTCTCATTGTTTAGCCTTGTCGACGCGCTGAGAGCGAGAGAGAACTTGCCTTCGCTTCCGTAGCTTCACTCAAGCGAAATATGTTCCCTCGGCCGCTCGGCGTGTATCAAGAGGCATGGAGACATTCTAGATAACATATAACTTTTAATAAGTTGTAATAATCATATACCCCTCCCATTAATCCACAATGGTATGAATCATGTCAAAACGTAATAGTTAACGAAATATTATTTAAAATTAATTTTCCATGGAAATTATATTCCATAAGTTTATAAGTCAGAAACGTAACTAATTGGCGTGATTAAGCTGATTTTTTCCTTTTTTTCATAGATTTTTCAGAAATAACTGTAATAGGGGAAAGTGGGCGAATTGTGCGCAGCGGGTAATTGTGCGCATTCTGGTTTGGTACTTCGTCGATAGATGGAGACATCGCCGTGATGAAATTTTTACGCAGGAGGTCGTCCTCTTAAGTTATAACCACAAAAGATATGACGTAAGTACATTGATAAACAGTGAAAGATAAAAAAGTGAAAACATACATTTTCTTGTTATTTCAGCGTTCAGAAAATAAGGTGGTAAGTCCGTATTTTTAATTTGTTGGTTTAAAGTTGCATACGTTAAAGTACGTTATTATGTGCGCCTTT
>NW_017300206.1:4185-4729 GCF_001594075.2 Trachymyrmex cornetzi | reverse complement strand
ATTTTTTCTTTGTCAACATTACATAATTCATTCACTTCCTACAACTTTTGCTTTGCGCACAATTACCCGACGCGTGACAAATTTTTTCGCTTTTCCATTTTGCCAAATACAACCTTATTGAATGAAAATCTGTTCAATATAAGAATACGTAATGGTAGGAGAATGTTTTCTATTTCCCTATTTATATCGCTTTGAACTTAGAAAACCATCCCAGAAAAACAAATATCCCTTAGGTGCGCACAATTCGCCCACTTTCCCCTAGTAGACGTTCCCAGATAGCCAGACGTGTCGGAATCACGCACTGTAAATGTATGCTACATATTATGTTGGCAAAAATCGGGCTGCAGTCGAGCACGATCTGTCATTTCAACTAACGTTAACAAAAATACAGCAAAAATTCTAAAGACATTGCATCATAACATGCTTTAAAAAATCCTAGAAAAATTGAGCAAAATACATTCGGCATAAATAGAATAAAATTCATACATTATATGTTGGCACAATATATAAACAAAAAATAAACCAAAAAGCTAGGTTTGACATG
>NW_017300206.1:1826-2870 GCF_001594075.2 Trachymyrmex cornetzi | reverse complement strand
AAAATGACCTTCCAAGGATTTTTCAAGGTCAGTACCATACTTCCCCCGTGTAACCCTAAACTTTTCATACGAAACATTTTTCTCTATCCCTACTAGTTTTCGAGATATTTGACTGGATCACTTCAGATGGTTCACCCTGTATAAAATATTGACAACAAAATCACAGCAAAAATCGAGCACAGCGTGCCATCACGATATGATTGTGGAAAACACGAATATGTATATTGCGATCTGCTTTATCAGCTGTTGAAGATAAAAACGCAGCAGAAATCGCGCATAATCTGTCGTCACATGTTATATCGTACCATAGTTTTCCCGTTTACCGATAGACGACGTATCTATCAATATTTATCTCGTATTTAAATTTCTGTCACGGGCAAATATAAAGACTACATAACGCGTGATGATACATACAGTGATGCTAATTCCGGGCCGGTTGCAGCACGGTTACTAGCATGAAGAGGGCATAAGAAGGTACATACACTACGATAAGTACATATTCGTGTACACTTGCGCATGCGTTATGCGTCCGTCTATGCTCTCTTCATGCTAGTAACCGTGCTGCAAATGGCCCCGAATTCGCATCACTGCGCGGCTAGTAAAAATAAAAATGTGTAATATTTTCTTATCGATTTAATTTCTGTGACACAATTCCTATAGAGAATTCTGAATATTAAATTGATTTTTTTAAAACCGAGCAACAATTTTCTCAATACGGAAAATTATTCATTTATTAACACTATTTAAGATACAAAAAAATTAAAAATACAATTTCTACTTATTGTTAGCAAAATCTTATGTACTTCTTTAATAAAAATGCTTTTACCATATATATTGTTACATAATTTCAATTTTTATGCGTATATTATTAGATAATATATTATCAGATAAAAGTGTAAGTTTTTAAAGCTTTACATTTTTGAGAATACGTTTTATGTATGTTCACTTTGAACTGGGACTTTGAATAATATATCAGTTACTTTTCATGGTAATATATATTGTTACATAATAATTTCAATTGTTAAAAGTTTACATTTTTGTAGA
>NW_017300206.1:0-1720 GCF_001594075.2 Trachymyrmex cornetzi | reverse complement strand
TCAATCGGGATCACCCTCTTTTCAGAGTGTGTATATATATATATATATATATAGCTTTCTAGTAATGCAAGTGTATCACAGATGTATACATTTTCGATTCTTGTCACGTAACCTTCTATAAGCTACAAATTATGCAATACAGTTTTAAAGTTAGAAAAAATTGAAACATGGTACATATAAACCTATATTAGTTTTTACATTGAAAATGATCCTATCGATATCGAAACTGTACGAATATTAGACATATTAAAATTTTAATTGGCTCATAGCCCTTCGTGGAATTAATTAACGAACTAATTACTATTTCATCTTGGACTTTTAGTCTAAGAAGAGGCGGACGAGGAAGAAGCGAAGAATGTAAAATAACAATTTATAAAAATCATATGTAATTTATACATATAGTTTTTATAATACATATAATTTTTATAAATGGCTATAAAAAATTGATATAATAAACACATATAAATATGTGTTTTTGTTCACTTCGACAATTACCTATGTTATTAGAATTGCAATTAAATTTAATATTTCTGAGAACTATATTTACATTACGCCAAATTGACTAACAGACGACTTATAGTCGTCATAAAGATAATTCTACTTGCATTTTTAAAAATAATACTACTTGAGATTTTAAATTTAGCGAAGACAATACCACTTGGACATTACTTTTTCATTTGGTAGAATTATTTGGTAGAATTTAACTTGATATTTAGACTGAACCATATAGTTAGTTTTTTCATGATACAAATGATACATGTTATTACAATAAGTAAATAATATATCTTTTTTTTAAATATATATAAATAGAGAAGACAGTTTCAATTATATTTAATAAATGATACGTACATCAAAATTAACTAGATCGTAAATATACTAAATAAACTAAATTTATTTTGATTGCAACATAATAAATTTTTATTTATAATCTTTACGTGTAACATATTTAAAGAATCATTAGAGTAAAGGTGCAATTTCATGCAGCGAAGCTTCGCTGGCGAAGACCCCCCCACTCCGCCGACGCCGAAGCCAGCATTCAACGCTTCGCTAAGCCCTATTACCTTTTCATGGAGCGAAGTTTTGCTAGCGATATCCCCACTACCACAAATATACTGTGCTACACTGTGCCACAAATGAAGAAGTGTTTTGAACTTGAACAAGTCGTTTGGCAGTAAGTTTTATTTGTATCAAATTGTGAAAACGTCTCATTACGATAAAGACTAGACAAAAAGATATAACGAATACCTGAAATGGATAATGAATACCTGAATTACGTTGAGCAGTTTAAACGTACAATTTTAACTGTTGTAGAATTAGAAGTTAAAAGACGACGTACAGCCGCAGCAGCTGCTGTGCTAAGTTGTATGGAAAATGAAAACCGGCAATATTCTAAAAAACAATGTTGGATAGCGCCTATCTTCGAAGATCGCAATAAAAGCAGTGTTTACTTTGCATCAGTCCCGAAATTAAGATTAGAAGATCTTCGTTTCCATAATTATTTTAGAATGAGTGCAAGTAAGTTGGAGGAATTATTAGAAATTGTTGGCGCAAAACTACAGAAACAGAATATTGTTCGGGAATCCATTTCCCCACCTAAACGCTTAGCATTGACATTGAGGTTTGTTTGAATCTGTTTATGTACGTTATGTATGTATATATATTATATATACAGGGTGGACCATCTGAAGTGATCCAGTCAAATATCTCGAAAACTAGTAGG
>NW_017300205.1:173799-177337 GCF_001594075.2 Trachymyrmex cornetzi | reverse complement strand
AGGGGCACTCACGTCAGTGCCCATTCAAGGCCTGTTTAGGAAATTCCATCTAGAATTTTCCTTTCTAGGCTCTTTCTAGGCCCAACGATGGCAGGCCCTGTTAGGGGTACTCACGTCAGTGCCCATTCAAGGCCTGTTTAGGAAATTCCATCTAGAATTTTTCTTTCTAGGCTCTTTCTAGGCTCAACGATGGCAGGCCCTGTTAGGGGTACTCACGTCAGTGCCCATTCAAGACCTGTTTAGGAAATTCCATCTAGAATTTTCCTTTCTAGGCCCTTTCTAGGCCCAACGATGGCAGGCCTATTTTAGGGTATGACTATTTGGGCCCAACGTTGACAGACCTATTTTAGGGCATGCCTGTTCAGGCCCTATATGGACGTAGGGCACGCCCCGACAAAATTCTACCCGGGCTATATCATACCCCCTAACGTTTAAACAAAATTATAAACAAAAGTACTGAACATATCAGAATATTTCTGTACTTATATTAAACTTTGGTTCATTGGCAATAAAACAAAACGATACTTTTGCGAAAATAAATATTAAATTATTGTTAAAATTAGATCTTAAAAAAAAAGTAACTTTTGGTACGATTTAGAGACCGGGTCGTTAAATTATACCACTTGGTTCCTAAATCGTACTTCTAATACAGCAAACAAGCTGACATTGTTTATTGTCATTTTGGTTATTAAAATAACATCTTTAACGTTAAAATGACGGTAAACAACGTTAGGTTTATTTTCCCAGTTTGTTTACTGGGAAAATAAACAAAATTAATTTTAAAACACATTTATTAATAAATTTATGTTTAATTTCAAACTGAGTATACATATTTAAGTAGGTATAATAAAAACTTTTCTATTATAAAAACAGAAATTAGATTCTGTTTTTTAAACTCATTTAAGGCGATGCTAAAGCCTGTTTTACCACATTTCCATTCGGTGAAAAATCTCTGTATTGGATGTACGGATTGCAAAGGTATTATTGCTTAAATTAAAGTACGCACAAACAGGACCTCAGCTGCACTGGATTTCATGAAAAAATCGAAAAAAGTTTCTGATTCATTAAAAAATTCACTTACTTTTGGCTCGTACAGCTGTCACCTCAGATATATATTTGCTTGATATAAGAGTTTTAGAGTCCATATCTTGAAAATAAGCGTGCAGCTGAGGTCACATTATTGAAACAAACGATACCGAGTTTGTAGAACTAAGACTGAAAGTCTAGAAAAGAAATATTTCCACCGAATAGAAAATACGTGTATACAGGTGCTTTGCGAAGACTGGGACTGTCAACAGAGCCGAAATTCCGTGTAGCAGTAGTTGTGCGGTCTTGCGATAGATGGTGCCGGCATAAGTTAGATAAGAACAGATGTATGCGTTTGAGTAAGACAGAATGATATATATTATATAATATAATGTAAAAACTAAATCAAAGATGTCACCACTATTATCGAATTTGGAATTAAAAAAGTCTGTACTATCGACCTTGATTGAGTTGGGTAATCGGTTTAGCATCCCCTTAAAAAAAAAAAGTAAAAAGCAATACTTAAATTGGCTTAAGCTACCATAGCACTATATTTCAGAATATTAAAATGTCAGATATTTTGAAAAAATAAATGAGCCGTTTATTTTGAAAGTGGCCTAAGTCCATTTTTCAATATTTTGTTGTTGACCTTTGTAGTGGCGTGTACAACTTGAAGTTAGCTGTCATAAACAACATTTTTTTTTTTTAAATGGACTTAGGTCACTTTCAAAATAAACGGCTCAAATTTTGGAGATAAAATCAATTACGGATTTTTCCGTCACAATAGAACAGATTCAATATAGAAAGACTCAATAGAAAAAATTAATAGAAAGACTCAATAGTTGATAAGTAATGACTTTCTTGAACGCTTATTTAAACAGTTTTGGTAAATGTCAGGATTGTCACTACAGGTTTCGTGCAACCACTTAGAGCACCTGACACACTGAATCCAGTTCACTGTAGGTTCTTTTTTATCATAATAGTAACCTCCATATATTGCTCGTGTCACTTGCAAAAATCGTACCGGTACAATATAAAGACCAGCGACAAGTACGATTTACCCGACTCTCTCTATTTTAAAAAATTTGCCAATAACAACATAATTTACAAATATTTTGCTAATTTGATGCTATACTCGAAAAGAGTTTAAATATCAATTATAACCCTGAAGGACACTATAATTCAATTACTCACCTTATACTGATAACACATTAGTAAATTGTATCAAAACTTAGGTCAGACACCGAACAAAATCAATTTTGAATGCCACTCGTAAACAGACGACTTGAAGACAAAACTAAAATGATAGTTCTTAACCCATATTACCAGCGTCACATCAGTGTCATTATTAAAAAAAAAAAAATGTTTCGTTTAAAAAATACAATGGAGGTACGATTTAACCGTCGGTACGACTTAGCCAACTCTCCCCTATAGATACTATAGATAGTTAAGATGACTGATACGCGTTGATTCATATTAACTGATAGTATTGCCATTGTCGTCAATGTCGCCAATGTTTCCATATATAAAAAAAGTACCGGCCATGAGATCTTTCCCTCAAAGCGCGAAAAGAAACGTTTTTTGTTCCCGTTCTTTCCCGAATTTTTTCCCTGGTTCTTTTCCGGTTTTTTTCCTCTCTCGCAGCACTACTGCGCGCCGAATTGTTTTTCCGGACTATAAACGCAATTAAAACTACTGTAGTAATCGCGAATTAAATTGACACGCAATTTAATAATTTGATGCTATCATCAAGCATCATATCATTAGATGTTAATATGTTGAATTTGTTAAATGTTAATGAATTTATTGCGATATATACCTATGCAAGTACATATAGTGTATATTAGTAATTCAAAATTGAATTATTTAAAGCAATAAAGATCCAGCTAAGACCGTAATAGACATTTTAAATTTCTAATATTGATAGTGTTTCTCATATATGCGGTCTAAAATAAAGATTCTTAATATTGTTAATAATTTCATATTTGTTACCTGAACTGTTCCTGTTTCAAAACACGGAAATTATACACTGAGAGAAATGTTTTGTAACAATAACCAAAGTTTTGTTACTGACACAAAAACTATTTGTTGATATATGATCAATTAAACCTTTGTTTACCACGACAATATTAATTTGCTGAATTTATTAACTAAACTGATCATTTAATGGTACAAAACTGTTTTGTATGATGTTTATAGATCTTTTGTAATTAGAAATAGAACATTTTGTTACCGGAACAAAATAAATAATATATAAGTATCTCTCACTTTCTACAGAGTGATTATGTTTGCCGTTTTTGAATTTCCTTAGCTTAGCAAATATATACTATATACAGTGATGAGAGAAAGTTCGGCAACGGTCAAATATCTTGGAAAATAATGCTTATGGAAAAAAATGTTCAATACAAAAGTTTTAGTATATCAAGTGGTCTATTATATGGTTATGTTGAAATGACCTTCATGTGACCTTGAAGGACACCGTGAAGGTCAACTTTGAAATCTTAAATGGAAA
>NW_017300205.1:170400-173455 GCF_001594075.2 Trachymyrmex cornetzi | reverse complement strand
TGATATACTAAAACTTTTGTATTGAACATTTTTTTCCATAAGCATTATTTTTCAAGATATTTGACCGTTGCCGAACTTTCTCCCATCACTGTATATATAGATTTAGAGCAATTAAGATTACTAATCGCTGTGAAAAAATAGTTACCATGATCAATCATGGTATGGCGAAAACCGAGAAGTCCACGAGATTAGTCTCTAATCGTCTCGGCTTCATAGAGGTAGACGTTGAATTTCTCTTACGAGAAGACACGCCATCTTTGATAGCTCCACGAAACACTCCTTGCTCTACCATAGTGGATTATTTTGTTGAAATTACTAAAAGAATACTTATTTTATAATAACAACCAAATTTTACATTGGTATTTACAAAATGTGAGTAACCAAATAAATTTGTACTGTTAAATAAAAAAATTTTGTTCATCTCACAAAAAAATATTCTATTTTGTAATTTTAAGTAAAGTAATCCAATGATAATCGGTCATTTGTGAATAATTCTCTTTTGTTGTTACTAATACTATATGTCTTCTCTCAGTATAGTCTTAAGAGTTTGCGATATACTGTATCTTAACAAAATTACCTTTTTAAAAAAAGGTAAAAATAAGGTGCCAAGTAGGCATGTACTTTCCATAAAAACTGTACTTTACATAAACTAAAAAAAAACCGTTACATAAATAATATAGTTTAAATGATAATATTGTTAATTTTTTATTATAAATTACCCCTCAGTAGTACGTATGCATGTGTTAAAAAAAAAAAATGAAATAAAATCTTTAAATTACGCCAATTGCAAAACGAATATATAATTTCTTGCAACATATAACATATACTATTGTATTTTGTAAATTGCGAAAAGAACATGTATTTTATTGCAACATGTAACATTTAATTAACGAGACAAAATGATACGTTCCTTTATCTTTCTATTTAAGAGTCTTTTATATTTGCAATGGAATACAACATTTAATCTAAAAAAAAATTAAAGACGAAACATCACAAAATGAGAAAATTTTATTAAAACAAAATTTTTCATGTAATAATACTTGGCGCGCTGCTAGACCTCAAAATATAATAAGTAAATGTTACATAAAAGAAATAAACAATGTTTACTGTTTACTTAACATTAATTAACATTAAAATTATAATCACAATTACACACACACACACAATTAATTTTATAATTAATTTTAAATCTACTTTTAAATTTAACTTAAACCGCACGTACAAATCTGAAATCATTATTTCTATACTAGTCTTATACGCTTTTACAATATATAACGCACACCATATAAATATGTATTCTATATTAAATCTAAGCTGCATAGGGGAAAGTGGGGGAACTGTGCGCAGCGGGTAATTGTGCGCATCCTGGTTTGGTATTTTTCCAATATATGAAGACATCACCATGGCGAAATTTTTACGCAGGAAGTCGTCCTCTTAAGCTATAACTACAATAGATACGACGTACATACATTTCTAGCCAGAGAAATACAAAAAAGTGAAATTACATCATTTCTTGTTATTTTAGCATTTAGAAAATAAGGTGGTAAGTCCATACTTTTAATTTGCTTGTTTAAAATTGTATATGTTATTAAAGTACGTTATTACGTGCATCTTTTGAGCTGTTATTTATTAAGTTTGGTTAGGAATTGTTGAAGAAATCGTATTTCGTACCGAGTCAGGTTGCGGCGGGCAACTGTGCGCAAGCATTTTAAAATACACACAATTACCCATCTTCTATATATTATATGACTAGCACTAGTTTTTTCGTTTCTTTTTGGCATTACTATTTTATTTTGCCATTTCATTTTGCCAAAGTCTATGTGCATTATTATTATTATATTAGTTTTGTATATTTTCTTAATATATATAATGTACATTTAAAACATGTTTAATATATATTTATATTGCAATATAATGAATGTATGTTCTGATTTCTATGTCAACATTCCACAATTCATTAATTTCATACGACTTTTGTTTTGCGCATAATTACCTGACGCGCGAGAAATTTTTTAGCATTTCCGTTTTTTTCTTTTTGCCAAATACAACCTTATTGAATGAAAATCTGTTCAAGATAAGAATACGTAATGGTAGAAGAATGTTTATAGTTTCTATTTCCATGTTTATATCGCTTTGATCTTAGAAAACCATCCCAAGAAAATAAATATCCCTTAGATGCGCACAATTCGCCCATTTTCCCCTACATATCTAAATTTGGTCGCACATATGAACACGCCGTATATTATTAATTCTCTTTCTTAAATCTCTTCATTACTTTTCATATTTGGTATTTTTAATTATTTGCTCGTACACACACACACACACGCACGCACGCACGCACACTGTATATTGTTAGTCCACCTTTTACATATGAACACGCTGTATATTATTAATTCTCTTTCTTAAATCTCTTCATTACTTTTCATATTTGGTATTTTTAATTATTTGCTCGTACACACACACACTGTATATTGTTAGTACACCTCATTTTCTTTCTTAAATCTGTTCATTATTTTTTTTATTCGATATCATTTGATGATCATCTTATTATATTTTGAGGTCTAGCAGCGCGTCAAGTTTTTTTACAAAAAAAATTTTATTTTAATAAAATTTTCTCATTTTGTGATGCTTCGTCTTTAACTATTTTTAGATTAAATGTTGTATTCCATTGCAAATATAAAAGACTCTTGAATAGAAAGATAAAGGTACGTATTATTTTGTCTGGTTAATTAAACGTTATATGTTGCAATAAAATATACGTTCTTTTTGCAATTTACAAAATACAAAAGTATATGTTATATGTTGCAAGAAATTATATATCCGTTTTGCAATTGGCGTAATTTAAAGATTTGATTTCATTTTTTTTTAATACATGCGTACATACTACTGAGGGGTAATTTATAATAAAAATTTAACAACATTACCACTTGAACTATATTATTTATGTATTTGTAGTATTTTGTAGTATTTTGTAGCGTTAAACATCTTATATTCTTATATGATTAACAATATATCTCTTCACACGTGTGCGTATTACTAGAACATATTATTTATT